>NW_023270447.1:32575144-32774213 GCF_011800145.1 Mirounga leonina
ATTTATTTATTTATTTATTTATTTATTTATTTATTTATTTATTTATTATTTGAGAGAGAGCATGAGTGTGCATGGGCATGAGGAGGGGCAAAAGGAGAGGGGGGAGAGAGAGAGAATCTCAAGTAGACTCCATGTTGAGCGTGGAGCCTGACTTGAGGTTCAATTTCACCACCCTAGGTCATGACCTGAGCAAAATTCGAGTCAGACGCTTAACCAACTGAGCCACTCAAGTGTCTGCTTCTGCAAATTTTGTTGTCTCCTTTTCATGTTTTTCTTCAGAAGTCCGATATAAACTATAATGGTATTGACTTCTAGTACAGGACACATAGTGGTTGCTTAGTAAATTCTTTTGTTAATTGATGTAAAAGGGAAAGAAAACTATAGTAGATCCTGCTAATGTCCTACCCCACTTCCCCTCAGTTCTTCTGGGTTTGCTTGCAGCTGTGGTAGACTGTTTCAGCATGCCCCCCAACAAGCATGTTCTATGTGGTTCCTCAGAAGGTCCTCAGCAGAATGGAGTCACCACAGCCCCCAACAGTATCCCACTTGTTAACATGCCTTTTGTTGGCTTTGCTTCCTTCCCTTCTCGTTCCCACCTAAGCTTCCTAGAATTATCCCCTAAATTAATCTACCCATAGCAAAGTCCTTGTCTCAGGGATTTGCGTTGGGGAAACCTAAATAAGACAGGAACTAACATTACCAAGTCCATGTTGCATGCAAAGCACCATGTTAGGCATTCTACTTTATTGTCTTTTTTCATATTCTCAACATTCTTATGGGGTTTGGTATTATACCCATTTTATAGTAACAGATTAGAAAGCCAAAGCTAAAACAATTAAATGACTTGTTCAGGGTCATAAATATATTAACAAGCCAACCTAGCAATCTAAATGCTTTACATACCATTTCTGAGTTAATATTTGTATGGAAAGGAATAAAATATTTCAGGGTGGGACGCCTGGGTGGCTCAGTCGGTTAAGCGGCTGCCTTTGGCCCAGGTCATGATGCCAGGGTCCTGGGATCGAGTCCCACATCAGGCTCCTTGCTCAGCAGGGAGCCTGCTTCTCCCTCTCTCTCCCTCTGCTTGTGCTCTGTCAAATAAATAAAATCTTTAAAAAAAAAAATTTCAGGGTAAAAAAAAATATTGCAGGAAATAGGTAAAAGTGGACCTCTTAGTTTTAGCCTAAATGTGACCCCCCCAAAAAGATATAAAAGCAGAATATAATGGAATAGTATCCAGAGACATTGTCCACTGAATGCTTAGATGACATTTAAATGCTTTCTTTACAGTCCACTATCTTTGTTCTGGGAAATAAAGACAAGAAGATAAGGCAGCCTGAATGAGTCAGATTTTATACGACTATATTAGAAGATGAAACCTATTTGGCTTCTATGACATTGAACAAAGAATGAGACAAAGGAGACTTTTCTGGGTACTTAGATACTAAAAGGAAAGACTTGGATGGATGAGAAAAATTATTGAGAAAAATTTCTCTTCCATATTAAAATTCTCATTCAGAATTGATTTTTTTTTATCTTCCCAAGTCACACAGGGCATGTACATAAGGGTGATTGAATTATTACATGAACTGTCAAATCCAATAAATGTGGGGTAAGGAGATAGCTGGGCAACCGTTAAAGGAAGCAAAGGACAAAGAGATAGGTTTTCCATATGCAGAGGCAAGCGTTATCAGATGGCCAATGCATTTTCTAGATTTTTAGGAACTATATTAAACTGAAAAAGAAACCTTCAGTTAGAATTGGGGGTATTATTTAGCTAATGCATGTTACTTTCTGTCATTCTATATTCTAGCTGTCAGTCAAGTTTATAATTCTTGGAAAATAAAGGTGATAAGTTTATATAAGGTAAAGCCCTGCATTTCCTGAGAAAACAGAATCAAGTCTTCAGTTTGC
The DNA here is from genome assembly GCF_011800145.1 of Mirounga leonina. NCBI lineage: Eukaryota > Metazoa > Chordata > Mammalia > Carnivora > Phocidae > Mirounga > Mirounga leonina. Next base: position 32,577,059 of record NW_023270447.1, read on the forward strand.
ATGAAGTTTGAGAACACTCGAAATTTATACTAAGCTTTGAGATTATGCAACAAAATGTACAGCAAATCTTTATTATATATTGCCGCTAAAGTTTCTGATGTTTGCCTTTCATAATGGCACATGAAGTCATAAAGAACTAGTCAATGTGAATTGGGTATTACAGTTTCATTCGGTTGAATTTTTAAATGGTTTTCACTTATGTATAACCCAAAAGAATTACATCATAATATTTACTGTAAATTTATTAGCTCTGCTATGAAGTCATTTAGTTTTAAGCCCTGGAGAAAAGTGACTTCTAGCCAACCAAGCATTTACAGTGTGCCCTCTAATTCACATTCTAATAAATGTCATTTTCTAAGTGCATTACCTCAGGTTTTGGCTACAACCCAGATGAGTCCTGAGAGATTAAAAGAAATGTGTTTTCTGACTGATTCATCCATATTTTATTTTACTTTTCATTAAGAAATTACTTTGAAGAAAATCAATAATCTCCTGTGACTGAGGGGAGAGGTTAATGTGTTGCTGTGGTGCATTCTAATTTCTCAAATCAGACTGCCTTTAGTCAGCTGTCACTGATAGAGTTTTTGTCCTTTCTTGTTCTTGCAGCCTGGGTACATGGAGACCCCAGGAGAGTGGCCTACCCTACAGACAGCAAGGGCCACTTTTGTGGCCAGAAGGGCACCCCCAATGAGTGAGTATGGCTACCTTTCCTTTGTCTGATTTTTGCCGTCTAAGCTGGAACCTAGAAACTGTAACTGAACCAGCATGAGTTCGCTTCTTGGTGAGTCACAGGTAGAAACTACACCATGTGAGTTGTCACACAAGGGAAACTTTATTTGCACCAAATAAGTTGATCACAGGAAATAACTTCCAAAGTTGTGACTCCCTGAGCAAGGGTGAATGGGTTCCTTTTATTTAAGGTTAGGATGAATATTTAGATGGGAAAGCCTTGTCGTCTTATGCAGAGGTAGGTATAAGGTCATGTATGCACCTTAAAGAAACATGCCTACAGAAATATATAGACATATATATAGATATGGTATGTATGATATGTAAATGAGGCTTGTGCTCCATCTTGGGCAGAGATTTTAGCATTATGATGAGGAAAGGGAAATTAATTGTTGGTCATTCCAGAGGTCACTCCATGGTCCATTTGTGCAGAAGTGAGTCGGGGGGGTTAGCTCAAACAGGTTTGGTGGTCTGGGCCACCAGAACTCTTCCTCAGGCAGTCATCATTGCTTGAGGGGTAGTTTCAGTGTCCATCATGGGATGTTATGCCCATAAGGTCCTTTGCCTAAGTTAAGAGATAAGTTGGGAAGAAGAGCTTAAGGAAAATGTGGGACAAATGTTGGTGGGTACAAGCAGGTGAGCCATAATGGCCAGGTCTCAGGGTCTAGCTGGTAACAAAATCATTTTTACATTAATCCTACTAGACTTCGTAAGAAGATTGAAATTCAGAAAGGAGGTTTTTCCCTCCCATTTATCCTAGAGACCGTCTATAAGCAATTGGGAAATTTCATACTATATGATTTAGGACAAGTTGTCATTGTTATGCAGCATTTTATTAGACTCTGCTTAGCAAAAGTATAATTATAGTGGATGAATTGGACGAGTGATTTTATCAGAAGCCATATTTTAAAATGCCTTCTGAAATGGGCTTTTGGAAGGCTGAGTTCTGAGTAGCTAAACGTTGCAGTTAGAATTGTTTTTGCCACAGTGCCTACTGACAAATCACTTCACTTTTGAAAGTGTATGCCACCCAGAAATCTTCAGTGAGTGGTAGGCTTTTCAAAGCTACTTGGTTGCTATAGACCATGGCTCTGACTAGCTGAAACAAGGGAGAATGTTCTATCAGATTCCTTTCTAATGTTAATCATAACAAAAGTTTCCAATTTCCAAAGGCAATTTTTCTGTTTCTTTACCTTAAAAAAACAAAACAAAACATAAATTTCACATTTTTAGAAAATTTCCTCTCTTTTCCCACTGGTCTGTTTCTTTTCTGGCAATACCTGGGTTTTTACTAGATCTCCTGGTTCTTCATAACCAATTCAGTTTCTATAAAAGTTGGCATTGAATGGGTAAAAAACGAAAACAACAGCAGCCCTCGCTACTACCAAAAACAACAAAAAAATAAGGTTCAGAACAATTTTGTGTGTGTGTTTTTATGTGAACATTTGTTGTGTTCAGTATGTTGCCCACCCATAACTTTGGAGCTTATTATTCCAAGAGATACAAATTTAAAAAATAGATTCAGGAAAGGGTTAATAATGTTCATGGAGTAGAATTATTACAGATGATCAAGAGAAACTAGAAATTTGGACAGCGGGGTGGGTGAGGATCAAATCCTTAATCATATCAGATTGAGTTTATGACAGACGAATGGACTCCTACAAAAGGTCCTTGTAGCCCATTGGAAACTGGACTAAGTCCTCATCTAGAATAGTAATTCTTATTTTAACCTCAGTAACTCAGAAAACCCTAGACATTGCCAACAAAACTTTTACACTATGAAGGACAAAGAAAGCACCAGGTGGTGTAAAAAAAAAAAAAAAATCATACAAATGTCTAAATCTCTAGTTCTTAAAATAAGCTATTTTTAAAAGGGCCTCTGTAACAGTAAGTTTTCTAGACCTAAGCCAATGACCTACTTATCTTCAACAAAAATGGGATACTACAAATTGCAGTACATAAAGATCATTCAAAGACAATCCTAGTGTAACACAGACTTGTTCATTAATGTATTATTTATAATAACAATATATTGGACGCTATACAGATATCCAATAATATGTGGATGATGGTAAATTATGATGTCTCTAATGGAACCATTAAAACTTATGTTTATATTTTCAAGAGGTGATTCTGTTGACTTTTCCTTTATAGTTTCTGGGTTTTGTGTCATGATTGTAATTGCTTTCCTACTCTTGAAAAACATTCACCTGTATTTCTCTAATATTTTTATGGTTCCCCTTTTTACCTTTAAATTTCTAATCTACTTGGAATTTCTTTTTTTTATATGGACTGAAGTAGTAATCAAAATTTTTTTTCCAACTGCAGAAGCAAATATCTCAGAATAGTTGGTTGAATAATATGCTCTTTTCCCCACCGATTTTTGATAACATCATTATCATGTAATAATTACATAATATATAATTTATATTTTTAAGCTTCTCAATTGTTTTAATTCTTCTAATTGTGTATTAATTTGAAAATTTAACAAGGAAGTTTAAATGATGGTTAGAGTTTTTAATAGTAAGTGAAAATATTTATGAGAATATCAGATTTCAATCACTTAAACAGTGTGGAACTATCACAGAAATAGGCAGAGAGAAGTAAATACAAGTAAATACAATACAATTAGAATGTGATAAAGGTGGGATTCCGAATCAGTAACAAAAATGTGAATTATTAAATGGTATTGAATTAACTGAAATGCTATTCATGAATATAAAATTAGATATTTATCTCCTACCTTACACCAAAATGAATACTGAAACACTGAAGATTTTGTATATAAAATACACAATAAAAAAAGTAACAGAAGAAAATGCAGAGGTATATTTATAGAATTATGGGGTAAAGAAGTCTTTATTTGAAAATATATTGCCACTATATTACCATTTAACTCACTGTATACAAAGTTAAAAGATAAGTGGCAATCCAGAAAAAAATATTTTCAACATATGTATCTGACAGTGGGTCAATAGCTTTATTATATGAACTGCTGTTACAAAATTAAAGAGGAAAAGAATAATTCAGTATCAAAGTTGGCAAAAGTCATAAACAGAAAATAACATACATACATACAAGGCATTGTTCAACCATAGTTAAAGAAATGCAAATTAATACACTTTTTTGCTTATTAGGTTGAAAATTGAAAACAGTAAAATTTTACAGTGTTAAAAGCATCTCCTTTTCTACTTTGGTAATGAAATATAATATTTATCAAAACTGTGGTATCTAAATGTGGTGTGTCTCCCGATCGGATGGGGGGGCCCCCAAATGTGGGGTGGCTCTTGGGTGGAAGCCAGTGGTGCCCGTGGTGACAAGAATTCACCTGAGGCAGAACAAAGGAGATAGAAGTTTACTGAATACACCTCAAGGGAGCTGCAGGCCAGACAGCAGAGGAGAGGTGATCTGCATGGAGGTAGTGGGTGGGGGGCTGTTTTTAAAGGGGGAAGGTGAGGAGGTGTGGCAACATGCGGAATCTCCCGTTTGGTAACTGTGCCTGGTTATAAGTAGCCCATCGGTTAGAGGTCCTATGGAACTTTTGAGGTGGGTCTGCTGATGGGCCTGTCTGTATTCATTCAGCCAGGGTCACTTTGGGCCCTTCTGCCTTGACCAAGTTTCCATTGCTCAAGCCTGTTGTCTAAAAGTGGCTTCTATGAAATACTTTTCAAATTTGTATATTCTTTCTGATTCAGCAGTTTTCCTCCTAGAAACTTACCTAGTGGAAATTTGCATAAAATTTCCTGATGTTATAGTGATACAGGTACTATGAAATAGTAGTAATTAAATGGAAATATCCTATATGGCTATCAATAGAGATTAATTAGATAAATTACAGTACAGTCCTATGATAAAATGTTGCATGTTTACCAGTCCTAAAAATCTTGAACATAAACTGGTAAAAATATCATTAAATTAAAACACACACACACACACACACTCACACGCACTTCTGTTGTAAAATGAAATGCATCTATGTCAGGATGTGTAATTAAAGCCCCCCAAACAATACAGTGCAGGAAATACTTGTTAGACTGTAACAGAGTATTTGTACTTGTTAGTGTCATGATGTACTTACAGCAACCCTTAGATTCTTAATTCTCAAACACCTTCCTTATTACTAAGCTTAAATTCTGTGTTTAGAAATAGTGTGATTGGGGCGCCTGGGTGGCTCAGTCGTTAAGCGTCTGCCTTCGGCTCAGGTCATGATCCCAGGGTCCTGGGATCGAGCTCCACATCAGGCTCCCTGCTCAGCGGGAAGCCTGCTTCTCCCTCTCCCACTCCCCCTGATTGTGTTCCCTCTCTCGCTGTGTCTCTCTGTCAAATAAATAAAATCTTAAAAAAAAAAAAAAAAAGAAAAGAAATAGTGTGATAATATTTGGGACGTAGAGTTTGGCCATTTTGTGTTTTGTATATCCATGCCTAACCAGAAAGACACTAGGAGAGCACTGGGGGTTTTCTAAAATGTCAAAACGGGTAAAACAGAGACCTCAAAGGAAAACGGAGTGCTCTGTTGATGTAACTTTCTCTGCCTTTCAGGGAAGTTACTCCTGATCCTTGTGTCTGGTCCTGTTCTTTGGGATTTCCACTCAATTGATTTTGATGCCACCTGCTGGCTACTACAAAAACTTCAGCTTGTAGATGTGTTTTGAACATTGAGACAGCACAGTTACCAAATTAGATGAAAGCACCCATCCCTAGAGTGAGATTCAGTTAGAGAAACAGCTAAGATTAGAGGACAAAACTCTGCCATTTACGTTTTGCATCAATTTGGCATCTAGGTCCAGCAGGAAAACTTGTCTTCAGTTTACCGAAGAACATCTCATAAAATAGCAAGGAGGTCTCACAAATTTGTTTGAACACACTACAAGGCCCGAAGTAACTTGATTTAATTTTTAAAAATCTGTATCAATATATTTATATACTTATATAGATATAATATAGGCATGTGAAAGTAAACTGAACATTAATGAAGAGCTTCTAAAGGCAATGAAAGCAATGGTCTGTCCTAGGACTCCTTAATGACAGTTTCATTCCACAGAGACCCCCTCTTCTCTCTCTGGTTCTCTTAGTAAGTTCAGGCTGCTAATACAGAATACCATAGACTGGGTGGCTTGTGAATGACAGGAATTCATTTCTTACAGTTCTAGGGACTGGAGGTCCAAGATCAGGGTGCCAGTGTGGTCAGGCTCTTGGTGAAGGCCTGTTCCCCGGTGTGCAGACAGCAGGCCTCACTCTGCATCTTCAAATGGATGAAGGGGCTAGAGAGCTCTCTGGGGTCTCTTATAAGAGCCCTAATCCTGTTCATGGGGGCTCCACCAGCATGACCCACTCACCTCCCAAAAGTTCCACCTCCTAGGACTATCACATTGGGGGTTAGGATTTCAACATATGGATTTGTGGGTGGATACATTCAGTCTATAACACTGGCCTTAGTTCTCTGGTGGTTTTTTGCATAACTTTAATTAATATGTTTATTCTTTTGTTTTGTGCTTTATTAATGTTAGAAAGTATGCATTAAAAAAGTATCCATTGCCAGCCTGCTATGAAAAATGAAGATTTAACTCATTTACATTATCTCTTTGCCTGATCCCCTCCTCCTCGCTTGTTTGCAGTTAGATTATTACCTGTAGATTTTCATATGGTTACTTCTGTGACTTTAAATAGTATACTAACACCTCTATTTCTCGTTCCATTAACTTTTGTCAGTGTTTTGACTCCTCTTTATATAAAAGGAGGATATTACCCTGCTACCTTTCTCTCCCTCTTTCTTTTCATTTTCCCTTCTACTTTCTATATTTACCTTTTTACTTAATCAAATTTGTTATGAAGTTCAGTTCCACAACTTTTTTTTAAATTTTATTTTATTATGTTATGTTAATCACCACACATTACATCACCTTCCATGTTCTACTGGTAGGTTGATTCTAGAAATTGGAAACAAAAGACTTTGATTCTGTTATAACTATGTAAACTTTACTCAATACCAGGCCATTCCATTTTCATGTCTACTAGGTCACTGATATCAAAGTCAAATCTTATGCTTTATTAGTGGCTTAGTATCCTCCCATATTTTAGTTTGCTTTAACATAGGGCATTAACATTCTTAATTATATTTTGCCAACAAGATTTTTTCTTTAAAAAATTTTTTAATTGGCCCATAGTTGACTTACAATGTTACCTTGTAGGTAATGTAATATGTAATTATATATAATGTTGACTTATAATGTTTCGGGTGTACAACATAGTGATTCAACAACTGTATACATTTCAATATGCTCACCATGTCAAGGATAGTTGCCACCTGTCATCACAGAAAGTTATTATAGTATTATTGACTCTATTCCCTATGCTGTCCTTCTCATCCCTGTGACCTATTTATTTTATAATTGGAAGTGTGTACCTTTTAATCCCTATCCACCTATTTTGCCTATCTCTCTGCCCCTGCCCCCTGGCAACCACCAGTTTATTCTCTATATTTATGAGTCTGTTTCTCTTTTGTTGTATTCATTTGTTCACTTGTTTTGTGGCATATAAACACAATGGAATATTAGCCATAAAAAAGAATGAAATCTTGCCATTTGCAACAACATGGCTGGACCTAGAAGGTATTATGCTCAGCTTTTGTGAATAGCCTTTATCAGGACCCAATCACCCCATTTTTCAGAGGCCCCTTTTCTCTGAAGACAACCCTGCAGTGCCTCTGTCCTTTTGTTTCACTCAGGACCTGGTAAATTTTAGATCTACTGCAAAGCTTTAATTTTGGGACTTGTCTACCCCATTAGATTGCATCCTGATTCTAAAGTTGCCAGATTAAGCAAATAAAAGCACAGAATGCCCACTTAAATTTTAATTTCAGATAAACAACAGACACTTTTTAAAGTATGTATATGTCCCATGGACTGTTTCCTGTTTGCCAATTTGTTTTCCTTGCTGACACCCTTGTTTTGGTGGAGAATATTCTCAATGATCTTCCTAAAGAAAGGAAGCACAGGAAGTGTATTTCCTGAGAAGTAAATTCCTGAGTATTTCCCCTAGAAATACTTTTCTTTTCTCTATTTATAGTTGATTGATGGCCTACTGATAGATTGGTACCTTGAAAGACAATTTTTGTCAGAAATTTGAAGACATTGTTTCAGTGTTTTTGGCATCCAGTGTGGCTAATGCCAGTCTGATTCACATATTTTGTGGTGACTTTTTTTCTTTGGAAAAGGCATTTAAAATCATTTCTTTATTCTTAGTGTTTTGAAAGCTCACAATGTGACATCAGTGTTTTTCTCTTCTTATTTTTGTTCAGTCTTGAGTCTTTTAATTCTGAAAAACTAGGATTCTCATTAACCCAGGAAAATTTTCTTCAGTTATTTCTTAGCTATTTTCATTCTTCCCATTTTATTGGTTGTCTCTTTGGAATTCTGTTATTCACACCTTGGACTTCCTGGATTCATTTTTTTTTTTTTTTGGTTTCACATTTTTATTTAAATTCCAGTTGGTTAACATACAATGTAATGTTAGTTTCAGGTGTAGAATTTAGTGATTCATCACTTCCTACAATACCCAACACTGCTCACAACCAGTGCCCTCCTTAATACCTATCACCCATTTAACCCATCCCCCTACCTACCTCATTTCCAGCAACCCTCAGTTTGTTCTCTATAGTTAAGAGTCTGTCTTATGGGTTACCTCTCTTTTTTTCCCCCTTATGTTCATACATTTTGTTTCTTAAATTCCACATAGGAGTGAACTCATACAGTACTTTTCTTTCTCTTATGGACTTATTTCACTTATAATACTCTCTAGCTTCATCCACTTTGTTGCAAATGGCAAGATTGCATTCTTTTTAATGGCTGAGTGATATTCCTGTGTGTGTGTGTGTGTGTGTGTGCACCCAAGTACTCTTTATCCATTCATCAGTAGATGGACATTTGGGTTCTTTCCATAATTTGGCTATTGTTGATAATGCTGTTGTAAACATCGGGGTGCATGTATCCCTTCAAATGAGTATTTTTGCATCTTTTGGGTGAATACCTAGTAGTACAATTACTGAGACATAGGGTAGTTCTATTTTTAACTTTTGGAGGAAACTCCATACTGTTTTCCAGAGTGGCTCCACCAGTGTGCATTCCCACCAACAGTGTAAGAGGGTTCCCCATTCTCCACATCCTTGCCAACACCTTTTGTTTCCTGTGTTGTTATTTTTAGTCATTCTGACAGGAATGAGGTGATAGCTCACTGTAGTTTTGATTTGCATCTTCCTAATGATCAGTGATATTGAGCGTCTTTTCATGTATGTTGGCCATCTGGAAGTTTTCTTTGGAAAAATGTCTATTCATGTCTTCAGCCCATTTCTTAACTGGATTATTTGTTTTCTGAGTGTTGAGTTTGTTGAGTTCTTTTTAGATTTGGGTAACAACCCTTTATCAGATATGTCATTTGCTAATATCTTCCCCCATTCCATAGATTGCCTTAGAATTTTATTGATTGTTCCCTTCACTGTGCAGGAGCTTTATATCTTGATAAAGTCCCAGTAGTTCATTTTTGCTTTTGTTTCCCTTGCCTCCAGTGATGTGTCTAGTAAGAAGCTGCTATAACTAATTCCAAAGAGGTTATTATCAAAGGGGACTTTGGTGGTTTCCTGTCTCATACTTAGGTCTTTAATCCATTTTTATTTTTGTGTATGGTGTAGAAAAGTGGTCTAGTAAATGGGATTGCTTATGGTCTTTCCTATCCATTCAGAGAGTCCCCTTTAACATTTTTTGTAGGGCTGGTTTAGTGGTCATGAATTACTTTAAATTTTGTTTGTCTAGGAAATTCTTTGTATCTCCTTCTATTCTGAATGATTGTCTTGCTGGATAGAGTATTCTTGGTTGCAGGTTTTTTTCTTTCAGTACTTTGAATATATCATGCCACCCTCTTCAGGCCTACAAAATTTCTGCTGAAAAATCAGCTGATAGCCTTATGGGATTTCCCTTGCATGCACCTGTTTTCTTTTGCTGCTTTTAAAATTCTCTCCGTATCACTACTTTTTGCCATTTTAATTACTGTGTGTCTTGGTGTGGACCTTCCTGGATTGATTTTGTTGGGGGTTCTCTGTGAGTCTTGGATCTGGATTTCTGTTTCCTTCCCCATATTTGGGAAGTTTTCACCTATTATTTCTTCAAATAAATTCTCTACCCCCTTTTTTCTCTCTTCTCTTTCTAGGATCTATACAGTGCGAATGTTAGTACACTTGATGGTGTCACTGAGGTCCCTAAATCTATTTTCATTCTGTATTATTTTTTTTCTTTCTCCTGTTCAGTTTGATTGCTTTCCATTAGTCTGTCCTCCAGATCATTAATCTGTTTCTCTGCTTCCTCTAGTCCACTATTTATTCCATTTAATGTATTTTTAATTTTCATTATTATTTCTTCTTCTCTGATTGGTTCTTTTTTATGTTTTCTGTCTCTTTGTTGGGGGTGTTATTGAGGTCCTCCACTCTTTTCTCAAATCCACTGAATAATTTTGTGATCATTACTTTAAATTCTTTATCAGGTATATGTATTACTTCATTACATTTAGTGCTCTTGCTGTAATTTTGTCCTGTTCTTTTATTTGGAACAAATTCCTTTGTCTCCTTATTTTGTGTAACTCTGGGTCTGTTTTTATGTGTTAAGAAAGTCAGCTACATCTCCTGCTCTTGAAAGTAACGGCCTTATAAAAAGGTCCTGTTGCACTGCAATGTCCCGTTTACCAGAACCTGGCACTTTAGGAATGTCTCTTATATATGTTGTGTGTGCCCTGCTGTGGTAACTGAGCTGTATTTGCCTTTAGTCCAGTTATCTGCAATGGCTCTCTTTCCTTGTGGGTAGCATTTATTTCCTCTCTTAGTGGGTCAGGCTCTGGCCACCTTGCACTTGAGTTGAGTCAGACTAAATGTTTGCCAGAGAGGCAGTAGCACTGAACTGCAGGGTTCTTTCCCTCTGTTGTCCTTTGAGAAGCTTTTGGTGGTGGGCAGGGCCTGTAGTCAGACCAGCTGTCTCCCCCCAGCCCACCTTTGTGGCCAAATTCGATCCGGTGTATGTGGTTATCATCCCCTCTCCCCTAGAGCAGGAGTCTCTCTGGAGTTGTGCTGGCCTCTCTCAGGGCTGCTTGCACACTGCCAGGCTCATGGTAGCATTTGGATGGTCTCTCCACAGTTGTATTGAAGGGGGCAGGTCCGCAGGTGAACATGGGCGTGAGGTACACAGTGTCAGGAAGTTTTGCTCAGGTGTGCTTGGGAGTGGACTTGGAATGGAGGCTTGGCTGTGGATGGGCATGTCTGCTGGAGAATGCCAGGGCAGGGTACAGTGTTAGCAAGTGAGATAATAACTATTGGCACTGTGTTGGTTGCCACAGGTATCCCTGGTTCTAAGCTGGGGGGCAGGGGGGTGGAATGACACCTGTCAGCTCTTTTGTTCCTGGAGAAATCTCCCCCAAATCCCTGCCCTTCCAGCCTTCACTCTCAGATTAGTAAACAGATCTCCATCCTTCATACCCCAGGTGTTTTTCAAACTGCTGCTTCTATGCTGTATCTTAGTGGGGCAGTTTGTTGTGCTCTTTTTAAGGGTGGAGACTCCGTTTCCTCCTCCTCTAGGCTCTCCCAGCTCTTCCAGAGTCCAGCCTGCTGACTTTTAAAGTTCTAGGTACTAAGCCCCAGTGATTGTAAAAACTCACAAAATTCAGTCCCTCTGGTTTTCAAAGCCAAATGTTATGGGGGTTTATCTTCCCCATGCAGGTTCCCCATGCCTGGGGTGCCTGGTGTGAGGGTGGTTTCTTTTCCCTCTCTGTACTTGCATTGTTCCTCCTGGGGACAGTCCTGTGGGTCTGTTTAACTCCTGTCTGTGTGTCTGCCCTTCCTACCCTTTTCAAGGTGGCCTCTTCTCTATGTTTAGCTGTGGAGAATCTGTTCTGCCAGTCTTTGGGTCATTTTCTGGGTTATTTATATTGATGTGGGTGTTATCTAGTTGTATCCATGGGATGAGGTGAGCTTAGGGTCCTCCTACTGTTCCATCTTCCTCATATTTTTCATCTTTAAGAGCCCTCTTATCCTCTATTTCTTTGTAATGTTATAGTATTTTTATTTTATGGGCAGTCTGCTTGGATTATTTTGAAAATATTGGATTTTCTTTAAAGGTCCATCCTATGCCCTAAATTATTGAATTTCATCCAGCATCAGTTTTTGTTTACTTTAGTCTTTCTCTTTCATATTCTGATTCTTCCTTACATTCCTGGTTCTACTTGATTACGAATTATTATTAAAGAAAGAAGTCGCTTGTATGAATTTGTCCCACAGCTATGTTAGTAGGTCAGTTTTCCTGAGACCTCTGCCCTGTATAAGGTGATGAGGCTATGTTTGCTGTCAGATTTCACGACAGCATAAACTGATGGGAAGCTGGTTGTCAGGCATACGTTTGCAAAATATGAAGGCTTGTAGGCTGGGGCACCAAATTCCATAAAAGTCTTTGCTAACCCCAGAAGGTTCATTCCACAAAGGAGGCCTCAGTTTTGCATGTTTTTCTTGGATGCTGAAATTCCAAGTGCCGGGGTATGGGAAAAAACAGAGAGGTGCTGGTTTGTACTGTAGCTCTGTACATAAACCTTCAGTTAATCTTGTGTTCAACCACATTTTTCACTTTCAACTCTGAATCCAGCATTTCATGATTTCCAATAGGCAGGTTGTATCTCACCCTTTCCCTACCCCTCTCTGGTGTCTTCATCACTCAACATACTCTCATATGCTTTCCATTTTCCAGAAATTGTTGAACTCTCATACAATTGTGAACAGATCCTGTCTTTCCCACCCTCAGCTGGTGTGGTAAGGTTTATTCCTTTTTGTACTTCCATTCTTTTATTTCCTTGAGGCTCAGGAAAGAGGAGAGAAGGCTTAAGTGCATGGTACATCATTTTGAACTAGTAGTTTGCAGTTGATTTTACTTTGTTGTTTCTTGATGGAAATGCAGTTTAAGTTAAATAGTTACTCCCTCAGTCACTCCCACGGGATTGCTCAGTTGCAGCCATCACCACCAATGCTGTACCTGAGGGATTTGAGGTTCACTGAAGTTTGTTTTTGTTTTTTAAGATTTATTTATTTTAGAGAAAGAGTACGTGTGTGGGGGGAAGGGCAGAGGGAGAGCACAGAACCCAGTGTGGGGTTCTATTCCAGAACCCCGAGATCATGACACTAAGCTGAAATCAAGAGTTGGACACTTAACCGACTGAGCCACCGGGGCACCCCATGAGGTTCACTGAAGTTTAAGGATATCAGACAGACTGGAATTGAATGACCTTAGATTTGTACTGGGAAACTAAGGAGGATTCTAAGATTAAACAACAACAACAACAACTTACTCTGGAATTGTTCTCATTCATTCTGCAACATTTAATAAAAATCTAGAATGGGCCAAGTACTAGGATAAGTGTTGGAAAAGTGGGATATAAAGGTGAAGAAGGTATAAACCTTACCCTTGACAATAGCATAATCAGGTGAATAACTTGAGTTTATGTATCATTTGCAGTTTATAAATCAATTTTACCTGTGGGGGACTCTTGACACTTAATGATTTACCATTCACACTACTCCCAAGGAACTCCAACGATTCATGACATGCAATAATATATTCATTTGCATAGGTACAAATTCGAATCACGTGTACCACAAGACTGTGTAGATGATAGGGCTGTTTGGTGAAAGAGCAAAGCTGGCTCTTGGGAATCATGAAGTAGCTCTGTGCATACTGTGTATAAGTCGATGACCATATTCTTGAGCCATCTGAACTTGATAGGATTACAAACATGAAATGGGTTTATTTTTCCCATATCATTGACTTTAACAGAGTTCATGCAAGTCTGTCTTCTCACTTGAACATCTCAGATAGATTCTGTATTTTTCCAAACCCTTTCTGTTGTTATAGAGTTTAGTGTAGTCCAATTTAAAATTTGAATCTCATTTCTTCCAATCCCCCAGCTCAAGTTTGAACTCTGCAAGGGAACTGAGAGAGGAAGAGAGGGCCTGGTCCGTCCTTTCCCTTCTCTTCCCTCTCTTTTGGTTCTGGCTGTTTCTTTGTGTTGTGAGGGATGGAAGGAGGAGGAGTGTCTGGCCATTGCCCTAGTCCCATGTGCTTATTACTACTGCAGCTGAGACATGATTAACTAGACATCAATACCCTCTTTGGGGTAAGCATCCAAAAGCTGGCTCTCTCATGGTGTACAAGAGAAGATTCTCTGGGGGAAGTCCTTACTAAATAGTCCTTTGATTTGAGAGATCAGCTTTGGCTTGCCACCCTCCAAACCCCTTCAGCTCCATCCCTGGTGACTCACTACCAGTCTCTTGGTGTCAGATGAGTTATCACCAGGGAAGTGCAAGCCCATTTACTTGATTCTTCATCCTCCCATAAGACGCTGCTTCAGGGCTGTCCTCTTTCTATGCCATTGGCTTTTCTAACCCTCTGTGGTCATTTTGGGTTTCATTTCTCACTTCTAAAATGGGCACAGAGGGTTGATGAATAAGTCTGCCACAGAAGAGATGTACATTTGAAAATGAAATGCTGGTCTGCCCTTCCTACAGGTACCCTCAGTCTGTATGAGAGATTATCTCAGAGCCCTCTGCAATTTGGAGTTGGGGAAAAAAAAATTCACCCATTCCAGGGCAGGAAGAGGGTAGAAATGATGCAAGAATCTAGCCAGAATTTTTTTTTTTTTTTTGTGGAGGGCTTTCTTTATTTTTACATTTGATTCCTACTTGGCAATTCTGAGTTAACAGTCTACTATACATTCTTCTATGTATGTAGTCACATTAATTAATTGGGGACTTAACAAATGCTTGAATGTTTAGGGCTGTGTTCTCTCAAGGTATGGTTTATAACCCACCTGTATCTAAATCTACTGGGGATGAAGTGGATGGAAAATGGTGAAAGAATAGGGGCCCTTGTTTCATCTGGTCCCTTGAATTCAGCTAGATATCTATCAAATCATTCTGAACACCTGCAAACTCAACCTGCAATCTAAGAAAAGAATGGCTGCAATTCTACAAATAGAAAATTGGCCACTTTCTGCAAGGAGAAGTGTGGAGGTGCAGAGAAGTGAATCTGAGGCATTATATTGGAAGATGAACTTCGGGGGAGGGAGCCTCCATAAACCGGCAACTGGAAAGTGATATAGCAGCAGAGCATAAAAGTGGAACTTTTAGAAGTCTTCTCGGGTGAGTGACATCTCTGCCTGAAAGGTGTTCAGGTGGTGAAGTGGGGCAGAAAGCTAGGTGGGACAGTATGGTCTCCGGATCCCCGAACAGGGGAGAATGGGGGTGCCTCCATGCAGCAGAGTTCCCAAGCATTGGAGCAGGGAAGCCAGCTACAATTAGCAAGCCTCAGAATAGGCTCTCAGCTAGGTGTTGCCATAAAGCTCAAACTGCAGCATGATCAGATGACTGCTCTTGAAGCAGGGGCCCAGCAAGCAGCAAAACTGCTGTGAAACCCTGCTCCTTCCCATGGGAGGAGCTGTGCGGTGCACACAGGATCGAGCAACAGCTCCCCAGAAAGCAGCAGGGCCGTGGTGAGACTCCCACCTCCCACCCCGCCCCACCCCGGAAGATGTGCACTGCATGAGTCTGTGGAATTTGGCGCACAGGAAAGTGATTGCCTGCTTTTCCCTAAGGGTGCACTGAAGAGGTGGGGGTCGCAATCATTCAGCTCTGGGACTGGAGATCAGGGTGCCGCCGTTTTTATTTTATTTTTTTCATCCTCTAAAGTGGCATGAAAAGCCTTCAGGGAACAAAATCCCCTTAGAGTAACCCGAAGCAGCTTAGACTGAGCTGGCAAGGGGTGGTGCAAGTCTGCCCAGGCAAAGACACCTGAGAATCAGCACAGCAGGCTCCTCCCGTAGAAGATCAGGAGGAACATCAGGTGAATACCAAGTTTATGGATCACATAGAACTGAAAAACTCCTGCACTAGGGGAAAATAGTATATAGAATTTGAGGGTTTTTTCTCATGATTCTTTAGTCTTTCAATTTTAAATTTTCTTTTTTTTTCCCTTTTCAACTAGCTTCTGTTATCAACTCTAAGTCTTTTTTTAATTTTCATTTTTACATTTTATAGCTCTATTCTTCATTTTTGGCTTCCTTTCACTGTATTCAATTTTATTTTTGTATATAAGTTTTTCTTTCTTTACAATTTTGGGATCAAGTGTCTTCTAACAAACAGACAAAAATACATCCAGGACGAAATGTATCACCCTGTTCTGTCTACCTGTTTGGTTATATTCTATCCCCCCCCCCCCCCTTTTTTTTTCTTTTTTGGTTTCTGATCTCTTCTGATTTGCCTAGTGTATATTTTGCTGGGGTCATGGTTGATTTTTTTTTTCTTTTTTTGTTCTCTTGTTCATCTATTCTTCTCTGGACAAAATGACCAGAAGGACAAATTCCCAGAAAAAAAAGAACAAGAGCCAGTAATCACAATGATAGACTTAATAAATATGGATATTGGTAAAATTTCAGAGCTAGAATTAAGAATAGTTAGTATAACGATACTAGCTGGGCTTGAAAAAAGCATAGAAGACACAAGAGATTCCCTTTCTGGAGAAATAAAAGAACTAAGACCTAATCAGGTTGAAATAAAAAAAGGTTATTGCTGAGATACAATCAATAATAGAGGCTCTTACTGCTAGGATAAATGAGGCAGAAGAGAGAATAAGTGATACAGAAGATAAAATTATGGAGAATAAAGAAACTGAGCAAAAGAGAGAGAAACAATTATTGGACCATGAGGGGAGGATTCGAGAGATCAGTGATAGTATAAAGGAAAACAAGATTAGAATTATTGGGGTTCCAGAGGGAGAAGAAAGATAGGGGTAGAAGGTATATTTGAGCAAATTATAGCTGAGAATATCCCTAATCTGGGGAAGGAAATAGGCATCAAGTCCAGGAGGCACAGAGAACCCCTCTCAAAATCATTAAATATCGATCAACACCCCGACATATAATAGTGAAGCTTGCAAATTTCAGAGATAAAGAGAAAATCCTGAAAGCAGCTTGAGACAAGAGGTCCTTAACCTTATACAGGTAGAAACATTAGACTGGCAGCAGACCTACCCACCGAGACCAGGCAGGCCAGAAAGGGCTGGCATGATATGTTCAGGGTGCTAAATGAGAAAAACATGGGACCAAGAATACTTTATCCAGCAAGGCTATCATTCAGAATGAAAGGAGAGATAAAGAACTTCTAGGGCAAACAGAAACTAAGAGAACTTGTGAACATTAAACCAGCCCTGCAAGAAATATTAAAGAGGATCTTGTAAGCAAAGAGAGCTCACAAGTAACATAGACCAGTAAAGGAACAGAGACAATAAACAGAAACAGTGATTTTACAGGTAATACAATGGCACTGAATTCATATCTTTCAGTAGTTACTCTGAATGTAAATGGGCTAAATGCTCTAATCAAAAGACACAGGGTATCAGATTGGATAAAAAAGCAAGACCCTTTGATATGCTGTCCACAAGAGGCTCATTTTAGACCCAAAGACACCTCCAGACTGAAAGTGAAGGGGTGGAGAACCATTTATTTTTTTATTTTTTTATTTTTTTTTAAAGATTTTTATTTATTTATTGAGAGAGATAGTGATAGAGGGAAAGCATGAGAAGGGGAGAGTCAGAGGGAGAAGCAGACTCCCCGCCGAGCAGGGAGCCCAATGCAGGACTCGATCCCGGGACTCCAGGATCATGACCTGAGCCAAAGGCAGTCGCTTAAACAACTGAGCCACCCAGGCGCTCTGGAGAACCATTTATTATGCTTATAGACATCAAAAGAAAGCTGGGGTAGCAATCCTCATATTAGACAAATTAGATTTTAAACCAAAGACTGTAGTAAAGGATGAAGAGGGACACTATATCATACTTAAAGGGTCTATCCAAAAAGTAGATCTAACAATTATAAATATTTATGTGCCAACTTAGGAGCAGCCAATTATATAAACCAATTAATAACAAAATTAAACACATTGATAATAATACAAAAATAGTAGAGGATTTTAACACCCCACTCACAGCATGGATAGATCATCTAAGCAGAAGATCAACAAGGAAACAAGGGCTTTGGATGACACACTGGACCAGATGGGCTTCACAGATGTATACAGAGCATTCCATCCTAAAACAGCAGAATACTCTTGAGTGCACATGGAACATTCTCCAGAATAGATCACATCCTGGGTCACAAGTCAGGACTCAACTGGTACCAAAAGATTGGGATTATTCCCTTCATATTTTCAGACCACAGTGCTTTGAAACTTGAATTCAATCACAAGAGGGAATTTGGAAGGAACTCAAATACATGGAAGCTAAAAAGCATCCTACTAAACAATGAATTGAACCAGGAAATTAAAGAGAAATTTTAAAAAATTCATGGGAACAAATGAAAATTAAAACACACTGTTCAAAACCCTTGGGATACAGCAAAGGCAGTCCTAAGAGGGAAGTACATAGCAATACAAGCCTTTCTCAAGAAACTAGAAAAGTCTTAAATACACAAACTAACCTTACACTTAAAGGACATGGAGAAAGAACAGCAAATAGAGCCTAAACCAAGCAGGAGACCAGAAATCATAAGGGTTAGAGCAGATATCAACTAAATAGAAATGAAAAAACAGAACAGATCAACAAAACTAGAAACTGGTTTTTTGAAAGAATTAATAAGATCAGTAAACCCCTAGCCAGACTGATCAAAAAGAAAAAAAGACCCAAATTAATAAAACCATGAATAAAAGAGGAGAGAACACCAAGGAAATACAGTCATAAGAACATGTTATGAGCAACTATATGGCAACAAATTAGGCGATCTGGAAGAAATGGATACATTCCTGGAAACTTATAAACTACCAAAACTGAAACAGGAAGAAATAGAAAGCCTGAGCAGACCCATAACCAGCAAGGAAATTGAAGCCATAATCAAAAATCTCCCAACAAACAAGAGTCCAGGGTTAGATGGCTTTCCAGGGGAATTCTACCAAATATTTAAAGAAGAATTAATTCCTATTCTTCTGAAGCTGTTTCAAAAAATATACATGGAAGGAAAACTTCCAAACTCTTTCTATGAAGCCAGCATTACCTTAATCCCAAAACCAGACAAAGACCCCATCAAAAAGGAGAATTACAGACCAATATCCCTGATAAACATGGATGCCAAAATTCTCACCAAGATACTAGCCCATAGGATCCAGCAGTACATTAAAAGGATTATTCACCATGACCAATGGGATTTATTCCTGGGTTGCAAGTGTGGTTCAACATCCGCAAATCAATCAATGTGATACACTACATTAATATTAATTAATATAGATATTTACAAATAACATCAGATAAAGGGCTAATATCCAAGATCTATAAAGAACTTACCAAACTCAACACCCAAAGAACAAATAATCTATCAAGAAATGGGCAGAAGACACGAACAGACATTTCTCCAAAGAAGACATACAGATGGTCAACAGACATGAAAAAATGCTCAACATCACTTGGCATCAGGGAAACACAAAAGCACAATGAGATACCACCTCACACCAGTCAGAATGGCTAGAATTAACAAGACAGTAAACAACAGATGTTGGTGAGGATGTGGAGAAAGGGGAACCCTCCTACACTGTTGGTGGAAATGCAAGCTGGTGCCACTCTGGAAAACAGTATGGAGGTTCCTCAAAAGGTTGAAAATAGACCTACCCTATGACCCAGCAGTTGAACTACTAGTTATTTACCCCAAAGATACAAATGATCTGAAGGGGCACCTGCACCTCAATGTTTATAGCAGCAGTGTCCACAATAGCCTAACTATGGAAAGAGCTGAGATATCCACAGATGGATAAAGAAGATGTGGTGTATATACACAATGGAGCATTACTCAGCCATCAGAAAGGATGAATACTTAGCATTTACATCGACATGGATGGAACTGGAGGGTATTATGCTAAGTGAAATAAGTCAGAAATACAATGATATGGTTTCATTCATATGTGGAATATAAACTGCATAGAGAATCATAGGAGAAGGGAGGGAAAACTGAATGGGAAGTAATCAGATAGAGAGACAAACCATGAGAGACTCTTAACTATAGGAAACAAACAGGGTTGCTGGAGGGGAGGTAGGTGGGGGCATGGGGTAACTAGGTGATGTGATGAGCACTGGGTGTTACACACAACTGATGAATTATTGAACTCTACATCTGAAACTAATGATATACTATATGTTGGCTAGTGGAATTTATATAAAAGTAAATAGATAAATCTGGGGAGAATAGGGATAAAATGTGAATTCCTGGGCCCCATATCCTGAAATTTGGGCTCGTAAGGGTAGAGAAGGAGTCAGGAATCACAATTTTCAACAAACAGTCCCAAATTTTAGAGATACATATTAAAGTTGGACAGCCACATGTCTTGAGTTCACTACATATTCTCTTATGTCCTCCCAACACCACTGTGAAGTCAGTGGGGCTGGTATTATCCCCATTGCACAGATGAAATTGAGATTCAAAAGAGAATCATTGACTGCTAAATGGCAGAGTAATACTTCACTCAATGCTAGTGATAGTATCAACCTGCCTTGTTACTATGCTACTGGCCACAATTTCAAACAGAAGATATCACTCAATTTACTTATCTTTTTTTAGTTTACCAAAGTAATAAATTTATTTTAGAAAATCCATAAAGGTACAAAAATTAAACATATCCCACCATTCATATATATTGTTTCTGCATATGCTTTACCTGTTTTTGAAAAGTTAAAATCTAATTATATTTTAATACTCTTTAGTAACGTGCTTCCTAAAATTAATGTATTGTGAATTCATCCATTAAACATTTTCTTCAACGTTATTTTCAGTGGCAATATAGTCTTCTTTGTGGACTAAAATTCTTTAACCAATCCACTGTTGATGAACAATTTATTTCAGTTTTTTACTATTACAAAAAGGAGCTTTGAATGTTAGGCAACTTAAAGAGGAGTTGGGGACTATATTGTAGCTGTCTAGGGAAAATGAAGCCAAATTTTAAAGGTCATTATATTAAAAGTGTACAGGGTCTGAAATGATATGGCCTATTTCCACAGTCACTAAAAAGATTATTTTATGTTGTTTTCTTAACAGGAACAAGACCATTTTGTTTTACTTTAACTTGTTCAGCTGTACCAGTCCCTCTGTGGTGGTAAACCTACAGTGCCCTACCACACAGGTAAGGCAAAAAATGCATTGCAATTTTGAACATTCTTGGATAAAAGAATCAGCAATTCCATTTGAATTCTGTGTGTGTATGGTTAATGATGAATTTATAGAAGATGGGAAGACATAAGCATGAGCTCATGTTTGTTCATATACAATCAAAATGAAGCAGGATTAATCATTATGGTATTACTAAAGATTCTCAGTGATTTTGTTGAACCACCTATTTTTCTAAAATGAACAAACTGCAACCCTGAGAAGTGGTATTTTTCTCAAGATCCATATTAGGAAGAGCAAAGCTAGCTACTATAACTAATAAACTCGAGTTTTTCAGTGACTTAACATAATAAAGTTTATTTCCTGTCCTGTGACAGTATAAGGCTGGTGGTTTTGGTCAGTGGGCAACTCTTCTCCAGAATCCTTTCATCTGGTGGCTCTGTCTTAAGTCCTTCTTGTCATCTGCATCCACTTGCCAGAAGGAGACAGAAGATAAATAAGCATCTCTTCTCTTATAAGCCTTGGTTTAGAAGTGTTCACACATTACATTTCTACTCCTACAACATGCATATTATTTTTATATGTTCACACCTAGATGCAAGAAGGAAAGACTAAAGCAGTGCCATTGTGGGATAAGGCACAGACTTCAATGGGCAGTTAGTTGGGTCTTCTATAGTCTATCCCTCTGCCCTCCAGAATACCCTTCTTCCCAAGGGAGACAACCCAGGATCCCCCATAGTACTATTTTTAACCCAAAGTCCAAGGATCTCTGGGTGATACATCCTCTCTTTATCAGGTCTTTACATTGAATGCACAATGGGGTATGAGGCTGGGACTATTAGAATACAAACTCCAGTTCAGAAAGGGAGGAGTGATAAATGCACAGGGGTTTCCTGTGCATGGCGCTGGAAAACATTCTTATTCGACCTGGATTGTATTCCCCATTTCAGCCTATGGTCCTTTAACCACCTGGGAGGTTATTTCCTGTCTGCTAGCCTCAGACCACATCATTGCTGAGCATTGGAGATATATGCTCTTTTGAGGGCCATAGAACTTTGAAGCTCCCTTCCTGTTGTGCAAATTTAGCACCTCAAAGATTATTTTAACAGTCAAAGGCCTTTTCAGATTAGGTCATGAATTCTTTGGCAGCACAACTGCCTCAAAAATGTAATAGGCCTTCTAACTTATTTGCTTCCTCTTTGTTCCATGTACTAGTAAACCACACCCAAAGATCTTCTCTGATCTAGTTTGTAAATCTGCTTGTTTGCTCTCTTCCTCATCTCTCTCAAAGACTTTTGATATCTTATTTTCTGCTGAGACTAAAGCCAACTTGAGATATTGGCATCTTAGTTCTGTGACTACCTCTACCACAAGACTTTGTTTTCTACCCCAGTCACCCACTCCCAAGATCAAATCCTTGACCTTGTCATACCAGTAATTACCACCCCTCGTAATCTCAATTTCAAACATCCCAATGTCTGCCCATCTCAATCCCTCTAACATTCCAATTACAATCATTCTATCTCACCGGGACCTACAAACCCCTAATGTTAACCCCTTCACAGTATCCCTCAGTTCCATCATGTTTTCATTTCCCTCTCTGACTTAGATTTCATGACCCCTCTTTAAATTCACTCCCTTATAGAAACCCCCAATTCCTTTGCCCCATCCCACGTAGTTGTACTTCCTGCAAAACTTCATCCCTAGCTAAGTGCAACTTTCTGCCTATTCCATGCTTGAACTCAGGCAGCTGTGAGTTGTTGGAGAAAACCTACATAATAGTTCTTCCGATTCAGAACCACTAATCTCAGTGGGCCCTTAGTGCTGTCCCACAACCACGCTACAAACCCCTTGTCTATTCACTAGCCTAGCTAGAAAACCATTTCTAGAAAACAATTCCACATCTTTTCCTCTTAAGCCTCTAAGAACTCCGTCCCAGTCTCTTTGTCAGCCTCTGATTTTGCTTCTTATTTCACTGAGAAATATAAGTGTTTAGAAGACAACTTTTAAAAGCTCCTACAGTAATATCCTCTTGCCTACCTGTCATCATTTATGTTCATATACTTCTTCAGCCTTTCCTTATCATAATGTGGATGAACTGCCTGTGCTCCTAAGGTCAGCCCATCCATTTGTGCATTATCTCTCTCTCACACACTCAAGCACATCATTCCAGGAATTTTCTGGGTTTTTTTTTTTTTTTATTACCATTTTTCCTTCTCTACTAAATAATCCCCATCAGTATACAAACATGCTGTTATTTCCTCTATCTCAAAAAATTCTCTCCTTGATCCAACACACCCCACCCTCCAGGTACTTCTTCATATCTCTGTACCTCTTTTTTGTAAAAGTCCTCAGAATAATAGTCTGTATTCAGTGTGTCTAAATCCTCTCTTCTCATTCAGGCTTTTACTCCTACTCCAATTTTCTCCAAATGATACCATGGACCTCCATATTATTAAACCAATGGCCAATTCTCATTTCCACATTTATTTGATCTAACAGCATTGTTTATTCAAGCCCTCCTCCTCAAAACACCTTCTTTACTTGGCTTCTAGGGCACAACATTCTTTTAGGTTTCCTCCCAACTCTCTGGCTACTCCTTGATACTCTCCTTTGCTGGTTTTTCTTCATCTTTCCAACATCTTGTAAATGTTGGAGCTCCCTCCCATACCAAGCTTAGTCCTTTTCAAAATCTACATTTACTCTTTTGGTGATCTCATCTAGTCTTATGGTTTTAACATCATCTACATGCTGCCTTCCCTAATTTATATATGCCCTCCAGATAAGTCTGCTCCCTGAACTCCTCATCTTTATATGCAACCAACTATGCAATGTGTTTACATGGATGTTTAGTTGGCATCTCAAATTTAACATCTCCAAAACTCAATTCCTAACCTCTTGACTTCATCCTTAAAATTATTCTCCAAACCCAGCAGTCTTCCCTCTTTCAGTTAAGGTCAGCTACAAATAGCATGGAATCATCCTTCATTCCTCTTTTTCTCTTGTACTCATGTGTGAATCTTCAGCTAATTCCTCTGGTCTCCATTCAAAATATACCTGGACTAACTACTTTTCACCTTCTCTTCCTTTTTCCAAAGAACCATCATCTCTCTCCTAGATTAGTTCAATGACTTCCTGACTGGTCTCTCTGATTTTATCCTTGCCCTAATTTCTACCCCTTACAGTCACTTTTCTACCCAGCAGCAAGTGTGATCCCATTAAATATGTCACATTTATGTTTCTCCTTTGTTCAGCCCTTGCCCCCATGGCTTCCCAAGTTACTGAGTTTAAAAGCAAAGTCTTAACAGTGGCTTTACAGGATCCTTCACTGTCTGTCCAACTTTGACTACATGTGCTGTTACTCTTTCTCTACTCACTACCCTCAGGTTATATTACCCATCTCTTGTCTTTGAAGGATCCAGGAGTGCTCCTGTCTCAGAGCATTAGACTTTGCTGTTCTCTCTGCCTAGAGTATTCTTTCTCCAAATGACTAAGGCTTAATCAATAGTCTTCACGTCTTTCCTCAAATGTTACCTTTTTAGGGAGGCCTTCCTTGATTACCCATGTAAAACTGGAATACTACTCAGCTACTTTGTAGCCTCTAACCTCCTTTCTAGCCTTATTTTTCTCCATTGCATTTTTTACCATCTTGTAACAAATAATTTTACTTACTTGTTGTTATCCATTTCGCCTCTACTAGAAAGTAAACAGATTAAGGGCAAGGGTTTTTATCTGTTTTATTCACTATTATGTTTCCAGTGCCTAGAACAGGCTCAGAGTAGGTGATCAATAAATATTTGTTGCAGGAATAAATGAGTGAATTAATATCTTCCTCTTCCCAGTCTAGGAAATTTTCCACTGTACAAATCCATCATTCCCATGATGAAACAAAAATATCTTTGTACATTGTTTTTTATGTACCCATGTACATGTTATTTACATTTATGTTAAGTACACCATAGATTACTTACTAAATCATGCTTTTTTCATACCAAATGTAGTCTTTTAACCTACAGTATAGCTCTTCTACTCACCAAATTCTGATTTGTATTAGAATGTTAAACCTATATGAATTGAATATATAAAAATAATGATGAAGAACTACATTTAAAGTGCCCCTTTGTGGTAAAAGATCTATACTCTAGGAACTACAAAACACTCATGAAAGAAATTGAAGAAGACACAAAAAGATGGAAAAATATTCCATGCTCATGGATGGGAAGAATAAACATTGTTAAAATGTCTATGCTACCCAGAGCAATCTATACCTTCAGTGCCATCCCGACCAAAATTCCAATGACATTTTTCAAAGGGCTGGAACAAACAATCCTAAAATTTGTATGGAATCAGAAAAGACCCCGAATCACCAAGGAAATGTTGAAAAAGAAAAACAAAGCTGGGGGCATCATGTTGCCCGATTTCAAGCTATATTACAAAGCCATGATCACCAAGACAGCATGGTACTGGCACAAAAACAGACATATAGACCAATGGAACAGAATAGAGAACCCAAGTATGGACCCTCAACTCTATGGTCAAGTAATCTTTGACAAAGCAGGAAAAATCATGCAATGGAAAAAAGACAGTCTCTTCAATAAATGGTGCTGGGAAAATTGGACAGCCACATGCAGAAGAATGAAACTCGACCATTCTCTAACACCATTCACAAAGATAAACTCAAAGTGGATGAAAGACTTCAATGTGAGACAGGAATCCATCAAAATCCTAGAGGAGAACATAGGCAGTAACCTCTTTGACATCGGCCACAGCAACTTCTTTCAAGATACATCTCCAAAAGCTAGTGAAACAAAAGCAAAAATGAACTTTTGGGACTTCATCAAGATAAAAAGCTTCTGCACAGCAAAGGAAACAGTCAACAAAACAAAGAGGCAACTCACAGAATAGGAGAAGATATTTGCAAATGACACTATAGATAAAGGGCTGGTATCCAAGATCTATAAAGAACTTCTCAAAATCAACACCCAAAAAACAAATAATCAAGTCAAAAAGTGGGCAGAAGAGATGAAAAGACACTTCTCTGAAGAAGACATACAAATGTCTAAGAAACACATGAAAAAATGTTCATCATCATTAGCCATCAGGGAAATTCAAATTAAAACCACATTGAGATACCACCTTACACCAGTTAGAATGGCAAAAACGGACAGGGAAAGAAACAACAAGTGTTGGAGAGGTTGTGGAGAAAGGGAAACCCTCTTACACTGTTGGTGGGAATGCAAGTTGGTACAGCCACTTTGGAAAACAGTGTGGAGGTTTCTCAAAAATTTAAAAATAGAGCTACCCTATGACCCAGCAATTGCACTACTGGGTATTTACCCCAAAGACACAGATGTAGTGAAAAGAAGGGCCATATGCACCCCAGTGTTCATAGCAGCAATGTCTGCAATAGCCAAACTGTGGAAAGAGCCGAGATGCCCTTCAACAGATGAATGGATAAAGAAGATGTGGTCCATATATACAATGGAATAGTACTCAGCCATTGGAAAAGATGAATACCCAACTTTTTCATCAACATGGATGGGACTGAAGGAGATTATGCTAAGTGAAATAAGTCAAGCAGAGAAAGTCAATTATCATATGGTTTCACTTATTTGTGGAACATAACAGCATGGAGGACATTAGGAGAAGGAAGGGAAAAATGGGGGGGTGGAATTGGAGGGACAGATGAACCATGAGAAACTATGGACTCTGAGAAACAAACAGGGTTTTAGAGGGGAGAGGGGAGGGGGGATTGGTTAGCCCGGTGATGGGTATTAAGGAGGGAATGTACTGCATGGAGCACTGGGTGTTATAAGAAAACAATGGATCGTGGATCACCACATCAAAAACCAATGATGTATTGTATGGTGACTAATATAACATAATAAAATTAAAAAAAAACAAAAGAATATCCACTTAGGATGTAAGGTATACCATGGTGATAATAGTTAATAATACCATATTGTATATTTGAAAGTTGCTAAAAGGGTAGATCTTAAAAGCTTTCATCACAAGAAAAAATTTTTTTAGCTATGTATGATGACAGATGTTAACCATACTGTGGCAATCATTTCACAATATATACAAATATTGAGTCACCTGAAACTAATAGAATGTTATGTCAATTATATCTCAATAAACAAAAAAAGAATATCCATAAAAAAATAATAAAGTGCCCCTTTGTGGTTACACAAAGAATTGAGTCAGAATATATTTTAGCTGCCAGTAATGGAGAATTGCTTTTAGTCTGCCAGGCATTAGTGTATCTACTGATCCAAGCCATATTTTTATGCATTATGTTTTTTGTTAACTGCCAGCATAGTCCAGACATGTGTCACAAGCATTTAAAGGACACACTGTGATCAATTAGGATACCCTACCTCAATGTGACCTTCATTTTTGCCTAATTATATGTTGATTGCTACTAATCAGCATCGTATTTGAAATGAACAAATTGGTCTGATAGAGGGAGAGAGTAAAGAGCAATTGCTATATTGTATTTTAACAGCTCATTTGTGTCTGGAATGAAATTTTTGATTCTCTTTAACAAACCACTTTTTGCCATTTTTAATTATTTCTTGTATATGTTGCATACACAGCACTTTTAATATGTAGTACACATTGTATGTATGTGTATTTAGGAATACAGAAATCATCATGGTCCCAACTCAGTTCCTACTGTTACTTAAGTCCTGTGAAAGCATTAGTACTTTCAGTATTCATTTTATAAATCCACTTAAATGTACCCAGTAGGGGAACTAGTGAAGTTATCTTTCAAAGCCATATAATTGTCAAAGTCTAAATGTAAAGTATCTTCCAATATGTTAAAGGTATACTCAGCTCCAATCAGAGTGAAATTTTTACATTTGCATTGATGATAACCTTAGCCTTCTTTATAAAAATGTGAGCATGTTGGGGGCTTTGAATGTCCCTAAACAGTTCTTTGGCTTTTGTAGAAAGATACCTGTGAAATTTCAATATTTCCTCTAGAGGTGTGTGAGTGAGTGTGTGTGTGTGTGTGTGTGTGTGAATGCCTATGTATATATGAGAAACTGACAAAGAGAAAATACATATGGAGGCATGAATGTGGAGACAGGTTGTTTGCCTTGTCAGAACTTCTAGAAGAAATTAGGTCACTGCTGCTGCTACTACAAAACAATATTCACTGTGAGATTGGACGTATCCATTTAGTTATCCACCTGCTACCTTGGCTGTGGAGTTGACACCAAATATTTTTGCATACAGTAGAAACATGACCCAAAGAATGGGAAAGAGATGTCAGCTCAGCAGCGGTGTTTTTACCTAGCTGCCCATGGATTGAGCTAGAATCTGGCCAGTGAGAAGTTAACAAAGTACAGCAGGG
Source organism: Mirounga leonina (assembly GCF_011800145.1). Lineage (NCBI taxonomy): Eukaryota > Metazoa > Chordata > Mammalia > Carnivora > Phocidae > Mirounga > Mirounga leonina. Next base: position 32,605,356 of record NW_023270447.1, read on the forward strand.
AGATGCAGCAAGTCAGAGCTGAGAAGGCTTTCATAAGGAGGAACTGAAGGAGAGAATGTGTAAGGACTGCGACTCTTGTGGCTTACTAGGATCTTTGTTTTTGTTTTCAATTACAAACAAAAGCAAAGCCAATAGAGTGTATCTTCTCAGGTTCTGCTTTCTCTCTGTGGAGTTCCTAAATGGATTTCAGTCACTCCACAGTGACTCTGTGGACTACTAGCACAATGATCTAGTTTGGCATTAATAGGCCCTCTAAGGTCATTCATGTAAAATAATTGTATTGGTGACCTCTCTGCCTACATTTGGCTGGTAAAAGACTATAATAATGATTGACTGCCACAAATAGCCCCAATTTTGTTAGTTTCTTATAGTAATAAATCCCCAATTATATTTTGAGAATTGTTGAGAATTCACTGGCACTGATAATTATTAGTGACATAAGTTATCAATATTTGGAGCATGTTTAATGACCATTTTATTCATATATAGGAAAGGAAGCAAGACTCTAACCCTGAAAATACATAAACTACACGGACAAAATTAATCTTGCAAATATTAATCTTGCATTATACTCTTATCTACTAACTCAGAAACTAATAAGGAAATATTTTATTAAAAATCCATCATTGTCCTGTGGTAGTGGTCACATGAACCTACACATGATAAAATTGCATAGAACTGCATGTGCGTGCATGCGCACACACAAATGAGTGCATGTAAGACTAGTGAAATCTACATAAGGTTATTGGATGGTAACAATATCAATTTTTTGGTTGTAATATTGTTCTGTAATTGTGGAAGTTATTACCATTGCATAAAACTGGGTGGAATACATTATTTCTCCCAGCTGCAAGTAGATCTACAGATCTACTGCAAGTAGATCTCAAAATCAGAAGTTAAAAACAAGTCTGTCATTGTACAACATCTTCTTGTCTTAACACAAATCATTCATCAAAGGGCAAGGAGTAGAGATTGATAACTAGTACATGAAATTTTATTTTTTACATAAATTAGAAAATTGATGTAAGTTTCTTAGATGTGCTTTGCTCTTTATAGTGGTAGATAACTTAGAAGTCTAAACTTACAGCTACTTCCTTGGTTTGTTTAACTCAATTGAGTTCCCACCGCTGTGTTCCTTTTCTTCACAGATCTGTGTCTCCAAGTGCCCAGAAAAATTTTTAACTTACATGGAAATACAGTTTAGGTACAGAACAAACAAACACTATTGGATGTACTACAGCCAGTTCTGCAAATCCCCTTTTGTTAAGCCTGCAAAGGTATGTGTGTTTAAGCTTAAAACTAGAGAAGAATTTAACTTTTGTGTCAATCTCAAGTGCAACATGAGCATTTGTAATAGACAAGCTCCCAAATCATCTAGGAAATGATTATGTATTGTTCCATTAAAACACAAAGTTACATAGAAACACACATGCACCATTTATAGCTTATCATTGTGTAGACTTCAGGTGTTATGCAAGACTCTTAAGTCTGGTAAGTTAGCTTTAACTGTTCCTTGAAACTAACAAATTCTCTACTTGGCTTGATTTTTTTTTACCATCAAGATCTAGGAGCTAATGTCATTTGATTTTATTAATGTTACCATTTCACTAATGTGATAATGAAGATCCATGGCTACTTAGTAACAAGTAGAATTTTATTTCCAAACCCAATTTGATAATTATTCATTAAAAAAAAAATCCTCAAACCCTACCTAGGTTTGAGACTTATAAAGGAATTCTAAAGCCCCATTATGTTAAATAGTATTAATGGCTTCTAACTTAAAGAAGGTGCTGTTTTTCCAGAGAAAATTTTTTTGAAGAATTAGAGACTCAGAATGTGACTAAGACATAGATACACACTTTCAAAGGTGTGTCTTGGCTTCAGTGGGTCTGGTTTTATTATTGTTGATTTGATTGAATTACAGTTAGGACATTTTAGAGCATTTGTCAAATAAGTATGTGTGTGTGTAATAATCTTAAAACCACTCTTATTAGGATAGTAATATGAAATAATGAGATAATTATGGAGTTAAATTTTCAAAGGACACAATTTTTATACTGAGAGTAAAAGTTGTCATTACATAGCCTTTGAAATGTTAACATACTCTTCCTTCCATTTTAGACTGTCACACAAGTCTTACTGGATGATGATTGTCCAATAGCAATTTTTCCAAGCAAACCATGTAAGTGGTTATTACTTATCTTAGAACATACAATCATAAAAAGTTACTCAATTCAGTTCCCTATTTCACTATTGACAAAATTGAAGCCAAGAATAGTTGTATAACTGGTCCCAGAGTTAATTAGAAGGAAGCCAAAGCTAAAGCCCATTCTCCTGACTCCAGCCAGAGATATTTCCACTGGAGCTCTGGTAGTTTTGGAGTTTTGCTGCATCAACATACACAGAAAGGATTAAAAATTGATTTTAAAAGCCCAGATTGATTATTTGGTGTTCTATGAGCACAGATAAGCACACACAGACATAATCTTGCACACTCACCCCTGAATTCAGCCAAAGAGTATGTTCAGAATTTGCCTGGGGGGTGATGGTTGGACATAAACTTGTCCTATAATTTGAAATTTGAAATACTTATATATCTCTTAAAGGAATCAATATTTTATATTTTTAAGATTTATAAATATTATTTAAAATTTACATAAACTTTTCTACCTTTTTGAAAAAGAAAATAAAATAATCACTAATTTCCTATTCTTACAAATATAATCCTAACTACAGAGAAACAACTTTACCTAAAGATGCCCATCACAATGCTATTCAGAAGAACCAAAAAGAAAAAAAAAGGAAAGGAAAAAGAAACACTCTTATGTCCAAGAGCAAGAATGTGCTTTAAATAAATTATGGTATAGTCATTAAATGAAATATTTTAGAATTATTAAATATAAGTATTATATAGTATAATATTAAATAAAATGCTATGTGCATTATAATGACAAGCATGTATAAATTAAAATAAAAAAGGCTATGCAAAGAAAAATATTGCAAAGAAATATGCCAAATTGGATGCATGTTTTGGAGATGACAAAACTGTGGGCATTTCCTCTCTTCTTTCTTCTTTTTTCTATTGGAGTAGAAAGCCACGTACCATTTTCTATTTGAGTAGAAAGTCAGGTACCATCGAAGTAGCTACCACCAAACACAATGCCTTATGCGCCCCTCTCCCTTTTCTTTGGGTCACTGAGGACCATGAAGTAAAGATGCAAGCAACTGCATTTTGCCAGGAAGCCCTGGGCAACAAGTGTCAGTAGCCAAGAACAATGTTACAAAAAGATGAAAATGAATCCTTAGTCACTGAAGATATAATAGGCATAAGAATATAAGACATCCCTGCCCTTACAAGTATAGTTTGGTTAAATCACACAATATAAAACGTACACTGGGGACACAGAAATGTATAAGGCATAGTCCCTCACAGTACAGTAAAGGAGACATTATGCTAAACATCACAATCAACTTGTATTCATTCCCCCAATAGGTGATTAAGTATACTACTTAATGGAAGAGTATACAGCTAATAAAATTCACTTACTAAATAGTTTATGAAAGGAAATAAGTAATATTAAAAGAAAGAAACAAGGGAAAACCCTGCATTTATTTTATGGTTATGACTCTCAAAAAAATTTCTTGTAGAAGAACGACTGGAAGGAAATTTATCTAAAATGTTAGAGTTCATTGTGGGTGGTAGGACTGTGTATTTTGTTATCTTCCTTCTTATTTTCTTTATTTTCCAAATATATAATGAGCATATTTAGTCATTGGAACTAACTGATTGGATGAAATTGCCCAGAACAAGGTTGGAGGACTCTGTAGGTGGAAACAGTCCTATTTAAGGAGTGACAAGGGAAAAAACGCACAGAAAAGCGAAAGGGAGGGCAGGAGAGAACTTGGGCATGTAAGCCAAAGGAAGAAGGCAGGGGTTGTCTACTATGTCAAAGACTCAGAAAAGTTAACTCAATTAACAGGAAATATTTACTGTGCTAGGTAATGGGTTCAAGTAGGATGATGAATAAAAGATATTTGGAGTTTTTGGCCATTAGGATATTATTGGGATCCCTGGGAGGACAAATTCCTTGGAGTGGTGGGGGCAGCAGGTGATTGGATTGAGAGGGAATAGGAGCAGCTGGTAGAGACTACTATGTCAAATTTGCCAGGGAAGAACCAGAAGAAGATGAGGAAGATACTGAAGGAATCAGCCATATTTTAAGTGCTACAGAAGATGAAGGTAGGTAGACAAGAGATCATTTTAAGCCCAAAAAGTCAGAAAAGCCTTGGTAAAGACCTATTTCTTCTTTCCCTATATCAACTGCTTTAATATTTTCAAGTTTAAATTCCCTGAAAACCCATGCAAATCTGTGATTCTTCCTGTAAGAAAAAATATAAAAATGATCCACTTCTGACTTCTCTTCCCTCTTGATTTAAAATTGGGGTTTTAAAATACTTTAATAATACAGATTTGTAAAGAGGCAAGGATTCTATTTAAATCAAAATAAGTGCATAGAAGATTGAACAGTGAGGTAGCTCTTCGGAGAAATTATGCTAGTCTACAAACTGTGGGGCATTTTGATAGCTTTAGAATTTCTATTTTCAGCCCCTCCAAAACACCAGGTAAGTGAGAAAGCTGGGAGACAAATTATTAAGACTTCAAAAATAAAAATTCAGTTGTCCTAGTAGCCTGAAGTTTGAGCTAGTTCTTGTTTCTCAAGGAATTATTCACTAATCTCCAGTTTTCAATGTTTCATTCAAGAAGTATCTTAAGATTTTTTTAATAAGAAAAAGTAGGGGTGCCTGGGTGGCTCAGTCGTTAAGTGTCTGCCTCGGCTCAGGTCATGATCCCAGGGTCTTGGGATCGAGCCCCGCTTCGGGCTCCCTGCTCCTCAGGAAGCCTGCTTCTCCCTCTCCCACTCCCCCTGCTTGTGTTCCTTCTCTTACTGTGTCTCTCTCTGTCAAATAAATAAATAAAATCTTTAAAAAAAAAAAAAAAAGGAAAGAAAAAGTAAACTCAGAGCTCCTCGGTGGCTCAGTTGGTTAAGCATCCGTCTTCAGTTTAGGTCATGATCCCTGAGTCCTGGGGTCGAGCCCCTCATTGAGCTCTCTGCTCAGCAGGGAGTCAGCTTCTCCCTTTTTTCTGCCCCTCCCCACTGCCGGTGTGCGCGCGCGCTCTCTCGCTCTCTCTCTCTCTCTCTCTCAAATAAATAAAATCCTAAAAAAAAAAAGTAAACTCAGTCATACAATAAATGTAGCCTTTTTATTAAAATGTTTTTACCATGTGAGATATGTTATCAGTATTATTCTTTTAACACCTGTGCTGTGCATCTTACTTATTGGCTACGTGATGAATATACCATGTGTAAAATAATCAACAAGTTTAGAGTGTATCTTCAGATTGTGATCATATTTGCTTTTTACATGTGTCTTAGAACCATCAGAAAACCTTCTGACCATCAAGTAATGGGCAATTATCATGTTGAGCAGTATGTTTATACATTGTCTAGCAAGAATCTAATTATAAATAACAGAAAGCTTAAGAAAGGGAAAACGTTACATAGAAAGAAGTAGAAAAATGTTTACCATAATTTTATTTTTTTATAGTTCTCCAGAGATGTTTCCCTGACTTCACTACTAAAAATGGCACTTTGACAGTAGGAAATAAGACAATATTTGAAGATGGAAGTGGAAAGACCAGAAATGCTGTAGAACTCAGGACAGCTGCAAAGTATGTTTGTTTACCTTCTTATTTTCAGTTTGGATGCATCTTATTACTATACACAAAATGAAAGCTTCCATTAGGTTAAGGGTTATAGAGGAAGAATTATGCATTGTTATGAAATATACATGTCACTGTGGATTATCAACAGGTATAGAATTGGGATCTCAGTGAGCATATTTAAAGACCTTAATTTACTTGTTGAATGAACACAATAAAAAGATGCTTTTTAAATCACCATTCAAAAAAATTGACTAAGATAATGAAACTGCCAGATGTCTTAAAAGGAAGAGGGCCTTAAGAAAGGCGAGACAACCTTGGTAATGCTGTTTCAGGACCATATCAGTTTCTATGTACTAACTACAGTGAAGTCAATTTACTGTTTCCTTAGTGTACACATTGTGATGTTTCAGGTTATTGGGAAATATAATTCTCTGGGTGGGTACATTCACATGTGTGCACAAACACCAAGTATCGTTGTGTAGCTCAATTGTTGAATTAAAAGTGAAACATAAAAGATATTCTAAAAATGTTTTTCTCTTCCTTGAGTTTAGCAGTCCAAGTAGAATGGTCCTGCATATTTAAAATGTAATAGCAACATGGATGGATTTCACAAATATAAAGCTATGTGAAAGAAATCACAAAATAATAGTACAAGTGCAGTTCCACTGATAGAAAAATTCAAAACCAAGCACAACTAAATTAAATTACCCTGCGATGCATATGTAAGTGGTAAAACTGAAAAAGAAAACTAGGAACTTATTATCACAGAAGTCAGGATTGTGGTTACCTTAGGGGAAGGAGGAGGTGTTGTAACTGGGGCACAGGGGGAAAGGGAGAACAATATTGTAGTTACATAGTGCATTCATTTCTGATAATCCGTCAAACTGGACACTAATGATTTGTGCACTTTTCTGTATGTGCCCCATGGTGCCTTCCTGCTACACAGCTGTCAGAGGTTTAGAAAAGGGAATTAAGGATGATGTTCATTCTTGATGCTATGGATTTTGTAAGCTAAAAACTGACCTTATTTAAATTCATTTCTTACAGTGAGATTACTGCAATATTGAGGACATGTCACATACGTTGAAAAGGGATCTGTTCACCATTCTTGAAAGCCATGTTCTCTGTGTAGCTAGAGTGGCCTTTGTAGTTCACCAAAGTGACATCTCACATACTGTTATGGCTAGGGAAAGAGTGCCTCTTGATAAATGGTTTCTAAAAATATGTTTTGAACAGCAGCTTGCAAACCCCTTTTATCATAACAAGAACATTTCTGTTTAGTGGTAGTCAAAATAATTGATTTTTTCCTTCTTTGAATTCAGTCGTGTCAATAAAATCCTTGATGCAAGGGCAATTGGAATGAAAGTATTTGAAGACTATGCAACAACTTGGTATTGGATTCTCATGTAAGTGCAAACATTGGTGTTTCTTCTCCAGCCCCGTTTTATCCTTGTAGAACGCTTTCTTCAAATTCCCCATTCAGGGTGCCTGGGTGGCTCAGTCGGTTAAGCGTCTGCCTTCGGCTTGGGTCATGACCCAGGGTCCTGGGATCCAGCCCCGCATCAGGATCCCGGCTCAGCAGGGAGCCTGCTTCTCCTTCTACCCTTCCCCCTGCTCCTGATTCTCTCTCTCTCCCAAATAAATCTTTTTTAAAAATTCCCCATTCATATTTGTGAATAAAAGGTTGACTCAGTTCCTGTGGCTGAAAAATGGGGCAAAGATATTTGGAAATACACCCAGTGTTACAAAAGTTATAAGAATGTAAATTTGAACTTTATTCATTAAATTCCCAATAAAAGTACTTGTATAAATATACTTCAAGTCATGCAGGGACAACATCTGTAGTACGTTTGCTTCTTATTGTTATGTTACAGTGGATGCAGTTTTATTTCTCTGGGTCTGTTTTCTCATTTGTCCTTCCCTCTTATTTTTTAACACATCCTTTCCACATAATGTTTGTTATTATCATCACCAAAGGTCACTGTAGTTATGAAGAGCTGAAAAAATATATGAAAGGAGGAGGAGATTAAAAATTTTTAGCCATAAGGTTTGCATTCCTGAAAAGGTAAGGGAAAATGCAATCACTCTACTGCAGTGGGTACCTGTGTTTGATATATTTAAGACTATTGCTACTATCTGGCTCTATATCACCTTATGCCTTAAAAGCATCTATGGTTCCCTAGTGATCAAAGAGCAAAGAGAAAACTTCTTCAGATAGTTACAAGGCCCTTTACAACCTGGTCCATTTAGTGTCCCACATTCTTCTCCACCCATGTTACTTGATTGACCCTATATTCTAAACACATCAAATAACACACCCATTCCTAGAGTGTCAAACCCCCATGTTTTTGCACATTCTGTTCTCTTTCCTGGCACATCCTTGCTGTGTCCTGGGCAACTCCATCTCATTATTTAAAATCAACTTTTGGGGCACCTGGATGGCTCAGTTAGTGAAGCATCTGCCTTCAGCTCAGGTCATGATCCCGGGGGTCCTGGGATCCAGCCCACATCAGGCTCCCTGCTCAGTGGGGAGCCTTCCTCTCCCTGTCCCTCTGCCACTCTCTCCCACTTGTGTGCTTTCTCTCTCTCTCTCTCTTTCCTTCTCTCTCTCAAATAAATAAAATCTTTAAAAAATAAAAATAAAATCAGCTTTTGTGTAATTTATGAAGTCTTTCTTGACTTCTCCAGATATAATTACTTTTTCCCTGTGCTCCTCCTACCCACATGCACGTGTATGCACAAGCGTGCACATGCGCATGCACACACACACACACACACACACACACACCCCTATACATACACACATACCTGTCATCTACATAGCACCTAGAACCTTATGTTATTTACCTGGCTCTTTTTCTATGATAAACTATGAATTCTTTACCATGGTAACCCTGTCTAACTCATCTCTATTTTTGTAACTCCTAGTGTGGTCCTTGGACCATAGAAGATGCATAGAAAATGTGGGTTCAAGGAACAGTTATAAAATCACTAGGGGAACAAGATAGATGTATTTAACTATATGATGCTTAATAAAGTCAAAATTGTGTGTAAAATACCAGTGACTAGTTTGTATAGCTGTAAAACTAGATAGTGTTTTTTGAGATTTTACTCATTTCGATGTTTTGCCTTAAATGCAATAACTATTTTCGTGTGCATCAGTATTTCAGGATCTCTCTCCATAGCACAGATTGTAGTCTATACTTGACAACAGTTAAACTGGTTCCCCTATTGTCAAACTCAAATATCATTAGATAATTTGTACATTTCCTCTTTATTTTGGCTTTTTAACTATTATCTGAAAAAGTATGCATTATGATAGACCTTCCTGTTTACCTCACTCCCAACACACACTGAACCCTCTCCACCCAGGCACTGCTAACACCACTAGAACATAAACACTCCCTTTATTTTTGACTCTTCTGTTCTCCATCTATCTCATAAATATAAAGCCAAAGACTAATATGCCCTGACTTTATTTATTCAGTTAGAATTTTATGCAGGAATTAAAAACACAGAGAATAAACAGCTATATTTCTTTTCTTCCCCCTGACCTTTTTGAATATTCCTCTTGGACTATGCCATAGAATAATCCTTCAACCATATTGAATATTTAAGCATTAAAGTATCTGTGATGTTAATAGGGAATGACTTCTGGAGTTGAAAGCATAGGCTCTGCAAGGATGTGACCTTAGAAGTTACTTTGATACAATACTGTCATCTATCCAGTGACAGGAATTATTAAGATTTTTTTTAAAAAGATAATACTTGGAGACAATAAACTCAATAAATGTATCAGGCTATGTTTCTGTTTGGAAACTTGAAAGAGCATCGGAGGTATCATTTCTTAATGGAAGCGTCATCCAAAATTTCTAATCTTAATGAATTCTGTTTAATGAAATTACCTAGAAAAATCCAATATGGATTTAACCTGGATATATGAGCTGGGGGGAGAAGTATCTCTAGTATTAAAAAATTTTTTTAAATTAAAAAAAATTTTTTTTAATTAAAAAATTTGTAAAAAAACAAAAAAAAGTCATGCTGCTGACTGCTTGATAAAGTCATATGGCCCAGGAGATACAGAAGCTCTATCGTGGCTCCATATAATGGCCTACAGGTCACTGGGGATCTGAAATAGATGTCGTGATGTCAGACATCACAAATTATTAAAGATAATTAGACCATAATAATGACTACAAAATCATGGATTCAGGAACTGTGTGGGGCAATTATTTTTCTTTTCTGCCCTAAGACTGCTCCCTTACTCGTAGATAGTTCTGTTGTATAGGGTTTCCTTCTATTAGTATCATGGATATGTTTTATAATTTATCACTTAGTGAGACGTGTGTAGGGGAAAAAAAATACAGCATGGCAACTGTGGCAGATAGGCCAAAATGGTAGGTTGGAGGAATTGTGTTTTTCCTTGAACTGTGGTTGCTACTTAACTTCTGTTTACCCAGGTACACAAATACTAACTCCGGTATGAAGTTCCTGATGGTCCTACTCTTTCATATGAAAGTCTTAATAGGAACTATTGTTTATACTTTTTAATATTATAAATATTTCTATAGCCAGCTAAAATAAAATAATCTGAGAATTATTTTGAATAGAAGATGTTGTCTTGCTGTTAACTTTATGTTATGTTTAACACTCTTGACCCCTGTCTGTTGTATGCTTTTTCCTCTAGTGGCCTGACTATCGCCATGCTCCTTAGTTGGTTGTTTGTGATACTCCTGAGGTTCACAGCTGGATTCCTCTTCTGGGTCTTCATGGTGGGTGTGATTGGAATTATAGGTTACGGTAGGTATTGCCCTTCTTAAAAATCACTAAATATCAAAATAGTCCTTTTCTTTTCAGTTGCCATTATCAATTACCAGGAAGCATTTAACTTGCAGTGAATTTAATTATTTACTTCCCACCCCCAAAGTGTTAAATTGAGAAAAATTATTTAATTTTGCATAAATTATTTCTATAACTTTTATCTTCTTTATCTTGAAAAAAAGTGCTATCAAAATGTTCTACCCTTTTTCCTTACTGACCTTTGGTCCCATGCCTTATGGTTTTTAAGAAGGAGGTAAAAAACACCATTTAGGTTAATGAAAAACATTTCAGAAAACGTATTTTATTCCTTTAACTTTCCTATCTGATCAAATGGTAGGTCTGTATAGTTACAGAAGTGTGATCTAGTTTTCTCTTTCAACTGAGTAATTTTAAGCCGGGTACTGTCAGACTTTCTAATAATTGGCCAGTACTACATAATGAGGCGTCACTCCCTAGAGGCAAGTATTCTGAATTATACTCTTTGGGTGGAGAGTTAGTTTATATCAAGTTTGAAATCTAACCAGTAACCCTGTCCCCCTTAAAAGCAGTACAGGTACAGTGTGAACACCAACAAAGGAACTAAAGTTTCTCCCAAGGAACAGTATAGCATTTATGGCAGATTCCTTCAGAGTGCTAATAAACATATGGGCCAATATATGAATGTTTGTGAGGTTTCTATTCAAGAGTAATTTCCCCTAAAATACCATTTGGATTGACAATGCAGTTTTATGGTAGCAGACACCAAAAATAGCAATTTCCTATTATTGTCACCTGAAGAAGAGCTTTGCACATATCAATATAAGAATGCAGTTGAATCCCCAGGTTCTATAGTTAGCCTGAATTCTAATCCCAGCTGCATAACAGATAACTGAGGAATTTTGGAAATGCTTCCTAATGATTATAAGACCCAGTTTCCTTATCCATAACATCAGCATGGTAATGGTACGTATCTCCATCTCACAAGATTGTGAGGATTAACTGAGACAATGAATATAAAGCTCTTAGAACAGTATCTGAAAAACAGTAAACACTCAATATGTGTTGGTTTATTGTTACTATTCTCCTTGTTATCCTCAATAGGCTTCTAGACAGTTTCAGATCTCTTCAGGGTTTCCTTATCTGCTCCTTCTGTGCAGCTGCATGTGAAAGGGTTGAGTCAGTCCGGTGGAGGAATATAAGAACTGCTACCCCTTAATCGAAGACTCCCAAGAAAGCTTTTTGTGTAAAAGTCTTTTATGTATGTTTCTGCCCTTTACTACTATAAAGCCTGGGCATGTGATTCAGTCACTCTTTTATTGTCATCAAGAAGGGAAAGACCGTATTGTCTGGTATTGATTTCAGTGACTTGTCGTAAGGAGCAAGAAAAATCTGAGATTGGCTATAGTGAAGTTTGACAGTGCCAAGAGGGAGAAAGGTCATCAATATATCACAAATACAGGTGAAACAACCAATGTCAGCTCCTTGTTGACTTCCTAGGTAGTGCTATCTCAGCAGTTAATGGTGTGGCAAGTCAGCTTAAAGCCATTCACTGAGTGAGGAAATGGCCAGTTAGATTTGAGAAGTATAACACTGTGTAACTGACCTCTGCTACTATCTTGGACAACGACTTTCTCTGTATCATGGGAAACCAATCATTTCCTATTAACAGCAGCCTATTTACTAGAGAAAGCAACATACTGAGCAGAGAAAAAGCCAGGCTGTTTGTGGGTAAGTGCCTTGAACGTCAGTGGAACAATTCTTATTGACCAGAATAAATTAAGATTTATCCAGGAAAGGTCACAGATCAGTGGGGTTACAGGCATGGATTTGGAGATTGAAAAGGCACAGATTCATTGCATATTAACTGTATGATCCTCTGCACATACATAGTCTAATTAGTAATTTCTTCAACTATACAATAGGATTTGTGAATATTTTTAAAAATGATGTACATGAAGCCCTTGGAAAGCTGCCTAGTACATAATGTTCAGTAAAAAGTCTCGGTTATAGTTGTTAACACAGGAATGGTTGTTGAATTTTCTCAAATGCTTGTCCTGCATCTATTGAGATTATCATATGATTTTTATCTTTCATTTCATTAAAGTGGTGTATCACATTTATTGATTTGTGGATGCTGAACCATCCTTGCATCCCTGGAATAAATCCCATGGTGTATGATATTTTTAATGTAGTGTTGAATTCAGTTAATATTTTATTGAGGATTTGTACATCTGTGTTCATCAGGGGTATTGGACTATAGTTCTCTTTTCTTGTGGTTTCTGTGTCTGATTTTGATATCAGGGTAATGCTGGTCTTATAAAATGAGTTTGGAAATGTTCCCTCCACTTCTATGTTTTGGAGAGCTTGAGAAGGATGGTATTAATTCTTCTTTGAATTTTGGTAGACTTCACCAGTGAAGCTATCTGGTTCTGGCCTTTTGTTTGTTGGGGAGATTTTTGATTACCGATTCAATCTTCTTACTAGTAACCGGTCTGTTCAGATATTCTATTTTATCATGATTCAATCTTGGTAGGTTGTATCTTTCTAGGAATTTATCCATTTCTTCTAAGTTGTTGAATTTGTTGGCATATAATTGTTCATGGTACAGTTGAAACTTGAACACCATGGGTTTGAACTGCATATGTCCACTTATATGCAGACTTTTTTATACATACAGTACTGTGGGAAAAGATGGCAGAGGAGTAGGGGACCCTATTCCAACCATCCTCGAAATTGAGCTGGATATTTACCAGACCACTCTGAACACCCACGAAATCAGCCTGAGATGTAAGAAGATAGATCTGGATCTCTACAGAGTATCACAGGTGTTTGGTTTCGAAGTATGAAGTGGGGAGCCATGATTCTGCAGGCAGATATTGGAGGATAAACAAGGGGGAGGGAGTCGACCTGTTGGGATCCTACACCACCGGTGAGCGATAGCCTCCCATCCTGGGGACCGGGCACAGACTTGCAGACTGGTAGCGAGAGGGAAAGGACTTTAGGGCAGCCCCCCAGATGGAAACCCAGAGCAGCGGGGCTGCATGTGCAAACTGGGGGTGGCTGGTGGTTTTAGAAGCACAAAGGGCAGAGATGTGCCCTGACCTGGAGGTGAGGACTGGGAGTGCTGTGGAGGGGTGCACAACTCAAGACCCTGCAGTTTATAGCAGCACAGACAGAAACGGAGATAGTGTGGCCTGGAGAGCTCACTGAAGAGCAGACTGCGATCTCTGCTCTGAGGTGAGTGTTGGAAATGATCTCTTCTGCTCTTTCAGAAGAGACATGGAAAACCGCCAGGGAAAACCACCAGAGAACAGAAGCCACAAAAGACCGGTTTTCACTGAGCCCATCTCCTGCCACATGGGGCAGGGCAGCTTTGCCCAAACAGGGTTACCTGAGTAACAGCATGGCAGGCCCCTCCCCCAGAAGACAGGCTGGGGAAACAAGAGGCCAGCAACCCTAAGGTCCCTAGAAAACAGGTGCATCTTGCTTGGGTTGTGGTCAATAATTTGGACTCTATACATTCCCTCAACTACCCATCAACAGAATGACTAGGAGGAGGAACCCCCAAAATAGGAGAGACTCCGAGACTATGACTTATGCCACAGATAATGGATACAGATCTAACCAAGATGTTGGAGATGAAATTCAGGCTAGCAATTGTGAAGACAATAGCTAGAATGGAGAAGTCGATTAATGGCAACAGAGAGTCTCTAAGGGCAGAAATGAAAGCTGAATTGGCAGAATTTAAAAATGCTATCAATGAGATCCAATCTAATCTAGATAATCTAACAGCTAGGGTAAGCAAGGCAGAAGAATGAATTAGTGATCTAAAGACCAGTTAATAGACAAGAAGGGAAAAGAGGAGGTCAGGGAAAAACAACTCAGAATCCATGAAAATAGCATCAGAGAAATAAGTGACACCATGAAACGTTGCATTGTCAGAATTATTGGGATCCCTAAGGGGGTGGAGAGAGAGAGAGACTAGAAGATATATTTGAGCAAATTGTAGCTGAGAACTTCCCTAATTTGGGGAATGAAACAAACATTCATGTCCTAGAGGCAGAGAGGACCCCTCCCAAGATCAAGGAAAACAGGCCAATACCCCAGCATGCAATAGTAAAACTCGCAAATCTTAGAACCAAGGAAACCATCTTAAGGGCAGTTAGGGGGAAGAGATTACTTATGTACAGAGGGAGGAACATCAGAAAAATGTCAGACCTATCCACAGAGACCTGGCAAGCCAGAAAAGGCTGGCAAGATATATTCAGGGTACTAAATGAGAGGAACATGTGGCCAAGAATACTTTATCTGGCAAGACTTTCATTTAGAATGGATGGAGAGATGCAGAGCTTCCAAGACTGGCAGAAACTGAAAGAATATGTGACCACTAAGCCAGCACTGGAAGAAATAAGGGGGGTTCTATAAAAGGAGAAAGACCCCAAGAGTGATATAGAACAGAAATTTACAGGGACAATCTATAAAAACAAGGTCTTCACAGGCAACATGATGACAATAAATTCATATCTTTCAATAATCACTCTCAATATGAATGGCCTAAATGCTCCCATAAAATGGCACAGGGTTGCAGATTGGATAAAAAGACAGGACCCATCCATATGCTGTCTACAAGAGACTCATTTTGAACCTAAAAATACATCCAGACTGAAAGTGAAGGGATGGAGATCCATCTTCCATGCCAACGGACCTCAAAAGAAAGCTGGGATAGCAATTCTTAATTCAGACAGATTTTAAACTAAAGACTGTAGTTAGAGACACAGAAGGACACTATATCATTCTTACAGGGTCTATCCAACAAGAAGATCTAACAATTGTAAATATCTACACCCCCAACATGGGAGCAGCCATCTACATAAGCCAACTGTTAACCAAAATAAAGAGTCATATTGATAACAATATGTTAATTGTCGGAGACCTCAATACTCCACTCTCAGCAATAGACAGATCATCTAAGCAGAAAAATCAAAGAAACAAGAGCTTTGAATGGTCCACTGGACCAGATGGACCTCATAGATATATACAGAACATTCCACCCTAAAACAACAGAATACTCATTCTTCTTGAGCACACATGGAACTTTCTCCAGAATAGACCACAAACTGGGTCACAAATCAGGTCTCAACCGATACCAAAAGATTGAGATTATTCCCTGCATATTCTCAGACCTTAATGCTTTAAAACTGGAATTCAATCACAAGAAAAAATTTGGCAGAAATTCAAACACTTAGAAGCTAAAGATCACTCTGCTCAAGAATGTTTGGGTCAACCAGGAAATCAAAGAAGAACTTAAACAATTCATGGAAACCAATGAGAATGAAAACACATCGGTCCAAAACCTATGGGATACTGCAAAGATGGTCCTAAGGGGGAAATACATAGCCATCCAAGCCTCACTCAAAATAGAAAAATCCCAAATTCACCAACTAACTTTACATCTTCAAGAACTAGAGAAAAAAGCAACAAACAATGCCTAAGCCATGCATTAGAAGAGAAATAATTAAGATTAGAGCAGAGATCAATGAATTAGAAAACAGAAACATGGGCGCCTGGGTGGCTCAGTTGGTTAAGCAACTGCCTTCAGCTCAGGTCATGATCCTGGAGTCCCGGGATTGAGTCCCGCATCGGGCTCCCTGCTCAGCAGGGAGTCTGCTTCTCCCTCTGACCCTCCCCCCTCTCATGCTCTCTCTATCTCATTCTCTCTCTCAAATAAAAAAAAAAATCTTAGAAAACAGAAACACAGTAGATCAGATCAACAAAACTAGAAGCTGGTTCTTTGAAAGAATTAATAAGATCGATAAACCACTGGCCAGACTTATCCAAAAGAAAAGAGAAAGGACCCAAATTAATAAAATTATGAATGAAAGGGGAGAGATCATGACTAACACCAAGGAAATAGAAATAATTATTAGAAATTATTATCAACAACTATATGCCAATAAATTGAGCAACCTGGATGAAATGGATGCTTCCTGGAAGCCTACAAACTCCCAAGACTGAAACAGGAAGAAATTGACAACCTGAGTAGGCCAGTAACGAGATTGAAGCAGTGATCAAAAACCTCCCAAAAAACAAGAGTCCAGGGCTGATGGATTCCCTGGGGAATTCTACCAAACATTCAAAGAAGAAATAATACCTATTCTCCTGAAGCTGTTTCAAAAAACAGAAACAGAAGGAAAGCTTCCAGACTCATTCTATGAGGCCAGCATTACCTTAATCCCACCAGGCAAAGACCCCATCAAAAAGGAGAATTTCAGACCGATATCCCTGATGAATATGGATTCCAAAATCCTCAACAAAATCCTAGCTAATAGAATCCAACAGTACATTAAAAGGATCATCCACCACAACCAAGTGGGACTGATCCCTGGAATGCAAGGGTGGTTCACCATTCGCAAATCAATCAATGTGATAGAACACATTAATAAGAGGAGAGAGAAGAACCATATGGTCCTCTCAATTGATGCAGAAAAAGCATTTGACAAAATACAGCATCCTTTCCTGATTAAAACTCTTCAGAGTATAGGGATAGAGGGAACATTCCTCAAGTTCATAAAATCCATCTATGAAAAACCCACAGTGAATATCATCCTCAATGGGGAAAAGCTGAGAGCCTTTCCCTTTAGATCAGGAGCACGACAAGGATGCCCACTCTTACCACTATTGTTCAACATAGTACTAGAAGTCCTAGCAACAGCAATCAGACAACAAAAAGAAATAAAATCTATTCAGATTGGCAAAGAAGAAGTCAAACTCTCTCTCTTTGCAGCTGACATGATACTTTATGTGGAAAACCCAAAAGACTCCACCCCCAAATTACTAGAACTCATACAGCAATTCAGTAATGTGGCAGGATACAAAATCAATGCACAGAAATCAGTTGCTTTTTTTTTTTTTTTTAAAGATTATTTATTTATTTATTTATTTGAGACAGAGAGAATGAGAGAGACAGAGAGCACATGAGAGGGGATAGGGTCAGAAGACGAAGCAGACTCCCTGCCGAGCAGGGAGCCCGATGCGGGACTCGATCCAGGGACTCCCGGATCATGACCTGAGCCGAAGGCAGTCGCTCAACCAACTGAGCCACCCAGGCGCCCGAAATCAGTTGCTTTCTTATACACTAACAATGCAACTGTAGAAAGAGAAATTAGAGAAACGATTCCATTTACAATAGCACCAAAACCCATAAGATACCTCGGAATAAACCTAACCAAAGAGGTAAAGGATCTATACTCTAGGAACTACAGAACACTCATGAAAGAAATTGAAGAAGACACAAAAAGATGGAAAAACATTCCATCCTCATGGATTGGAAGAATAAACATTGTTAAAATGTCTATGCTACCCAGAGCAATCTATACATTCAATGCCATGCCAATCAAAATTCCAATGACATTTTTCAAAGTGCTGAACAAACAATCCTAAAATTTGTGTGGAATCAGGAAAGACTCCAAATCGCCAAGGAAATGTTGAAAAAGAAAAACAAAGCTAGGGGGCATCACGTTGCCTGATTTCAAGCTATATTCTAAAGCAGTGATCACCAAGACAGCGTGGTACTGGCATAAAAACATACTTACAACCAATGGAACAGAATAGAGAGCCCAGATATGGACCCTCAACTCTATGGTCAAATAATCTTCAACAAAGCAGGAAAAAATGTGCAATGGAAAAAAGACAGTCTCTTCAATAAATGGTGCTGGGAAAATTGGACAGCTATATACGGAAGAATGAAACTCAACCATTTTCTAACACCATACACAAAGATAAACTGAAAATGGATGAAAGACCTCAATGTGAGACAGGAATCCATCAAAATCCTAGAGGAGAACATAGGCACTAACCTCTTTGACATTGGCCACAGCAACCTCTTTCAAGATACATCTCCAAAGATGGTTTAGCCCGGGTATTAAGGAGGGCACGTACTGCATGGAGCACTGGGTGTTATACGAAAACAATGAAGGGTGGATCACTACATCAAAAACTAATGATGTATGGTGACTAACATAACATAATAAAATAAAATTTAAGTAAATACAGTACTGTAAATGAGTTTTCTTTTTCTTATGATTTAATATTTTCTGTAGTTTATTATAAGAGTACATAATACATATAGCGTACTGAGTATTAAGTATTAAGTCATTTTAACACTTAAAATGTTAAGTGTTAATCAACTGCTTGTGGTATCAGTAAGGCTTCTGGTCAATAGTTGGCTATTAATAGGTAAGATTTTGGGGAGTCAAAATTTATATATGGGTTTTTGGCTGTGTTTGGTGTAGGCACCCCTAACCCCCCTGTTGTTTAGGGATTGACTGTAGTCTTTTATGATCCTTTGTGTTTCTGTAGTATCAGTTGTAAACTCTCATTTCTGATTTTGAATCCTCTCTTTCTTGGTGAGGCTAGCTAAACACTTGTCCTTTTTTTTTTTTTTTTTAATCTTTTCAAAGAACTAGCTCTTAGTCTCATTGATCTTCTGTATTGTCTTCTTAGTCTCTATCTCGTTTATTTCTGCTCTAATCTTTGTTATTTCCTTCCTTCTAACTTTGGCTTTTGTTTGTTCTTTTCTTTATACCTCAAGGGAGGTATAAAGTTAGATTGTTTATTTGAGAATTTTCTTGTTTCTTGAAGTAAACCTGTGCCCTTATGAACTACTTTTACTGTGTACCACAAATTTTGGTATATTTCCATTTTCATTTGTCTCAAGGTATTTCCCTTTTGATTTCTTCTTTGACCTATTGGTTGTTCAGTAACATGTTGTTTAATTTCCACATATTTGTGAATTTTCCAGTTTTCCTTATGTAATTAATTTCTAGTTTCATCTATTGTGGTCAAAGAAGATACCTGATATGATTTCAGTTCTCCTAAATTTATTTAGACTTGTTTTGTGGCCTAACATGATCTGTCCTTGAAAATATCATGTGCATTTGAGAAGAATGTGTATTCTGTTGTTTTTGGATGGAATGTTCTATATATATATCTGTTAAGTCCTCCTGGTTTAATATGTTGTTTAAGGCTGATGTTTCCTTACCGATTTTTGTCTGAGTGGTCTATCCATTTATAATCCCATTTACAGTTGCATCAGAAGAATAAAATAACTAGGAATAAATTTAACAAAGGAGGTGAAAGTCCTGTGTATTGAAAACTACAAGACATTAATAAAAGAGATTGGAGAAGACACAAATAAATGGAAAGATATTCTGTGCTCATGGATTGGGAGAATAAATATAGTTAAAATCTGCATATTACCCAAGGTAATATGCAGATTCAGTGCAATCCCTATCAAAATTCAAATTGCCTTTTAAAATAAGTAGAACAGATAATCCTAAAATTTGTATGGAAGTACAAATAAACCCCACAAAACCAAAAAGCCAAAGCAATCTTGAGAAAGAGAACAAAACTGGAGGTATCATAAGCCCTGATTTTGAACTATATTACAAAGCTATAGTAATTAAAACAGTATGGTATTGGCATAAAAACAGACACATAGATCAATGGAATGGAATAGAGAGCCCAAAAATAAACCCACTCATATCAATTTATGACAGAGGAAGCCAAGATATACAATGGAAAGGACAATCTGTTCAATAAATTGTGTTGGGATAACCGGACAGGCACACACAAAAGAATGAAACTGGACCACTATCTTACAGCATACACAAAAATTAACTCAAAATGGATTAAATACTTGAATGTAAGACCTGAAACCATAAAACCCCTAGAAGAAAACATAAGCAGTATGTTTTCAAGGAGTTTCAAGCTCCTTGATATAGTTCTTGGCAATGATTTTTTTTAATATGACCTAAAAATCACAAGCGATAAAATAAAAAATAAATAAGTGGAACTACATAATCTACAAAGCTTCTGAACAGCAAAGAAGTCCCTCAACAAAATGAAAAGACTACCTATTGGATGGGAGAAAATATTTGTAAATCAGATATCTGATAAGGAGCTAATATAAACAATTTACACAATTTAGTAGCAAAAAAGGTAAAATTTAAAAAATCAAACTACCTAACTTAAAAATGGGCAGAAAATCTGAATAGACATTTTCTCAAAGAAAACCTACAGATGGCCAACAGTTACATGAAAGGTACTCAGCATCACTATTCATCAGGGAAATGCAAATCAAAACCACAATCTGATAGCACTTCACACCTGTTAGAATGCCTATTATGAAAAAGACAAGAATTAAGTGTTGGCAAGGATGTAGCGAGAAATGAACCCTTGTGCACAGTTGGTAGGAATGTAAATTGATTCAGCCACTATGGAAAACAGTATGGAGGTTCCTCAAAAAATTAAAAATAGAAATACCATCTGATTCAACAAGTCCACTTTTGGGTATTTACCTGAAGAAAATGAAAACACTAACTCAAAAAGATATATGCACCCCCATGTTCATTGCAGCCTTATTTATAATAGCCAAGATATGGAAACAACCATCAGTGGATGAATGGATAAAGAAATTGATAAAAAATGGATTAAAAAGGATGAAACCTTGCCATTTGTGACAACATGAATCTATAGAGTATTACGCTAAATGAAGTAAGTCAAAGAAAAATACCATATGATTTTACTTATATGTGGAATCTAAAAAACAAGCACAGAAACAGACCCATAAATATAGAGAACAAATTGATGGTTGCCAGAGGGGTGGGGAGTGGGGAGATAGGTAAAATAGGGGAAAGAGATTAAGAGGTACAAACTTCCAGTTATAAAACAAGTCGTGGGGATGCAAACTACAGCATAGGTAATATAGTCAATAATATTATAATAACTTTATACAATGACAGATGGTAACTATACTTTCCCTAGTGAGTGTTTTGTAATGTATACTGGTGAAAGGGGTATAAATTTATTTAGAATCTTTAACCAGAAGAAATCTGCAGTTGCCATATTAATCAGACAAAACAGATTTTAAAATAAAAAGCATTACTAGAGCTAGAAGGGATTTAATTTGCTTAAAAGATATACCAATTCTAAACATATATGCATCTAATAAAATAGATTATATGCATCTAATAAAGTAGATTCAAAATTCATAGAACAATAAGGATAAATCCTAGAAAAAACTTGTATGAGTTATGAATCTCCCTTAGGGGAGATTTCAACAAATCTTTGTTAAAATAAGAGAATAATAGGCACAAAATTCAGAATAATTGTTCTTTGGTGGAGAGAGGCAGGGAGGTATGATAAAAGAAAAAAGAAAAAGTTTTATTTTGCTTAATTAGAGCAAACTTAAGATCATAAAATCTTAAACTAGGTGATGCATCCATATGTGTTGATTTGATTATATGTTTTAAAACTTAAATCTGTTATTACATATAATTTTGTAAGTATCAAATATGCCAAAAGCATTTTTGTTAAAGATTTATTTATTTATTTTAGAGAGAGAGTGTGAGTGGAGGGAGGGGCAGAGGGACAGGGAGAGAGAGAATCCTCAAGCAAACTCCCTGCAGAGCTCGGAGCCCAGTGCAGGCTTGATCCCAGGACCCTAAGATCATGACCTGAGCTGAAATCAAGAGTTGGCCCTTAACTGACTGAGCCACCCAGGTGCCCCCCAAAAGCATTTTTAAAAATACACTGGGAAAGAAGGACCTGAAAGAGATTTGTCTTATATCTCTTTGAGAAACAAATGTCCCTTCTAGTCTAGTCTTGCCTCTCTCCATGGACCTCACTCTCTTATCTTTATCTAGAAAAAAACCTGTTAGTTTATAGTTGGGGTTTAAAAAGCAGTTTTTCTCATTATTCCTAAAACATTGCCAAGGTATCTAATCCAGACTCATTGCTCATAAAAATAAACTTAACTCTATTTTTTTTTTTTTTTTACTTTGTCAAGATCATGTAAAAAGTCATTAAGCAGTCTGATGGGCACCTGCGTGGCTCAGTCAGTTAAGCATCCGACTCTTGATTTCTGCTTAGATCATAATCTCACGGTCGTGAGATTGAGCTCTGCATCAGGCTCTCTCGTTCAGCAAGGAGTCTGCTTGGGATTCTCTCTCTCCCTCTGCCCCTCCCCCCACTTGTTCTCTCCCTCCCCCTCTCTCTCTCATAAATAAATCTTTAAAAAAAAATTCACTATACAGTCTGAAATGTAGTGTCATAGGGAATTGGTTAGTCCATATTTACTTTGCTGGGACACAATCTTTGATAAGAATATGCATTAGGTAATTCCATCAAGACATGACTTCACCAAAAACATTTTTTAAATTTAAAAGCATTTTTTCAACTTAAATGATTTTTACAAATTTGCTTTTTAAATTGGTTGTATATTTACGTGTTTCAAATTTCAAAATGTATAAAGTCTATACAGTGAAATTTCCTTCTTGTTCTATTCCTTGGTTGGTAAGTTTCCTTCCCTGGAAGTAAAAAATACATTACTGTGTATCCTTTCAGAGATACTTTATGTGTATATAAGAAAATATATATAAAGATCATCTTATGTGAATTATAGCACACTTTTTATGTCATTTTGTACCTTGCATTTTTCACTTATCAAAATAGCTTAGTGATCATTGAATATCAGTATACTTTCTCTTCTTTACATGAAAAGCTAGTATTCTACTGTACAAATATACCATAATTTATTTAGCTAGTCCCTGTTGGACATTGAGGTTGTTTCTAGTCAAAAGGACATTTAAAGCCAGATGTTGCCATAGTCAGCCAGGCAAATACTGATAACATTTATTTTGAATATATAGTACATTTAGAATATTAGATCCATATAAAATGTTTACTATGTAAATATGAATCTTGCCTTTGTAGAAATGACCATGCTGTTCAATTTCATGTAAATATGTATAAGTGTATAGCTTATATTTCAGGAAATAGCATTTTACATTAGTCTGTTTTTCTTTTCTTTTCAAGGAATATGGCACTGTTACCAGGAACATAGCAATCTTCAGGGACGGCCAAATTCTCACTTAACTATATATGACATCGGGTTTCAGACTGATATAAGCATGTACTTCCAACTGAAACAAACATGGTTTGCATTTAGTGAGTGGATTTTAAAAGCTGGTTTTGTTAAATAATGAAAGAGAATCTTTGTCTAAAGGAAATCTTGGGTTGGTTTACACAACCAACCAATAAATGTGGTTTACACAACAACCAATAAATGTTAGATACATTTATCACTAATGTCATTAAAGTAAATGTGTCTATAATCTTTTTTTTTTCAAGATTTTATTTATTTATTTGCGAGAGAGAATGAGCGAGAGAGAGAGCACATGAGAGGGGGGAGGGTCAGAGGAAGAAGCAGACTCTGCCGAGCAGGGAGCCCGATGGGGACTCGATCCCGGGACTCCAGGATCATGACCTGAGCCGAAGGCCATCGCTTAACCAACTGAGCCACCCAGGCGCCCCAATGTGTCTATAATCTTAATAGCTACAGTAAATGGCAAAGTCATTGAGGGGAATTTATTATATAATTTAAGAAAATAATACTTTACAATGACGTCATGCTATTTGCCTTTACCTTAAAATGATTTGGATGTGGATGTTTATAGCCATTAACTTGATATCCAAAAAAGGTGTTTTAAAAGGAAAAAACTTTGATTTTTCAAACTTGTTTTAAAAACGGAAAAAAGAAAGACCAATTTTTTTCATAACAACACTTTTAAACTATTACAGGAATTGGAATAATGAGTAATAAAATAAATTTACATTCTGAAATGTTTATTCAGATTATTGAATTAGTTAAGGGTAATATTAACAGAATTTTTAAAGCAAGGTGATTTCAGAGATAACTTTAATTTTATATTCCTAAAATGGTTTTATTATAATATTTCTCCCATTTCATGTTCTTTAATCAAGATTTAAAAATAATCTTTAATTACATTTTGCTTTAAAAAAAATTCTTCATATTGTTTAAGTTAGAGAGCCAAACAAGGCACATTCAAGGAGGCCTGGTAAGAAGCCCAGAGGTAGCCTCAGAGGTGAGCAGTATCTTGATGGAGGCATCATGGGTCCAGGTTTGGGTCCCATCTCCATAAATGTGAAAACTTGGTTTTGTCACTTCCCTGCAAGTCATCAGGCTTTCAAGGACAGGCTCACGTTACGTAACCAGTGTGCCATTTTAGTTGTTTATACTACTAGGCTACCCTTCCGGACCAGAATGCAGACCTATGCCATCCAGGACACTGCTTTCCTGGAATCAAGGCATGTGGGGAACAAAATTAATAATGAGCAGCCTTTTTAGCAAAGGGCTTTGCTTTGAGAGATTTTAATCTATAGGCTCTTGGCAAGCTTGATGACCTAGCCCCGCACAGAAGCCCCCCGCCCAGTCCCCCAGATTCCTTTTGTCCGGCACATTCAGTTTTTCTCTTTTCCTTGGGCAGTGCTGGATCAAAATGCCACATCCTTGTTCTTTGGCTTCCCACTTCCAGCTCACATGCAGATTAATTCCCTTCATATAACAATTTTTTTTCAAATATGCTGCAGAAAGATGATTTCATTTGTAGCCATTTCTTTTTAATTATAAAAATCAGGCATCTTGGGACTTGTATCCTCATCACTTTTCCTGAATTTGAGTGATTCCATACCTTCTCAGCAATCCACTTGCAATTATCTATCATGTCTAAAGATGATGAATCTCATCATTATGTATTGAAACCTCTAGTTTTATTCTCAGGTGGATCTTAATTACAGGTTCTGTGGTCATTCCACTACTGTCTCTTAAGGGCTTTCAACACAAAAATTATTGACATGATCAGAATCCGCCACTGGAGAAGTTAAATGATGTCCTTTGAGGAAGATAGAGAGTTTGCTTTTATTTTCAAGTCTAGCAGTACCAATCGTTCCTCAAATGAGCCCCCACTTTCACAACCCATTTATTGGACATTAATTGATTACTTGCTCTGTGTTTGGACAAAATTCTAGGTATTAGAGAAAAGGGCATAATATGAAATTATACTCATTGATGGAAACACTGAAAATAAGCGGAGTTATACATATAAAAACTATCATTTTTATGAGTCTCAGATTGTGTTAGGAGATGGTTCTAATCTCATTTCTGCTATTAGTTATCTCAGTCTCCTCCTCTGAAAAGTTAGTTATACCAGCTTCTCTACAGGGTCTCAAAAAATAGATTTCCATTGTTTGCTCTTACTTAAACACAAGAAAGGAATATAATATATAAATTCAAAGGACAATAAAATTTTTCTAATCCTTGTGGATATGCAATTTTGTAAAGGTATAAGCTTCACATGCAATGTTATCAATGCAATTTCAGAATATAAGGTGATTCTTGGTATATCTCATTTTCTTAGGTTTGTCCGAAGATAATGATTTTAGCTTAATATGGCTATACCCCATAATTTTGGACTCAGTGTATTGTTTTAAGAGAATCAAATATGCATGACAACATACATACATACATAATTTAACTAAAAGAAGATGTAAGATCCTCTCACATCTCTGGGTTACTGGTTTCTACTAGGAGATGTTAACTGATGCGTGCTGTGACATCAGAATCTTAGTGGTGTAACATCAAATGAAATAATGAGTGTCCTATCACTCAAAGTGCTCAGACATGAGCAGAATAACTGTCTAGCAAAGGATGTAATAGAGCAGATTCTTTTGCAGGTGGGAATTTAAATTTCCATTAAGTTTCTTCTACAATTTCAGAGTCTATGATTAGCAGTGCTATATTTCCTTAATTTTAAGATCCAAACTTTTCACTTCAGATATGTTAATATCTGAAGTCAGGATGCATCTTATAATCAATGAAAAGACATTTAATGTAGGATTTCACTTTTCTTGAAAAGTTACTCCTAAATTAAAGAGGTGTCTTTGAATTGATGAAATATAGTAATTAGGACCATTTGGCTTAAAGTAAAAAGAAACTAATTGAAGGTAGCCAAAAAGAAAAGAAAATTGGAACAAGCTGGGGGCAAGGCATTGGTACTTATAAGAATATAGAAGTGTCTCACCAAACTCAGAAAAGCAGAAAAGCAGCTGGACTTTCAGGTGTACTTGGATCCAGGAAACAGAAAGCCAAAAGAACTCAAGATTGCCTCTCTGCTGTGTTTCTTTAATACACATACATGTTATTCTGTCTTTGCAAATTCACTTATTTCACATAAAGGTGACATAGTTCATTAAGTTTATATAACTCGAAGTTCAAGAGGTCCACAAACTTCAATTCAAAACTGAAGTAGACTCCCTTAGTTCTAATCCTGAGACTTTTATTAGACAACTGGGGTTGGGTTTACATCCTGATTCCATCAATGGTAGCCATGATGGGTAGAGTCACAAAATAAAACTGTGGCAGCCAAGAGCCTGCCCTGTCAGTCAGCAAGGTCAGTTAATGAAGAGGCATTGTGATGCCCAGGGTGGACAGTTCAAAGAGTTTCTTCTGTAATGATTCTCTTACTCAATGAAGTGAAAGTGAAAACATCTGAAATAGAGCTGCCTACAGCAGGCCTTCCTTCTCTCACTTCTACAAATGGTGTGAAATGTTTCTACAGATAAAATGAAGCCTGACCAATTGAGTTGCTCAAACTCTAGCTAAATGTTTTAATCTAGATTTCTTAGCATTTCTTGGAGATTTTGAAAATGAATTTCTAAGATTAGCATTTTGGGAGAGGTAGCACTGCTTATATTATGGAGTGACAGAATTGGCAGAAAAAGTCCTGAAACTCAGTCCTAAATTTTTGCAGAGAAAGTTTGTTTTTTGGGTTGATTTGTATCACACACTAATTTTGTTTTTCCTGTTTAAAGTGATAATACTCTGCCTTCTTGAAGCGTTTATCATCCTCATGCTGATCTTCCTCAGGGAACGAATCCGCATCTCCATTGCCTTGCTGAAGGAAGGGAGCAAGTAAGTCCCTGATGGAGAAACTCACATAATGTATATCAGTCACTCAAATCAGTCACTGCCTATTGTGTAGATAGACTTCCCCTTTAAGACTTGTTAAACAAATCTGCTTTCCATTCAAGAAGACTGAAGTTCAGACTTGGCCACTTATTAGAAAGGTCATGCTAACAAATCCCTCAGTATCCCCAGACCTCAATTATCATAGGATGAACTAAGGCTGAAACCTGTGTAGCGTATGTATTAACACTTTTTGAATACCAAATGTATGTTAGAATAACATGTGAAAGTAAGTGATAAAGTGCTATGTAAAAGTAGTAACTTGTATTATATATTGTATTATTCCCCTGCTGAATCATATGTTAATATTGATGGTTGAGATCATTTGCAAAACTTTAAATCACCATAATTCTATAAAGTCAATTATGTGCTATTACCATTTCTATATGAGTGACAAAATTTGCTAATAGACAGAATAACTGATCCTAGGAACACCAGACTATACATTTTCTATCTACAGCTCTTAATTCAGAACACTTTATACCCAGAACCATTTTTGTTAAAAAATGCTATAAAATAAACACTAAAATTCATGCTGGGAGATAATGATACCTACAGTTTCTAAACTATTCCAAAGGTCACTTGAGGATAATACTTTAAACTTTTGAATAATGCATGGAAGAAACAAGAAAAGCATTACTATAAAGCCAACAGACCATTTAGAATGATGAAAAACTAAGTTATTAATGACCAAAGACCAAATTATTTTAAATAGTCTGTAAGGATTATTTTAACAAAATTGTCATCTATAATAAGAGTGCCACTTGAATCCAATGGTTTAAATAGTTAACAAGCAGTTTGTTAAAGTCTCTCTCCTACCCATAACTGAAAGACTATCATTAGCCACTGAAAACTCCTCATTTGCTGGGTTTATTTCTTAAATAATATATTGTAAAATTCACTGTAACTTGCCCCACTGTTACACGTGTGTGTGTGTGTGTGTGTGTTTGTGAAAGGGCCAATACAACTGTGACATGTTGATAATTTTTTTTAAGGGAAAGTAAGAGCTGGAATAAATTGGTATGAGAATACAGGGTAAACATAGAGATGCTCAATGTTTCGCTTAATAGCAGTATCTGGAGAAAGGAGAGAACTTAGCTCAAATAGTGTGGTGACAAGGTAACAAATGCAAAAAGCATCTAAGATATGCCAATGCATTGCATTAGGAGTGGAAATAGTTCCATCATAGTTCTTAGTGGTTATATAAAACAGTATTGGGTTTCCAGTGTCATATGCTGAAAAGATTATTCAAAAGTAGGAACAGGGCAACTAGGATGGTGAACATTTCAGACACCATGACTTATAAGGAAATACTAAAGGAATGATTATACTGGAGTATAAAAGAATAAGGAGTTCCTTGAAAGGCTGCTGTATGGAAAAGGTGATCATTTTTTCTCCAAAAGGTAGTGGATATGAGTAACAGGCTAGCTGATAAGGAAGAACTTTTTAATATTTTGGTTGTTAAGAGAATAGAATAAGCACTGTCATACAAAAGTAAGTTTTTATCACTCCATATGGTCACCAGAAACTAATGAACATATTTAAAAGATAACATAGAAGGGATTCCTGAATTAGGAAGGGATTCTCACATTTGATCAGATGATCTCAAGGTCCTCTCCAATTTTGAGAGTCTAAGAATCTAAACAAAAGGAAGAACTATGATTATAATGTATCAAATCTTTATGAGTCATACAGAAATAACCAAAGAGGAGAAGGTTTAGGGTATTAAATCTTTGAGTCATACAGAAACTTGGGGGAACTTTGGGGAACTTTTGACAGGAATTAAATATGAACATTAAAAGAAGGCCTCTAATTACTAAAAACAAATAAATAACATTTAAGTAAAATTTAAAAGCCAATTAAAAATTTTAATTTTTTTAAGAAAATGCCAGAATGATCAGCAAAAAAGAGTCAATGGTTATTACCACCATTCTTAGAATGGATTCATTTTAAAGCTTATTTCTAGTTTTAACAGATAAAGATTTAATTGAGAAATTATATCTCTGAATCATTTTGAATTTCAACTATTTGCTTTATTTCAGAGCCATTGGATACCTCCCTACTACATTAATTTATCCAGTTTTAACTTTCATTTTCCTCTCCATCTGTATTGCCTACTGGGCAGTGACAGCAATGTATCCTTCGGTAATTGACATCTTTAAACCTCAGGTCCACACTACTATTTAAGAACCAAGAGTTTGTGTCCAGTGCTTCCCATCCTAGGAAGACTCGGAACATCCTAAAGGGTTTTTTTTTTTCTGGTTGTTTTTTTTTTTGTTGTTGTTGTTGTTGTTTTTGCTAAGCTCTAAAAAACTTTGTCTACTGATTGAATTTCCCCCAGATAGGTCATATGGTAGATTTTGTTTTGTCTTCACATATGGTACTTCTTCTTGGCAATAACCTAAGAAAATTCCTTTGTATTCTACTGTTAAGGGGCCACTCAGTGTAGCTGACCCATGTTACATTATTCCAGGTCTGAAAAAATGTATGAATTATTAAAGGATTAGAAGTTTTTGAAGTTGATCTCTCTGCAGGCTTTTGAGTTATTTCCATTATTTTCTTGTCCATCTACTTTCTATCTACCAGTTGGAATAGTTTATCCTTAATAGGTTAACCCAGTTACTTGGCTACATCGGGGGTACCTATATACAAAGTCATATCCCCAGAAAGGACATGTAAACATGAAAATACAACCTGTAACCCAGAGGTAAGTCAAAGAAACTCTCTTTTACTTACTTCAATACAGAACTCTACTACATTTCACCTAGCAGTTGTAAAAATCATTGAGAAATAGAGACCTTAATGGGGACCACTGTTAAGAAGGGAAGGGTGGATCAGGTGTTAGCAGGAGAGCACTGAAATGATAGGCAGAATAGAGACAAAGCACTATTATTTCCTGAGCCCATGGAAGAAGCTGGAATGGTCAACAACAACAGTAATAAATGTGAAATTTTAGTGGGTGCAGAGTGGTGACCATATGATAGAAAATGAAATACTTTACAGTGCTCATTAAGGAATAATATAAAGTGATGGGATAGAAAATAGGAATCACAGAGGCACCTGGGTGGCTCAGTGGATTAAGCATCTGCCTTTGGCTCAGGTCATGATTCCAGGGTCCTAGGATCAAGCCCCTTGTTGGGCTCCCTGCTCAGCAGGGAGTCTGCTTCTCCCTCTCCCCTCCCTCCCCCACTGTGATCATGCTCTCTCTCATGCTCGCTCACTCTCAAATCTTAAAAACACAACTATATGTTCAAAAAAAAGAAAAAAAGACTAACTGCAGAAGTTAATGTGAAAAGATTAGGACATGCAATTGGGGGCTTACATAAGAAGAGAAGGCAGGGAATGTGTTATCTTGGAATGGCATTTCATACTATATTATCTGTATTTTTTTTTTTCTGAGTGCAGATTTTTAATACAACTGAAATTGCCAGAGTTTGCCCTGGGGCTCAATGTAACTTTGCTTTCTATGGTGGAAAGAGCCTATACCATCAGTATGTCCCTACCTTCCAGATGTTCAATCTATTTGTCTTTCTCTGGCTTATAAACTTTGTCATTGCACTGGGTCAGTGTGCCCTTGCTGGTGCCTTTGCTTCTTATTACTGGGCCTTGAAAAAACCTGATGACATCCCACAGTATCCAGTTTTTACTGCATTTGGACGAGCCATACGGTAAGTTCCACATGGAATCCTACATCTGTCTTCCCAGTTATGTTTAGTGTGCTTATAATTCAGTCTTATGCTTATATAATTCAAGTGGCAAAATACAAATGAGGTCAAAGGTATGATTTAAGATTCATGGATGTCCATTGGCTATGTCTGGTTTTATAGCCACAGTTTTACAATCCCTACCCAGGCCAACATCCTTCTAAAAGCCATGGGTTGCTGAAGACAGGTAGTAGGGGAGGGCACCAAAATAAAAATGAAGAATTAACTTGACTTCTCTCCATTGCTTAGCCCAAACATTGTATTTTATGATGACAGGCTTTTGGTATCATTTTTGTAGATGAAGGGCAATATAGATGTATATCATATAAAATCCTCTAAGAAGACCTTTATGAACCTGAATAAGAAAGTGTAATAAACTCTTCCCTATCCTTCTGCAGATCCTTTTTACCTATTAAAATTGTTTAGCATCCTTTTAGTTAGTAGTAAAGATATTTTAACTTTGATTCTCATTTTATCTTTGCCCAGATATCACACAGGATCCCTAGCATTTGGATCTTTAATTCTTGCATTAATTCAAATGTTTAAATTAGTCCTAGAATACTTGGACCACCGTCTTAAAGGTAAGACTCCAGAATTCATCTTTTCTCAGACTTCTTGACTTCTGTAAAGAGAATGGATTGGGGCAAGGAGTTAAGGGAAATATGATGACTGCACGTTGGACTAGGGTAATGAGGATGGAAGTGGTCAGATTGGGGATATGTTTGGAAGAAAAAGCCAACAGGACCTGCTGAGAGATAGGATATGGGACAGGAGAGGATGGGAGGAGAAGCAGTGGCAAAAAAAAAGAGAAAAAGTGTGTGATGCCATTTACTAAGATGTAGAAACCGGGAAAAGCAAATTTCAAAGAAGAGATGAAAAACTGGTTTTGGCATGTTAATATTGAGCAGCATGGTGGAGATGTCAGGCAGTTTTAAGTCTGAAGCTCAGGATAAGTCAGGCTTAAAATATAAATATGGGTGTCATCATCATAAATCTTTACACATAACACATATAGTTTACAAAGTCTACCTTGCACTTTATTTTATTATTAATTGCCAAAATACTTTTCAAACAGAAAACTAAGTTGAACATTCTCAGTTACCTGATTTTAAAACTTAATATAAAGCTACAGTAGTCAAAACAGTGTGGTGCTAGCATAAGAACAGACACACAGACCTGGAATAGAATAGAGACCCAAAAATTAACCCTCACATATAAGGCCATTCAATGGGGAAAGGACAGGTTTTTCAACTAACATTACTAGAAAAATGGATATCTACCTACAAAAGAATGAAGTTGGACCCTTACACAATATGCAAAAATTAATTCAAAATGGATCAAAGACTTAAAACCTAAACGAAAAGTAAAACTCTTAGAAGAAAGTGTAGGAGGAAATCTTCATGGATGTTGGATTTGATGAAGAGTTCTTAGCACAGGTAACAAAGGAAAAAAAAAAAAACAGAATAAATAGACTTCATAAACACAAAATTTGTGCATCAAAGAACACTAATAAGAGAGTGAAAAGGCAACCCATAGAATAGGAAAAAATATTTGCAAGTCATCTACCTGATAAGCAACTAACATTCAGAACATACTAAGAGCTTCCACAGCAGCAAAAGGGCAGAAGAATAGGGGATGTTGTTTCACCTGATCCCTTGAATTTAGCTGGATGTCTATCAAACCATTCTGAACACCCATGAATTCAGCCTGAGTTGTAAGAAAACATATCTGGAACTCTACAAGTAGAAAAGCAACTGTTTTTTTGCAAGGTAGGAGGTGTGGGGAGATATTGGAAGATAAACGGAGAGGGGAGGGAGCCTCCACAAGCCAGCTACCGGAAAGTGATATAGCCCCAGAGGACGAAATCAGAACCCTTAGAAATCTGCTCCAGTGAGAGACATCCCTGTCTACAAGGGGCTCAGGGGATGAAAAGGGCAGAATTCTAGATGGGTCATTGTGGTCTCAGGATCCCAGGAGTCACAGAACAGATGGGAGTGTCTGAACTGGTAGAGCGCCCAAGCAGTGGAGTGGGGAAACTGGTTACAGTCAGTGAGCCCAGGAGGGGACTCTCAGCCCGGGTCACCATAAGTTGCGAGCCGAGCTGGTTGGGTGACCACTCTGCCTGAGCACTTTGAAAAGGACTGGAACATGCAGCCATTTGCCATATCCCAGAAGGGGCAAAAAGGGTGCACCCAAGACTGAGCAACAGCTCTTGGGGTGGTGGTCCTGGAAAGGACAGTAGGGTGACACCCAGCATCCCCTGGGAACAGTGGAGCAGGGTATGCACATGAGCCCACAATCACTCTCAGTTCCTGGGCACACAAAGGGCAGCAACACAGGTCCCTTGGACACCCACTAGGAGGATTACAGTGGCACGCACTGCAAGAGACCATGGAGACTGGCACACACAAAAGTGAAGACTATTTGTCCCAGAGGTTTATTGAAGAGGGGAGACTGCGATCTTTCAGCTCTGGGGCTGGGGATCAGGGCGTGGCCATTTTTATTCTGATCCTCTAAAGAGGTGTGGAAAGCCTCCAGGGAATAAAAGCCACACAGAGGATCAACTTACACTGAGCACAGCCCCCTGGCAAGGGGCAGTGCAACTCCAACCAGGCAAAGACCTGAGAAGCAGCAGAGAAATCCCCTCCCTTAGAAGATAATCTGGAAAAACAGGTGCAGAGTAGGTTACCGATCCCACAAGACTGTAAAATTTCAGCGCCAGGGGAAAATAGTATATTGAGTTTGAGGTTTATTCTCACAATTTGGTTTTCAGTCTGAAATTTTCCATTTTTTTATGTTTTTAAATTGCTTTTTAACTTTTATTTTTTACATATACATTTAATAGGTATATGCTTCATTTTAGCTCTTTTTTTCACTATTCAATTTAATTTTTGTATATAGATAAGTTTTGTTTTCTTTGCAATTTTGGGAGGTAGTGTCTTCTAACACACAGCAATTATAAAGTTAATAATCGGGCTAGAAAAAAGCATAAAAGACAGCAGAGAATCTCTAAGTGCAGAAATGAGATCTAATCAGGCCAAACTTAAAAATGCTATAACTGAGATGCAGTCTAAATTGGATGCTCTAACAGCTAGGGTGAATGAGGCAGAAGAGAGAGCAAGGGATCTAGAAGACAGGCTGATAGAAAGGAAGTAAATAGAGGAAAAGAGAGAAAGACAACTCAGAACCCATGAAGAAAGGCTTTAAGAATTTAATGATGCTCTGACATGAACAAATGTCAGAATTATTGGTGTGCCTGAGAGGGAAGGGGGAAGGGGGGGGCAGAAGGTATATTTGAGCAAATCATAGCTGAGAACCTCACTAATCTGGGGAAGGAAACAAGCATTCATGTCCAAGAGGCAGAGAGGACCCCTCCCCAAATCAATAAAAATAGATCAACACCCTGACATATAACAGTGAAGCTTGCAAATTTTAGAGAAAAAGAATCCTGAGACCAGCTAGAGACAAAGGGGTTCCTTATCTATAGAGGGAGGAACATCAGATTAACATCAGACCTATCCACAGAAACCTGGCAGGCCAAAAGGGCTGGCATGATATATTCAGGGTACTAAATGAGAAGAACATGCAGCCAAGAATTCTTTTTCCAGCAAGGCTATCACTCAGAATGGAAGGAGAGATAAAGAGTTTCCAGGACAGGCAGAAACTGAAAGAATATGTGACTACCAAGCCAGCTCTACAAGAAATATTAAGGGGGATCCTGTAAGTGAAGAGGGACCCCAAGAGTAACATAGACCAGAAAGAAACAGAGACTTTACAGGCAATACAATGGCACTAAATTCATATATTTTAATAGTTACCCTGAATGTAAATGGGTTAAATGCCCCAATCAAAAGACACAGGGTATCAGATTGGATCAAAAAGCAAGACCCATATGCTGTCTACAAGAGACTCATTTTAGACCTAAAGACACCTCCAGACTGAAACTGAGGGGGTGGAGAGACATTTACCATGCTAGTGGTCCTTAAAAGAAGGTTGGGGTAGCAATCCTCATATGAGACAAATTAGATTTTAAATCAAAGACTGTAATAAGAGATGAAGAGGGATACTATATCTACTTAAAGGGTCTATCCAACAAGAAGATTTAACAATTGTAAATATTTATGCCCCCAACGTGGGAGCAGCCAATTATATAAACCAATTAATAACCAAAGTAAAGAAACATATTGATAATAATACATTAATAGTAAGGGACTTGCACACCACACTCACAGCAATGGACACATCATCTAAGCAGAAGATCAACCAAAACAAGGGCTTTGAATGACACACTAGACCGGATGGACTTCACAGATATATACAGAACATTCCATCCTAAAACAACAGAATACTCATTCTTCTCAAGTGCACTTGGAACTTTCTCTAGAATAGATCATGTACTGGGTCACAAATCAGGTCTCAAATGATACCAAAAGATTGAGATTATTCCCTACATATTTTCTGACCACAGTGCTTTGAAACTTGAACTCAATCACAAGAGGAAATTTGGAAGGAACTCAAACACTTGGAGGTTAAAGGGTATACTGCTAAAGAATGAATGGGTCAACCCAGATTAAAGTAGAACTTAAACAATTCACTGAAACCAATGAAAATGAAAACACATTGGATCAAAACTTATGGGATACTGCAAAGGTGGTCCTAAGAGGGAAGTACGTAGTCATTCAAGTCTCTCTCAAAAAATTAGAAAAATCCCAAATACATAAGCTAACCTTACACCTAAAGGACCTGGAGAAAGAACAGCAAATAAATCCTAAACCAAACAGAAGGGAAATGATAAAGATTAGAGCAGAAAACAATGAAATAGAAACCAGAACAGTAGAACTGATTAACGAAACTAGAAGCTGGTTCTTTGAAAGAATTAATAAGATCAATAAACCTTTGGCCAGATTTATCTAAAAGAAAAGAGAAAGAATCCAAATTAATAAAATCATGAATGACAAGGGAGAGATTACGACCAACACCAAGGAAATACAGACAATTATAAGAACGTATTATAAGCAACTATATGCCAACAAATTAGGCAATCTGGAAGAAATGGATGCATTCCTGGAAACTTATAAACTACCAAAACTGAAACAGGAAGAAATAGAAAATCTGAAAAGACCAATATCCAGCAAGGAAATTGAAGCCTTAATAAAAAATCTCCAACACACAAGAGTCCAGGGCCAATGGCTTCCCGGAGAATTCTACCAAACATTTAAAGAAGAAATAATACCTATTCTTCTGAAGGTGTTTCAAAAAATAGACATGGAAGGAAAACTTCCAAACTCTTTCTATGAGGCCAGCATTACCTTGATCCCAAAACCAGACAAAGACCTTATCAAAAAGGAGAATTACAGACCAATGTCCCTGATGAACATGGATGCCAAAATACTCATGAAGATACTATTCCATAGGATCCAACAGTACATTAAAAGGATTATTCAGCACGACCAAGTGGGATTTATTCCTGGGATGCAAGGATAGTTAGATATCCCCAAATCAATCAACATGATACACCATATTAATAAAAAAACCATATGATCCTCTCATTTGATGCAGAAAAGCATTTGACAAAGTGTAGCATCCTTTCTTGATTAAAACTCTTCACAATGTAGGGATAGAGGAAACATACCTCAATATCATAAAAGCCTTATATGAAAAGCCCACAAGGAATATCATTCTCAATGCGGAAAAGTGAGAGCTTTTCCCTTAAGGTCAGGAACACAGCAGGGATGTCCACTATCACCAGTGCTTTTCAACATAGTACTAGAAGTCCTAGCCTCAGCAATCAGACAACAAAAAGAAATAAAAGGTATCTGAATCGGCAAAGAAGTCAAACTGTCACTCTTCACACATGACATGATACTCTATGTGGAAAACCCAAAAGAACTCATACAGCAATTCAGCAATGTGTCAGGATACAAATCAATGCACAGAAATCAGTTGTATTTCTATACACTAACAATGTGACTGAAGAAAGAGAAATTAAGGAATCAATTACATTTACAGTTGCACCAAAACCCGTAAGATACCTAGTAATAAACCTAACCAAAGAGGTAAAGGATCTGTACTCTAAAAACTAAAGAACACTTATGAAAGAAATTGAGGAAGACACAAAGAGTTAGGAAAACATTCCATGCTCATGGATTGGAAGAATAAACATTGTTAAAATGTCTGTGCTGCCCAGAGCAATCTACACATTCAATGCAATCCCTATCAAAATACCATCAACATTTTTCACAGAGCTGGAACAAACAATCCTAAAATTTGTATGGAACCACAAAAGACCCCAAATAGCCAAACCAATCTTGAAAAAGAAAATCAAAGCTGGTGGCATCAGAATGCTGGACTTCAAGCTATATTACAAAGCTGTGATCATCAAGACAGCATGGTACTGGCACAAAAACCGACACCTAGATCATTAGAACAGAGTAGACAGCCCAGAAATGGACCCTTAACTCTATGGTCAACTAATCTTTGACAAGGCAGGAAAGAATATCCAATGGAAAAAAGACAGTCTCTTCAATAAATGGTATTGGGAAAATTGGACAGACACAGAAGAATGAAACTGGACCATTCTCTTATACCATACACAAAGATAAACTCAAAATGGATGTAAGACCTAAATTTGAGATAGGAATCCATCAGTATCCTAGAGGGGAACACAGGCAGTAATCTCTTCAGCCTCAACCACAACAACTTCTTGCTAGAAACATCTCCAAAGGCAAGGGAAACAAAGACAAAAATGAACTATTGGGACTTCATCAAGATAAAAAAAACTTCTGCACAGCAATGGAAACAGTCAACAAAACTAAAAGGCAACCTACAGAATGGGAGAAGATATTTGCAAATGACATTAGATAAAGGGCTGGTATCCAAGGTCTATAAAGAACTTATCAAACTCAACACCCAAAAAGCAAATAATCCAGTCAAGAAATGGGCAGAAGACATGAACAAACACTTCTCCAAAGGAGACATACAGATGGTCAGCAGATACATGAGAAGATGCTCCACATCACTTGTCATCAGGGAAGTACAAATCAAAACCATATGAGGTACCAGCTTACACCAGTTAGAATGGCTAAAATTAATAAGACAGGAAACAACAGATGTTGTCGAGGATGTGGAGAAAGGGGAACCCTCTTACACTTCGGTCGGGATAAAAGTTGGAGCAACCACTCTGGAAAACAGTATGGAGGTTCCTCAAGAAGTTAAAAATAGAGCTACCCTACAACCTGGTAGTTGCACTACTGAGTATTTACCCCAAAGATACAGATGTAGTGAAAAGAAGGGTACCTGCACCCCAATGTTCATAGCAGCAATGTCCACAATAGCCAAACTGTGGAAGGAGCTGTCCTTCAACAGATGAATTGATAAAGAAGATGTGGTTCATACATACAATGGAATATTACTCAGCCATCAGAAAGGATGAATACCTACCATTTACATCAACATGGATAGAACTCCAGGGTATTATGATGAGTGAGGTGAGTCAGTCAGAGAAAGACAATTATCATATGGTTTCACTCATAGGTGGAATATGAGAAATACTGCAGAAGATCACAGGGGAAGGGAGGGAAAACTGAATGGGAAGAAATCAGGGAGGGAGACAAACCGTGAGAGACTCTTTACTCCAGGGAAACAAACTGAGGGTTACAGAAGGGAGGAGGTGGGGGGATGGGGTAACCGGGTGATGGGTATTAAGGAGGGCATGTGTTGTGATGAGCACTAGTGTTATATGCAACTAGTGAATCACTGAACACTACTTCAAAAACTAATGATGTACTGTATGTTGGCTAATTGAATTTAAATTAAAAAAAAAGAGCTTCCACAACTCAACAATAAACAATCTGATTCAACATGAACAAAGGATTTTTTAAATTATGTAAATTTTTTCAGCTTTATTGAGGTATAATTGACAAAATTGTAATATATTTAAAGTGTACAATATGTTTTTTGATATACACATATGTTGTGAAAGGAGTCCCACATTCAAGGTAATAAACGTCCATTACCTCACATATTTCTCTTTTCCTTCCTTCCTTCCTTCCTTCCTTCCTTCCTTCCTTCCATGAGAATGCTTAAGTTCTCCATAAGCAAATTTAAATTATACAATGTAGTATTATCAACTATATTCACTGTTATACACTGGATCGAAAGACCTTATTCATCTTATAACTTAAAATTTATACCTTTTTACCAGCCTCTCCCTATTTCTCCCACCCCCCAGATTGTAGTGACCATCATTCTGCTCTTTCTATGAGTTCAACATTTTTAAAAATTGTACATATAAGTGATATCATGTGTATTTGTCTCTATCTGGCTTATTTCTCTTAGCATCATGCCCTTCAAGTTCATCTGTGTTGTTGCAAAAGCAGTATTTCCTTCTTTTTAAAAGCTGAATAATGTTCCATTGTGTATCTATACCACATTTTCTTTATCCATTGATCCATTGAATGACACGTTTTCATACATTTGATATTGTAAATGATGCTGCAGTGAACATAGGAGTATAAATATCTCTTTGAGATAGTGATTTCATTTTCTTTGGATATATATGCAGAAGTGGAATTTCTGGATCATATGGTAGTTATATTTTTAATTTTTTGAGGAATATCCATACTGTTTTCCATAGTGGAAGCACCAATTTACATTCCCACCAACAGTATACAAGAGTTCCCTTTTCTCCACATCTTCACCTCCACATCCTTATCTTTTGTCTTTGGATAATAGACATCCTATCCTCTACCTCACTGTGGTTTTGATTTGTATTTCTCTGATGAATAGTAATGTTGATCACCATTTCATGTACTTATTGGCCATCTGTGTGTCTTCTTTGGAAAAATGTCTGTTCGGGTCCTTTACCCATTTTTTTTATTGAGTTATTAGTGTTTTTCCTATTGAGTTCTGTGAGTTCCTTGTATATTTTGGATATTAACTCATCATCACATATATGGTTTGCAGATATTTTCTCCCATTGCATAGATTGCCTTTTCATTTTGTTGATGGTTTCCTTTGCAGTGCAGAAGCTTTTTAGTTTGATGCAGTCTCACTTGTTTATTTTTGCTTTTGTTGCCCTTGCTTTTGGCATCCAATCCAAACAATCATTGCCAAGACCAATATCAAAGAGCTTGCCTTTATGTTTTCTTCTAGGAGTTTTATGGTTTCAGGTCTCCATTCAAATCTTTAATCCATTTTGAATTGTTTTTTGTGATGTAAGATAAGAGTCCAATTTTATTCTTTTGCATGTGGACATTCAGTTTTCCCAGAACCATTGAATTGAAGAGACTAACCTTTCTCCATTCTATATTCTTGACTTCTTTTTTAAAAATTGACCATATATACTTGGGTGTATTTCTGGGTTCTCTATTCTGTTCCATTCATCTATGTGGCTCTTTCTTTCCCAATGCTATAGTATTTTGATTGCCATGCTTTGTAATATAGTTTGAAATCAGGGAATGTAATGCCTTCAGCTTTATTCTTCTTTCACAATTGCTTTGACTATTCAGAGTCTTTTGTGGTTCCAAATAAATTTTAGGACTGTTTTTTTCTATTTCTGTGAAAATGCCATTGGAATTTTGATAGGAATTGCATTGATTTTGTAAATTGCTTGGGCATTATGGACAGTTAACAATATTAATTTTTCCAGCCTAGGATCATAGGATATACACTTATTTGTCTTTATTTCATCAATGGCTTACAGTTTTCAATGCATAAGGAATTCTCCACCTTAGTTAATTTTGTTTCTAGGTGTTTTCTTATTTTTGATGCAGTTGTAAATGGGATTGTCTTCTTAATTTCTCTTTTCAATAGTCAGTTGTTAGTATATAGAAATGAAGTTGAGTTTATGTATTGATTTTCTTTCCTGCAACTTCACTGATTCATTTATTCTAATAAATTTTTTGTGTGTGTGTGGACTGTAGGGTTTTCTATAAGTAATATCATGTCATCTGAAAGAATTTTACTTCTTCTTTTACAGTTTTAATCCCTTTTATTTCTTTTTCTTGCCTAGTTGTTCTGACTAGGATGTCTAGTATTATGTTGAATAAAAATGGCAAGAGTGGACATCCTTGTCTTATTCCTGATTTTAGAGGAAAAGCTTTCAGCTTTTTACCATTGAGTATCATGTTAGTTGTGGCCTTGTCATATGTGGCTTTTATTATGTTAAGGCATTCTCTAATCAATTTATAGGAGTTATAACTTCAGTTATTTAAGTTATAAGATGAAAGGAGGTTGAATTTTGTCAAGTGAATTTTCTGCATCAACCAAGATGACCACGATTTTGATCCTTCATTTTGTTAATGTGGTACATCACATTTATTGATTTGCATATATTGAACCATCCTTGCATCTCTTGGATGAATCCACTTGATCTTGGTGTATGATCCTTTTACTGTACTGCTGAATTCAGCTTGCTAATATTTTGTTGAGGATTTTTGCATTTATGTTCATTAGGGATATTAGCCTATAATTTTCTCTTTGTGTAGTGTCCTTTTCTTGCTTTGGTTATCAGGGTGATTCTGGCCTTGTAAAATGAATTTGGAAGTGTTTCTCTTCTGTTTTTTAGAAGAGTTTGAGAAGGATTGATATTAATTCTTCTTTAAATGTTTGATAGAATTTACCAGTAAAGCCATCTGGTTGTGGCCTTTTGTTTGTTGGGAAGTTTTTTTTTTTTTTTAAGATTTTATTTATTTGGCATAGAGAGACCCAGCGAGAGAGGGAACACAAGCAGGGGGAGTGGGAGAGGGAGAAGCAGGCTTCCCGCTGAGCAGGGAGCCCGATGCGGGGCTCGATCCCAGGACCATGGGACCGTGACCTGAGCTGAAGGCAGACACTTAACGACTGAGCCGCCCAGGTGCCCCTGTTGGGAAGTTTTTGATTATTGATTCAAAATCCTTACTAGTAATTGATCTTTACAGATTTTTTATTTCATCATAATTCAGTCTTGGAGGTTGTATGTCTGTAGGAATTTATCCATTTCTTCTAGGTTATCTAATTTGTGTACAATTGTTCATAGTAGTCTCTTATGATCCTTTGTATTTCTGTGGTATTGATTGTAATATCTTCTCTTTCATTTCTGTATTTATTTCTTTGTTCCTTAGTCTAGCTAAAGGTTTGTTAATTTTATCATTTCAAAAAACCAACTATTAGTTCCACTGATGTTTCCTATGGTCTTCTTAATCTCTATTTCATCCATTTCCACTCTGAGATTTGCCATATCTTTCCTTCTACTAATTTTGTGCTTAGTTTGTTCTTCTTTTTCTATTTCCTTAAGATGTAATGTCAGATTGATATCTTTTGTTTTTCTTAATATAGGTGTTCATTGCTATGAACTTCCTTCTTTGAACTACTTTGCTGCATTCCATATGTTGGCATGTTGTATTTCCAGTTTTGTCTCAAGGTACTCTTTGATTTCCTTTTTGATTTCCTCTTTGGCTCATTGGTTGTTCAGTAGCATGTTGTTTTATCTCCACACACTGGTGAATTTTCCAGTTTTCTTCCTGTAATTGATTTCTAGTTTCATACCACTGTGGTTGGAAAAGATGCTTGGTATGATTTCAGTCTTCTTACATTTATTAAGACCTGTTTTGTGATCTAGCATATGATTTATCCTGGAAAATATTCCATATGCACTTGAGAAGAATGTGTATTCTACTGTGTTTGGAAGGACTGTATTGTAAATGTCTAATCTGTCAGGTCAATGTATAATTTAAGTCCAATATT
Organism: Mirounga leonina; assembly: GCF_011800145.1. Lineage (NCBI taxonomy): Eukaryota > Metazoa > Chordata > Mammalia > Carnivora > Phocidae > Mirounga > Mirounga leonina. Next base: position 32,648,194 of record NW_023270447.1, read on the forward strand.
TCCTTTTTGGTCTTCTGTTTGAATGATCTATTGTTGAAAGTGGGGTATTAAAATCCTCTACTATTATTATATTACTGTATATTTCTCCCTTCATATCTGTTTATATTTGTTTTGTATATTTAGGTGTTCCAATGTTGGGTACATAAATATTTATAATTTTTATATTATTTTGATGAATAGACCCCTTTATCACAGTATAATGACTTTTGTGTTACAGTTTTTGGCTTAAAGTCTATCTTGTCTGATATAAGTATAACTCTTCCTACTTTGGTTTCCATTTGCATGAAAAACCTTTTTCTCATCCTTCACTTTCATTCTATATGTGTTTTTACAGGTGAAGTGAGACTTATAGATAGCTTATAGTTGAGGGTTTTTTTTAATACACTCAGCCACTCTGTGTCTTTTGATTGGAGAATTTAGTTCATTTATATTATAGATAGTTATGGATTTAGTATTGCCATTTTGTTAATTGTTTTCTGGCTGTTTTATATCTTACATAAAATATCTTAGTTATATCAATCTATTTTAAGCTGATAACTTAATTTCAAATGTGTACAAAAGCTCTACATTTTTACACTTTCCCCACATTTATGCTGCATTTTTGATGACACAATTTACATATTTTTATATTGTGTATCCATTAACAACTTATTGTAGTTATAGTTATCTTTAACACTTTGTACTTTAATCTTTATACTAGAATTGTGATTTACCTGCTACCATTAGTTTTAGAGTATTCTGAATTTAACTATATATTTACCTTTTACCAGTGAATTTTTTTTTAAAAGATTTTATTTATTTATTTGAGAGAGAGAGAGAGCTCATGAGGGGGGGAGGGTCAGAGGGAGAAGCAGACTCCCTGTTGAGCAGGAAGCCCGATGTGGGACTCGATCCCGGGACTCCAGGATCATGACCTGAGCCGAAGGCAGTCGCTTAACCAACTGAGCCACCCAGGCGCCCTACCAGTGAATTTTATACTCCACATATTTTCATGTTACTAATTAGCATCCTTTTGTTTCAGCTTTAAAAACTCCCTTTAACATTTCTTGTAAGGCTGTCTAGTGAGGATGAACTCTTCAGCTTTTATTTGTCTGGAAAACTTTATCCTTCAATTCTGAAGGACAACTTTGTCCCATAGAGTTTTTTGCTTGGCAGTTTTTTTTCTTTTATCACTTTGAATATATCATTCCACTCTATTCTGGCCTACAAAATTTCTGCTGAAAAAGTCACTTTTCTGTGACTTTTTTTTACCCTGAAAAAGGTAAAAGTCACATTTCTTCTGCTGCCTTTAACTGCCTTTCAACTTTTGAAAATTTAATTGTATGTGTTTCAGTGTAGGTCTCTTTAGATTAACCTTTTTTGGGGTTCTTTAGACTTTCTGGATCTGAATGTCTGTTTGTTTCTCCAGATTAGGGAAGTCTTCAGCCATTATTTCTTCGATTGAACTTTCTGCCCCTTTCTCTCTCTCTTCTCCTGCTGGGACCTCCATTTTGGTCTGCCTGATGGTGTCCAATAAATCCATCACTCTTTCCATGCTTTTTTCCTTTTGCTTCTCTAATTGGATGAATTCCACTGCCCTGTCTTTGAGTTTGTTGATCCCTTCCTCTGCTTGATCTGGTCTGCTATTAAAACCCTCTGTTGAATTTTTTAAGTCCTTTATTGTACTCTTTGGTTCTATAAATTCTGTTTGATGCTTTTTTATATTTTCTGTCCCTTTGTTAAAATTCTCAATGTTTATTCATTGTTCCCCTGATCTTGATGAGCATCTTTATGGCCATTATTTCAAACTCTATTAGGTAAACCACTTACTTCTGAAATATCAGTTTCTGGAGATTTATCTTGTTTTTTGTTTGGAACATATTCCCCTCTTCATTTTTTTGACTCTCTATGGTGGGTTTGTTGTATTAGATAAAACAGTCACTTCTCCCAGTCTTGACAGACTGGTCTCATACAGGAGATGAATTTCATCAATCAGCCCAGCTCAAGCTTCTAGGTCTCTCAAGCATTTGTGATTATCCTAGCCACATTATTCTTAATGGTCCCCAATAGTTGCATATGTGCCAAGATCTATCAGTGCTCCAAAGAGAAGGATCACAGTCAGAACCTATATGCAAGCTGATTAGAAGCCAGACCCTCAGGCAGCAGGTGGGCAAGTATGCAGTTAAGCCTCTTTCAAAGAGAAACTGGAAAGTGGATATTTGCTTATTCCTTCTGCATTGAGCCAAGGTGTATATCCATGCTGGGATTGGAGGACGGTGCTCCTGCACCATTTAAAAACTGCTTATTTGTTGTTATAGTCCTGTGGGACTTTTCAATGCAACCCCCATTGGCTATCAGAGCCAGGGAAGGTGCGGACCATTCTTTGGGCAGCAGCTGCAAAAACTAGGGCAGTTGGTATGTGTAAAATCTCCTTCCAAAGAGATGTTGGTGGCCTAATTATATAATTGGAGTTAGCTAGAGGGAGAAAGTAGTAGAAGTGCCCACTAGCTCCCCTGGACAACTCCATGAAGGATTGCAGCTAGCACCTAGATGGGTGCAAATTATAAGCCAGACCTCAGACAGTGGTTTGTAAAGTATGTAGTCCATCCCCTTCCAGGAAAAGACTGGAAAATGAACATTTTTTTTTCTACTTCCTCTGTGCTAAGGGAGGACAGCCACAGTGAGTGCTAGAATGTAAAGAACTAACTTTGTTTTCTGTAGTGCTGTGGGACTTGTGGTTATAAGCTCCACTGGCTTTCAGAGCTAGGAATTTTCTGGGCCTGTCCCTTAGGTGAGAGCCTTAAAAGTTGGAATCCTGTATGTACTGTCCAAATGCTTTACTCCTCAGGAAGAGGCTGAGAGTTGGGGTTATCTTCCTTATAGTATGGTTCTGTGCCAGAAATGGGGTTTACAATACGTTTGTCTCATCCTTTCCTACCCATTTCACTGTGGTTGTTTTTTTAGTTGCCTGATGTGGTAGGAGTCATTCAGCTAGTTTCTGGGTTTTTTGCAGAGGAAATTGTTCCATGTGTAGCTGTACTTTAGGTGCATCTGTGGAAGAAGGGAAGTTCGGGGGCCTCTTATGTCACCACCTTGGTCCCTTCTACAAAGGACTGGCATATACATTGCTCCAAAGAAGATACACAAGTGGGGAATAAGCACATGGAAAGATGCTCAATATTATTCATTAAGGAAATGCAAATCAAAATCGTAATAAGGTTACCACTTCACATCCATTAGAATGGCTACTATTTTAAAAAATGAAAAAGAACAAGTATTTGTAGGATGGGGATAAACTGGGAACCTTTGCGTATTGTTGGTGGGAATGTAAAATGGTATAGCCATTATGGAGAACATTATGGTGATTCTTCAGAAAGTTAAAAATAGGGTTGCCATATGATCCAGCAATTTCACTTCTATACATATATACTCAAAAGAATTGAAACAAGGACTCAGATACTTGCATACAAGTATTCATATTAGCATTATTCACAGTAGCTAAAAGGTAGAAACAACCCAAATTTCCATGAACAGATAAAAGGATAAACAAAATGTGATACATACATGCAATGGAATGTTGTTCAGCTCTAAAAAGGGATGAAATGATGAGCCTTGAAAACTTTGTTAAGTGAAATAAGCAAGACACAAAAGGATAAATATTGTATCATTCCACTTATATGAGGTGTCCAGAAGAGGCAAATTCATACAAACTACAGTAGAAGTTACCAGGAGCTTGGGGAAGGGGAGAATGAGAAGTTATTTTTTAATAGGTACAGAGTTTCTATTTGAGATGATGAAAAGTTCTAGAAATGGATAGTAATAATGGTTGCACAACACTATGAATGCACTTAATGGATTGAATTGAATTGTACAGTATTGTACATAATTGAATTGTACACTTAAAATGGTTAAAATGGTAACTATATATTTTACCAAAATTTAAAAAAAATTAAAAGCCTGTTTTTAAAATTTTTATTTTTTTGATCATAGTTTAGTTACAAATCATTAATAGATTTTAATATTTCATTTTCATAGAGGCCCAGAACAACATTTCTAAATTTCTACAATGCTGCCTGAAATGCTGTTTCTGGTGTTTGGAAAAAGTGGTAAAGTTTTTTAACAGAAATGCCTATGTTATGGTAAGTAGATTATTCCTTATTTGCTAAATTTCTTCTTTGCAAACCCAAACCCCATGTGTACATTTCCATCTCTAACACTTTTTACATCATACAGTTGAATTTATCACCATGTTGATATAAGGATTTGTGAATCCTATGCATGATTCAGAGCTATTCTATCCTAGTTGAGATAATATCTTAACTGTAGTTCATTATTACTGTTAATATCTTTTTAAAGAGGGAAAATATTATTTACCTTAGAAATTTTTAAATATGTTAGATTGAAAAGATTTTGTGTGTCTTTGACATAGTTTTTAGTGCAAGGAGAGGTTCTGTATTTCACTCTGAGAAAAAAAAATCTAATTCTGGGATTTACATATTTATAGGGAATGGTCTATTTCTTTTCATAAATCTTATGTTGAAATGTGTGGGAATCGACAAGGCCTACCTGAATGTGTTACTTATTTTCTATGGGGAATTTGGAGATTTTTTAAAAATAGGGATTCCAAAAACATAATTCCTCTAAAATTTAGTAACTACAACCTTATGATACTTGCTTGTCTTCCCCATGACCAGAGTCTGTAGGGTTATTCAAATAGGCATGAAGATTTAAATAGTCACTAATTTACCTCCAGTGAGAATACTATATTGAAACTTTTAATCAGTAAATCAGTGTTTTGAAAGGTGTTGGGTTCCCTAGAATAATTTTTAATGTGAATGCTGCAACATTTATCCCATTCACATCAGACCCTAGCCAAAACACTTCAAAGACAGAAGCCATATCCTGGGATTTGAGAAAAAGACCTACCTCTGTGTGAATTCCCATGAAGTTTATAGGCATATAGGATGTGGAGCACACCAGCGTCCCTGACAGCTGTGCAGAGTTGAGGTTAAACAGTTTCCAGGTCTCCCGCATACCCAAATGCTGGAAAGAGGAATGACAGTAGCTATCTGGGTGATAAGAGAATTAATTAATTTTCCTGTCATTGGATTGTCTGTTGGTCTTGTTAGGGTATGTTACTGACTCCAGAATAATAATGTCTGTTTTCCTCAGATTGCAATATATGGCAAAAACTTCTGCAGGTCAGCAAGAGATGCTTTCAATCTGCTGATGAGAAATGTTTTAAAGTAAGTAATCAGGTTGAATTTGCAAAGGACAATTTGGTGAAATTTGAGCATCACAGACTTCACATGTTGTGATTTAAATTGATGGTGGTCTTATTAGACATGAATATTATCTTTCAGTTGGATAGATTTAAATGTTCTCTCTCACACACTTTCTTTTTGTATCTTAGAATGTTGCTTCCACCATCCATCTACATCTTCACACTAACTGGCATTTTATTGATTTTTGTTATCCCTTCTGCTCAAGAAATTCTCCACACAAACATCATGTTTCTGACCACTTCCCCCTCCCCAAATTGAGAGAGTCTGAGTGAGCAAAAGCAGGGGAAAGAATGAAATCTCCTCGAAATTCAGGGTGTCTTAGGCTTTGAAACAGAAGCTGACATAACTAATAGTGCCTGATAGCCCCACAATGCCATCTTCTGTTTACTTCATCGAAAATAAATCAGAACTTCATTCCTGGGGTCTACCTTCATTTCTTGCATTTAACAAAGGCCAAATAAAATTTGCAGTGAAGACACATCAAAGTGAGCTCATAAATTATTTACTCTCATAAATTTCAAGTGACAAATGTAATTTAAACACAAAATTATACTTTTTTTCTGATTCTCAGAGTTGCAGTTATGGATAAAGTTACAGACTTTGTACTAATCCTGGGGAAAATTCTAGTTGCTGGATGTATAGGTAAGTAATAATAAACATAAGTTTAGAAGGTACTTGGAAAAGCTATATTCCTTTGCAAATACATAATATACATGTTCTGCCTTTCCAATGTAGGTGTGCTGGCCTTCTTACTCTTCACACAGAGATTGCCAACGATGATAGAAGGACCAACATCTTTAAATTACTACTGGGTACCTTTGCTGGTAAGAGTTGGTGTTTTAGTCAGTTCAGGCTTCTATAACAAAAATATCATAGATTGGGTGGCTTAAACAAGAATTTATTCCTCACATTTCTGAAGGCTGAGAAGTCCAAGATGAAGGTGCCCACAGATTCAGTTCCTGGTGAGAGCTGTCTTTCTGGTTTGCAAAGGAACCCCTTCTCACTGTATCTTAACATGGTGGAGAGAGGTATCATCATCTCTCCTGTCTCCTCTTTTAAGGGCATTAATCGCATTCATGAGGGCTGCACCCTCATGACCTAATTACCTCCCCCAAACCTCACCTCCAGATATCGTCACATTGGGGGTTAGGTTTCAACATATGCATTTTGAGAGGATACAATTCATTCATAGCAACTGGGTAGGTAATATTGACTCTGATTTATCAGAGATGGCAAAATAAAAGTAATAAGAAAAATAATAATAGCTAACATTATTGGTCCTACTTTGTGCCAAGCCTTATTCTGCCTTAGATTGGATTCCTTAGAAACAACCTCTGAGACAGGATTGTATGCGGAAGGTTATTTGGAAGTGTTCTCCTGAGATACCCTTATAACAAGTGAGGAGGGCAGGCATGGGTAAAGGAAAAAGCTGCAGTTACAGTAGAGACCTCAGACATATTGACAGGAAGTTCTGAAGGAAGATTTAGGCCTCTGTATGCTGCATCAGGCAGCCGTTGGCCCGGGGTTGCCCCCTGGATGCTGGCGTAACCTTGGGTGAGGCAGTTCCCTGCAACAAGGGCAATTCCTAGTGAGTGAAGCCACTCAGTTGTCAGCAGCCTACATTCCTAACAATTGGATGATAGATGTAGCAGCTGGAGAGGACCTGGTAGGAGCCCTGCAGTATCTATAGCAATTAATTAACTCACTCAATCCATATGTCATAAATACTATTATTATTCACATTTTCCCCTTGCCCACCAGTAATTTTTTATAGGAGGCAGGGGACACAGTGAGGTTAAGTAACTTGTTGAGTGAGTGCCTGACATGTGATTCAACCCTAGGCAGTGTGTGCTCTTAACTCCCGTGCTTTCCTGCCTCAGTCTACAGGATCCTAAATCTGGGATATTTTTGGTAGGCATTGGGGATAGTGGTAAGAAAATTGGCAGACAATATATACGTTTATATCCCAGTACAAATTACCCAAAAGTGTTAACATTGTACTTTTTTGGTCTCTATATTGAAATCTTTTCTAATATAGGGTACTTCAGCGTTTCTCATCATGACTTTCATTTAAAGCTGCATTATTGTTCTTCTGGATAAGTTAATGACATCTTCATTTTGTTCTTTACTCATTTACAGACAGTCATTATTGGATCTTACCTAGTTGCACATGGGTTCTTCAGCGTCTATGCAATGTGTATTGATACAATTTTCATCTGCTTCTGTAAGTTTTCAGCATATGTGTTTTCCCCCTTTGGAGAGTAACTGAAAGATAAGAAGGTTAAGACCCAGACCCATGTCCTTAGCTGGCTTGTGAATTTGCTATGGCCTGGCTGCAACTACCAAATAGTGTTGATTTGGAAAGAGACTCTGTTTAGTAGATGCTCTTTAAACCTTAACAGCCAAGAGAATGGAGTTTGCAAAGCACTGCAGAGTCAGCTACTGAAATGAACCTCGGGCTCCACGGCATGGTGTTAGCATGAAACTGTTTTTGCACATCTTAGTATTTTCAAATTTTAATAAAGCACAACAGAATCTAATCATTAACAGCACTGAGGACATGGCTTTGAGATTGGACTTCAGGACCTTTTTGAGGAGAGGCTTTATAATTCTGATAAAGCCAAGCTAGCAATAGTTTCCAAGACACATAGGGCCAATTCACACTAGATTCATGGAGGAGAATGTCTAGGAAACAGCTCGATCGATTCTGACGCTTAGAGTTAAAATACTTCTTAAGAGCTTTGATCACTGACGTATTTGCTGTACCTCTGTGCGGCATGTGTAACTCATAATGGATAGGTTTTCTATTAGCATCTCATCTTAAAAGCCTTGGAGAACCTAGTGCCCTAGGAGCTTAACCTGGCTCTTACCTTCAGCCTAGGGAAAGCAGGCTCAGCAGATGAAAGAACAAATTGTTAGCCCACCCTCTGAGTGATTATTTCTCTGGCACATTGCTCTTAAGAGAAGCAGAGAAAACATTCTGTGACAGGGCATTACTGAGTGATCCACTTGTGTAAAATTAACAGTTTATTTTTTTGGCATAACTCACAGCACCAACTTTACAGTGGGGTCAGGAGAGGAGATAATACTTACAGGGAGACATATTCAAAGGAAAAAACTCCTAGAAAGTGGTTTGACTTTTTTTTTTTCTTAACATTTAAAATTTATTTTCAATAACTGGACAATTCAGAAATCAGGAGAACTGTGCATACTAGTTAGTTCTCTCTCTGGCTATAAATGGAACAGAAATGTTTTATCATCTTCTAATGCCACTGTTGGTGGTTTATTAGGTAGGAGAAGCCATCTACAAAATGCCACATGAACAAAATTCGGCTCAGGTTGGAGATGGAGAAAGGAACACAGAAATATGGTAGTGCCTGAGACAGAGGTCTCAAATGTTCAAAGATCTCTTTTTTTCATCTCAGATGCTAATCATAGAAGTAGTGGGAGATCCCTTTAGGATCTTCCCCATTCTTATATAACTGAAAATGTTTTCAAAATGTATCTCAGGAAATGCATAGAAACTACTAGCTTCCAGTCTTTGGAAGCTTTGGAAAAAGTCTTATGGATTTTAAATTTGACAGTGGATTTTAAATTTAAGCAGTAAGAAATGTTTTGTACCCTTTTATATTAATAATTACCAACTTCTTGAAAACCAGGTGTAATTTCAGCTTTATTCAATACATTGTGTGTTGAACATGAATAGTTTCCTTCTGGAGACTCTGGTCTTTGAGAATAAAGAACAAGGGATACCAAATTATATTTCTCCTCCCTTCCCAACTTTTACTATGGGCAACATCTTACTTTGGAAAACATTCTTAAATGGTGCCATAAGCCAAATTCTGATCGTGTGGAACTGTACCTTTATACATACACATCTTTTTATACCTATTCTCTTGGCTGCCAGACAACTGGTGTTTTTAAAAATGCAAACCATTTGCAAACACTGCATTTATAGAAACATGGCATATTTTTAATATTACAAGGCAATGAGAATTCTGGTCCCAGTATGAGAAAAAAGTAGTGTTGTAGATGATTATTAGTGTGATCCATACCATGTTTCCTAATAATGCTTCAAAAGTAATAACAATGTAGATATACTGTATATGATATAGAAATATGGTTAAGGAAAAAAGAAAAAAATGTTCAGTGTCCATCATATTCCCCCCTTAGCTTTTCATTTTATCTGAGGAAGGTCATTGTGAGGTCTAATGTAAAAATCTAAATCAATAATCCAACCATTCCCAAAAAAGGATGAAAAATAATTTAGATTTATTCCATAAATCTATGATTATCCTATATGGTTTTATATATTTCTTATCCTTTGTCATAATAAAGACTATGAATAACAAAATCTTTTTTAATACACTAGTGGAAACAGAGTTAAGCCATACTTGTATACTTATTGATAGATATTATCTGCTACGAATTCTATCTTTAGGAAGCTTAATTCCGTGCCAGCTTCTTGCTCCTCAGCATCATTCTGGTGCTTTCCCTGAATCACCTGATAGGTGTGTGCTCAGTGAACATTCCATCATTTTATTATTAGCCTAGGCAAAGCAGGAAGGTAAATTCATGTGTTACATGAAGTCAGAAAACCCTGCCAGTAGTTTTCTAATACAATCTGAGGAAATTTAAGACAGGATAACTTATAGTTAAGTAGGACAAGAACCGAACTAGGTGTCAAGAGGCTGGGTCCTCACCTCATTCTGATTGCCCCAGAGCTTTTGGCTTCAGGAGAATCATTTCACATACCTGGGTCTCCGTTTCTTCATCTGTAATGTTATGGGTGTGGACTACCATTAAAAGTGACTTTGAAATTCAATTATTGTTCTACATTTACCACAGACTTTTTATTCGGCTTCATCTCAGATGTGGCATTTTTACCTTTCTGAAATAAACAGTCACAGATTTAGAGATAATAGTTTTGAAAGGATATGAAAGATCTTATTAACCTTTAAACTATCAAAATAAACCTCTTCGGGCATTGGTGGGATTTAGGAAGTTTCAGTGCTTCCTGGCAGAGGTTGAAGTTTCTCACTTTGTCCAGCATCAGCAACTTAACGGTACGGATTGTCTTATATTTGACTTTCTAACGCTAATTTCTCTGATTTTTCCCTGTTTGACTCTCCAATTTATAAAAATACACTTAATTCTGCTGTCGCTTGCTGTTTTGCCTGCTTTGGCTGCTGCATATACAGGTGAAGATCTGGAAAGAAATGATGGATCCAGAGAAAAACCCTACTTCATAGCCCCTACCCTGCACGGAACTCTGAACAAGATGCTACTAGTTCCCCAGAAGCAGAAAGAGTAGAAAAGCTCCAAACAGTGACATTCATTTTTAAATAGAACTTTTGTAAATTAGATCATTTGTAACTTGAAAATGATGCTTTTGAGTAATGTGAAATTTCTGTGCTTATTCCTAAAAAGCCAGAACCTGGTACCACCTGAGGTGACAGGCATTTGGTGACAGTAGCCACTGTGAACTAGGATACTTTATAGACTGTGGTCCCAGCTGAAAAAGCAAGGTGTAAATGTCAAACATATATTTAAAGCCTACAGCCAAAAGTGTTTTAAATGAGACTTTTATAACTCGGAGTGCTGTTTCCCATCGCAGCACTTTGATCGCCTTTCTTTTTATAAATGTATATTTGTAAAGGATATTCAGGCAATTTTCGAAAGCACTATAAACGTATAGTCAATTAGCCATAAAAAAGATTGACATAGTTCACCAGCATATGGTACTAAATTTGTAAATATGGTGCTATGGTTATATAGCTGCTCCAGCTAGTGGACAGCTTTCTCAACTGTGATTAAACTCGTATAAATGTTTCCCTAGGAAGTATATTTCAGTGTGTGATTCAAGACCGTAACAGAGATGTTAATGTTATACAAGTTCCATAGAGAACACTGCTAGGTAAAAATTACTGGGGAACCTCATAACCCCATAGCCCACTTTGTTTTAGTGAAATTATAATCATAGTAAAGTTGAATCTGAGTTTTGGGATGTCATTTCCAATACTATGAACCTCTAGCCACCGTTAACATACTCTGAACAAAACTGAAATGGCTACATAACTCATGCCTTTAGTCTCTAACCCAGATGGAGACAAATTCCTATTTTCCTACTCCCACCATACAGAAAATTGGAATGGATCGGTTTCAGACGAGTGATTCTATCTTTCACAAGCATACCTGTTTTTCTAGATTAAAGAGATTGTTTGACTTCATTCTACAAAAGGTTTAGTTTTAGCTCAACTTAACTGAGGAAAGAAAGAGAAAAGATGAGTAAGACACTTCAGATTTTTCCCTAAGGAAATACACTACTACACCTTGTTTGGTACCTTTACAGGGTTGCACTGTGCGATAGGAAATCTATCTCTTGAGAGTTTAGCAGGAAAGTTATTTTTATACTCCATCCTTGCTGGCCAGAACAACAAGCTGGTTGCTGGCAGCCATGCCTTAGTCTTTTGCATGGTGGAACAAAGCATGAATCGACACTCAAGTACTTTGCCTGTCCATCCCTTGTGTGCACATGTGTATGATTTGGCTAACAGTGTAAAAATTACCCCAAAAGGAACATTGAATTGTAGTATCCTTTGGGCATTTACACTAAGCTTATGTATTGACACAAAGAAATGTGTTGATCTAAGATTGTGGTCTAAATGTGATCTAAATATGATCCATGTATTTAAGAAGAGAGTCAGAAGTGTATCATCGTGTCACAAATTAATATAAAAACTAACTTCTGTAATCCTGAATTATGGGAACCTAGATTTAGACTGACTCTGTGACAGCTTAATAGCAAGAAACCAATGAATAAGGAAGATTTTCAAAATAGTGGTCTTTATAATAATGGCCACCATCTTGTTCTTGGCTTATTTTCTTGAGATTGTTATAGTCAAAAGTGTCACTTGGCTTCACCTTGTGGCAAAGGGCCTTCTTCACTCATTCTCCTTGAAGCATAATTCAGAGAAGAGTGATAATCTATCTTTCTGGATAGTTATTATTATTATCCAACAATACAGAGCTCACAACCAAGATCTAGTAAATAGTAAAACCTCTTTTTTTTTTTGAGAAAGTGAGAGAGTGTGTGTTTGCAAGTGCACATGTGCACACGTGAGCAGCAGGAAAGGGGGGAGAGGGAGAGAATATTAAACAGGTTCCACGCCCAGTGCAGAGTCCAATGCAGGGCTGGCTCTCATGACCCTGAGATTATAACATGAGCTGAAATCAAGAGTGGGAGGCTTAGCCATCTGAGCCACCCAGGTGCCCCAGTCACCTCTCTCTTAAGTGTTAAAAAGTGTTGGGGAATACATCCCCTTCAGGAGTAGTTGAATGATGATACATGATGATGAAACAACACAGTTCTAATTTTTTTTTTTTTGTAGGCATCAGAATCACTCTGAGAACTTCTAATAGATGCCTATGCCCCTTCCCTAAGAGATTCTGATATGTTGTGTTTGGGTGTGCGGCAGCTTGTGAATTATAAAGTTCTCTAGTTGATTCTGATACACATAAAAGTTGGAAAATCACTTGAATAAAATATAAATCAACATGCAAGAAACTGGTTGCCTATATTCTTATATTCTTGGCTGTTCCAGAAGTTAGAAAATTAAGACAAAGATTAATTTCAGACTTCTAATAATCATAACTTCTTCTGTAATTTAGATTCTTAGACTAGATGGGGCCCATGTATTACATTATATCTGCTGATCAGACCAAAAAATTCACTAGACTAAAAGTGTTCACTGAACTATATGGAGGCACATTCTATAGTTGGTTATATTTTAAGGATATAACCCATGGATAGAAAATCATAGGAAAAGAAATGCTATTTGGTCCAATCTTTTTAAATACCACTTAGAGGAAGAATCTCTAAGTATATAAGTTTGAACTATATTATGGACTTAGTTCTAGTCAGAAAAAGTTTTCCCCACTAGTTTGTTCTTTGTGTAGAAGAGAGTAAAAATGAGCATTGTTTTTGAGGGAAAAAAATTAGAAGCTATTATCTTACGAAGCAATTAACTGCAAAACAATATTTTTCAAAACTTGCAGTTTAAGGCTTTTTGAAATACATTAAAATTTTACAAATATTTTTTAAAACTATGCTACCTAAATTGTTGATGGCAAAACAAAAGCAATTTTGAACAAATACAATAATTTATAAAGTGAATTGAGTACATACTACTTTTCAGGAATTTGGAGGTGAATTTGGAAATTCTGGATGAAGTTTTTTGTGTTTTTTTTTTGTTTCGTTTTTTGTTTTTTGGGGTTTTTTTGGTAAGTTTCCTATCTAAAAGAAGGTAAAAGTTATTTTTTCAGTCATGCACCTGAGAGGCATGCACTATTAGCAGAATATGACCTGGTACACAGAATGGGGTAATATTTTACTAACATAATAACAAGGGCTGCTTGTTTTCTCATAGGTATGTTTACAATAATGATGCCAAACTATGCTATTTAAAAAAATAAAAAATTTTGAACTGCTGTAAAGCAAGTGTGCAGCAGATGGCGACGTTACTTCTCTTACAGTTTTGCTTTGATATTTACTCTGTGCCATTCTTCCTCCTAGTGGAAGATATAGAAAGAAACGATGGTTCTGCTGAAAGGCCCTATTACATGAGTCAGTCTCTGCTGAAGATTCTGAACGAGCCAAGTATGCAAACTAAGAAGCATTAGAAGTGCAAACTGTGGTCATCCTGCAGCGGTGTTACCTAATCTTCATCTGCTGTGTCTACACAACACTAGTTTCATAAGTGCTTTGTGTTTGGAACACTGTATTCACCACCCTGTTGGCTTTTATTTGCATGTTTAATACCAAAGCTTATACTGTAATATGTGAAGCCATCAGAAGTTGCAAGGGAATTGTTAATAACATGGTACATTTTTATACTAAGATCTTTTGTTTTGTAATTCATTTTTAAATATAGTGGCTTGGATGTTTTGAAAACACTAGTGAATATGTTCATATTCTTTTAAATATTACATTGAAAAATGAAACGCTATTTAAATCGATAGCTCCTAATATATTTTTTAAATTACAACTAAAAGACTTCTGCAGGGAAAATTGGTCAACAAAGTGAAATAGAAAATTTTAAAGTTTTCCCTGCTCCTGTTTGACAGTAAATTGGTAAAAGGACTGCCTGCTCCAGATTTTGCTCTCTTTGAGTATAGAATGTTTCCTATTAAACAAATTGCCAATCATCCAGCCTTTACTACTTAGTCCTCTCTGACAAAGTGCCTTACTGGCTGTTTAATATTACCCAGATTTTGTGGGCAAATTTATAAACATTGTTTAAAAAAAAAAAAAACCTGCAATGTTTAGTGATTGAAACAAGTCTTCTTGAATTTGTTTTCCTCTTAGCTCACTGGTTGGAAACCACTTGTCATTTCAGTATGTTTGATATCCTCACTATATAGAGTAGTTTTGCAGCATAAACAATTTCCCTTGCGCCTAGTGGACATTCATGAATGTGTACTACACGCAAGAAAAAAAAAAGTGAAAGGATGCTTGTTTTTTTTGTTTGTTTTTTTACTAAAAGTGAGAAGTTTAAAAATCTAATCTTTTTTATGGTAGATCATTTCTCAGTGTTTTACAGAGTTTGGAAAGGAACACTTTGAGAAATTACAAAGGGAAATTTTACCCCTGGAAAGGGTGCTCACAGGTGTCATGTACTGAATCGCTCTGTTTTAAATGATTATTATCATTAAGAAGTGTTTTATGTGTGTTATTTCCTTTTTTAACTTTTGATATGAAATAATCAGTTTGTTTATAATAACTTTTATTGTGCTAATATAAACAGGAACATAATTTCTAATTCACTTTTAAGTAATTTTACTAGTATTACTAACTTTAAAGAAAATGAATTCAGTTTGTTACTCAGTGTTAAAGTATTCACCCCAATGGAATGTCAGTCAGATATGATAATTTGTGAAAGCTTTGAGAATCAACAGTAAGTTATCAGCTTATCTATGATCACATTTGTTTAAATGTGACTTTAGATATTCTTTTATGCCAAAAACAAACTCACATGAGCACATGACAGTCTGAGCTCTATAATCAGTGTGCTTCTGCTGTGCAGAAATATTAGGAACATATTGTCTAAATATCTTTGATAACTAAAATGTTTAATATTTAATGAAATTTGTTGTTACTCATCATTTTAAATGTTTTTTTCTTCTAATAAAGATTTAGATAAAAAAAAAACCTGTCTTTTTATTTCTTTAAGCTAGAAAAGGAGAAAAGCTTTAGTTTTTAAAACCTACCATAGGCTGACAGAATCTTCTATCAACTAAGGTTTAATATCTAGATTTATCTTTTAAAAAATTTCCATTTTTCTCTAGCTGTGCATTGTCAAATAACTGAAACTGATAATTTATATAAAGTGAATAAGTCAAAACTAAATGGATAAGAGATGGATTTTTAAAACCCAAACAGTGGCCTAAATTAGTTGGTCTTTGTTTTAATTTACCAAAGGTTTGCTCAGTCCCTCATTTGGTTTTACCAACATTGGAAGAAGCAAATCTCATCATTTTAAAGTCAGGGATGAATTTAGAGAACCTTTAAAAATGAACACTAACAATAGTTTTCTAAGAAAAGATTAAGTGTACCTATCACTGGCTTATCTTAAGCTAAAAGTTTTCCTACATCCAGCTCTTCCTTAACAAATGTGTAAGAACCTATTTTTAAATTGAATTATGTTAAGTCTACAAAATTTTTCTTTAAAATTTAATGGGTTTCTTTCAATGAAAACATAAAACAATATTCTTGCAGTTTTCAGTGTTCTTTTAAAATGTTCCAAATCTAATTAGATGCTAATACAATTAATGATTCTTATTTAAAATAAAAATATAGTTCGGCTTCCAGAAGAAATCTAAATTCTGCTTTAAATCTTACTAACTCCTACTTTTAGGTGACAAAGCACTAATCCTATTTCTAAAGTGTTTGAAATTGGACTATGATTAGATTTTTCTGTGTTGCCTACAAAGTTTAAAAAGTTTGTGAATCCATACACTAAAATTACACTATTAAAGGTTCTGCGGAATCACCAGGCATAATGCAGTTATTATTTAAACTAATACTGGAAAACGGGCTCTGTTTAACAATTCCTTATTTTTCTTTTACTGTATAGCTGAACACTCATTCCAATGTATGTTCTTTCAAAGTGGTGCCTCAGGAAATTGCTCTTAAACTCTAACCAGGCACAATAATTATCTCCAGTATTATCTGGTTCTGGACTGGGGAACATGCTTTATAAATCAGTCTTTGTTGGCATAAGGGGACAAAATTGAACTAAAATTATTGCAGACTATGGTATATGAAATGGTGTCTTGACATTTTTTCCAGTTTCTTGCAAATATTATCCTTAAATGTTTGTTTTTAAAATATAGCTATATGATTATAAGAATACAATTCAATAAATCACAGATGAAAAGAAATAGCTTGCCAATATAGCAGGAATAATTTACTTTTCCAAAGTAAATTTCCATATATCATGTTTTTTTCTACTAGAACTAACATGGATATTGAAGACTTCTCTCAGGACCTAAGTTACTTCTGGCCCTTAGTGAGTCTATCATCTCCCAGAAAACAAAGCTATCCCCCATTAAAACAAATGTGATTGATTCACTCATGAAAATTGAGTACCACATTATACAAGGCTTGGACATCAGGATAATGTCAAGGTCATGGACCCTCTTAAATTTATCAGGTCAAATTAACCAACTTCTCCACAACTTTCCAAGAATAAAAGGTAGCTAAAACAGCACAGAATCTGGCAATCTCTTCTCTAATGTTTTCGGTGCTGGGAAGACTGGGGGCTGTCATGTGACACATTTGAAAGCCATCAAATCAAGAGTCCAGGGAAGATGACAGAGTAGGAAGACCCTAAGCTCACCTGCTCCAAGGGATACAACCAGATAACACCTATTCAGTGTAACAACCCAGAAAAGAACCCAAAGACTGGCAGAACAGACTCTCCACAACTAAATGTAGAGAAGAGGCCACATCAAAGAGGGTAGGAAGGGTAGAGATGCAGTTGGGAGCTAAACAGACCCACAGGACTGTCTGTGGGAGGGAGGAATGCCCTGGTGTGGAGTGGGAGAGGAGCAGACCCTCACACCAGGCACACCATGCCGGGGGAACCTGCACAAGGAAGAGGAATCCCTGTAACATTTGGCTTTGAAAACCAGAGGGGCAGATTTTGTGAGTCTTACAGTCAGTGGAGCTTAAAACCTGGAACTTTAAAAATCAGCAGGCTGGCCTCTGGGAGAGTTAGGAGGGCAATAAGAACCTGAGTCCCTACCCTTAAAGAGACAACACAACAAATAGCCCCACAGAGACATACACAGATGCTGCAGTTTGAAAAATGTCTGGGCTATACAGGAGGGAGATTTGTTTACTAATCTCAGAGCATGTGCTGGAGGGGCAGGGATCTTTGAGAGATTTTGAGAACAAAATTGCTGGAGGGTGCCATTTCCCTTCCACGACTCCCAGTCTAGATACACAGACACCTGCAGGAATAAGCATAGTGTCCATACTCTCTACCTAGCTTACTAACAGGGTGCCCCACCACTGCACACTTCTGCGGATTCACCCCCTCCAACTCAGCAGGAGTTTTGCCTGGCAGCTGTAGGTCCCCTCTCATAGCAAACCTGTATACTTTGCTGGCACCATGCACCCTGCTCCCACACTCTCCTGTGGAGTCGCCCTCTCTAGACCTGTACCAGGAGTTTCTAAAGCAGCTCCAGGTCCCCTCCCACAGCAGATCTGTGCAAACTTTGCTAACACTGTGCATTCTACCCCTGCATTCTCCTGCAGACTTGCCCCCTCCGTTACATCCTTTGCTGAAGCCCATCTAAAACAGTGCGAAAGCCTGGCAGTGTGCAAGAACCCCAACAGGGGTCAGAAGCACTCCAAAGTGATTCCTGCCCCAGGGAGAGAGGAAGATAACCACCATTCCAACTGCAGCCCTAGCAAGGGGCTGGGGGCAGACTTCTGGTCTGACTGTGGCCCCCCCCTCCCCCCCACCAACAAAAGCTTCTCAGAGGAAAACAAGGGAAAACACCCTGCAGTTTAGTGCTATGACATCTCTGGCAAATGACTAACTAGTCTGATGCAACTCAAGCCCAAGACAGCCCCAGACTGGCCCACTAATGACACAGGTCCCAAACCCTGCCCACAACAGGGAAAGGGAGCTATTGCAAATGACTGGACTAAAGATAAATGCAGCTCAGCCACAATAGCAGGATGCACACAACACAGGAGACACTTCTGAAGCACCAGGTTCTGGGAAATGGGTGACATTGCACTGCAGGCCACTACTTTCAAGAGCAGGAGACATAGCTGATTTTCCTAACACATGGAAACAGACACAGAGAGCTAAACAAAATGAGACAGAAGAATATATCTCAAATACAAGAACAAGACAAAATCACAGCAAGAGACCTAAACAAGATGGAGATAAGTAATATGCCTGCTAGAGAATTTAAAGTAATGGTCATAAAGATACTTCCTGACTTAAGAGTGGAGGACCTCAGTGAGACCCTTAACAAAGAAAAAACATAAAAATTAATGAATCAGAGATGAAGACTCAATAACTAAAATTAACAATACAAAAAATGGAGTATGTAGCAAATAGAGGAAGTAGAATTGATCAGTGACCTAGAGGACTGAGTAATGGGAAGCAATCAAGCTGAAAAAGAGAGAAAAATTAATAATAATAAATAAAAATAGATTTAGGGACCTCAGTGACACTATCAAGCATAATAACATGCTCATTATACAAATCCCAGGCAGAGAAGAGAGAGAAAAGGGGCAGAAAATGTATTTCAAGATATAATAGCTGAAAAAATCCCCAATCTGGGGAAGGATACAGAAATCCAGATCCAAAAGGCACAGAGAGCACCCAACAAAATCAACCCAAAGAGGTCCACACATAGTAATTAAAATGGCAAAAAGTAGTGATAAAGAATTTTAAAAGCAGTAAGAGAAAACAGTTACATACATGGGAAACCTCATAAGGCAATCAGCTGATTTTTCAGCAGGAACTGCAGGCGGGAAGAGAGTGCCAGGATATACTCAAAGTGATGGAAGGGAAGAATCTGCAGCAAAGAATATGCTATGCAGCAAGGTTATCATTCAGAATAGAAGGAGAGATAAATAGTTTCCCAGACAAACATAATTAAAGGAATTCATGATCACTAAATGATCCCTACAAGAAATGTTAAAGGGACTTAGCAAGTGGAAAACAAAAGCCATAAGTAAGAGTAAGAAAAATATGAAGCACAAAAGCAAAAAAAAAAAAAATTAAGTATCTCTGTAAAAATCAGTCAAGAGAAACACAAAAGGATATAAAATATGATACCAAATATCTGAAACATGGGGGGAGGAGAGTAAAGAATGAGTTCAAAATTAAATGACCATCAGCTTAATATAGATTGCTATATACAGAAAGTGTTATATGTAAATGAATGGTAACCACAAATCAAGAAATAGTAATAGATATGCAAAAAATAGAGTAAGGGATCCAAGTATTTTGCTAAAGAAAACCAACTAATCATGGGAGAAGACAGCAAGAGAAGAAAGGAACAGAGAGGAACTACCAAAACAGCCATAAAACAGATAACAAAAGGCAATAAATACACACATATCAATAATTACTTTGAATGTAAATGGACTAAATACTCCAATCAAAAGACATAGGGTGACAGAATGGATAAAAAAGCTGGATGCATCTATATGCTGCCTACAAGAGACTCGCTTCAGACCTAAAACACTTACAGATTGAAAGTGAAGGGATGGAGAAACATAAATCATGAAAATGTCAGTAAAGAGAAAGCTGGGTTACCAATACTTATATTGGACAAAATAGACTTTAGAAAAAAGATGGTAACAAGGAACAAAGAAGGACATTACATAATCATAAATGGTGCAATCCAACAAGAAGATATAACAATTGTAAATGTTTATGCACCCAACATGGGAGCACCCAAATACATAAAGCAGCTAATAACAAACATAAAGGAAATGATCAACAGTAATACAATAATAGTAGGGGACTTTAACACCCCACTTACATCAGTCCATAGATCATCCAAACAGAAAATCAGCAAGGAAACAGCAGTTTTGAGTGACACAATAGACCAGATGGATCTAACAGATATATTCAGAACACTGCATCCTAAACAGCAGAATACACATTCTTCTCAAGTACACATGGAACATTCTCCAGAAGAGATCACATGTTAGGCCACAAAACAAGTCTCAAAAAATTCAAAAAGATAAAAGTCATACCATGCATCTTTTCTGACTACAATACTATAAAACTAGAAATCAACCACAAGAAAAAATACGGAAGGAACACAAACACAGGAGGTTAAATAAAACGCTACTAAACAATGAATGGGTCAACCAAACAAAGAGGAAATCAAAAATATATGGAGACAAGTGAAAATGAATACACAACAGTCCTGGGGCACCTGGCTGGCTCAGTCAGTTAAGTGTCCAACTCTTGGTTTCAGCTCAGGTCCTGATCTCATGGGTCATGAGATTGAGCCCTGTATTAGGTTCAGGCTCAGCAGGAATCTGCTTGGATATTTTCTCCCTCTTCCCCTTTTCCCACTCATGTGCTCTGTCTCTCTCAAGTAAATAAATAAAATTAAATTTAAAAAAAGAAATAAAGACAACACAACAGTCCCAAATCTTTGGGTTGCAGGAAAGGGTGTTCTAAGAAGGAATTTTATAGCATTACAGGCCTACCTCAAGAAGCAAGAAAAATCCCAAATAAATAACCTAATCTTACACATAAAGGAATGAGAAAAAGAAGAACAAAAAAGTCCAAAACCAGCAGAAGGAAGGAAATAATAAATATCAGAGCCAAAATAAACAAAAGAGAAACTAAAAAACAAAACAACAAAAACAATAAAGCAGATCAATGAAATGAGGAGCTGCTTCTTTGAAAAGATCAACAAAATCAATAAGGTTTTAACTAGATTTAATACAAAAACAAAAAGAGGACTCAAATAAATAAAATCATGAATGAAAGGGGAGAAATAACAACTGATACCACAGACATACATAAGACTGTAAGAGTATTATGAAAAAATATATGCCAACAAATTGGCAACCTAGAAGAAATGGATAAAGTCCTAGAAATATATAACCTCTGAAAATTGAATCAGGTAGAAACAGAAAATGTAAACAGACAAATTACCAGCAATGAAATTGAATCAATAATCACAAAACTACCACCAAACAGAAGTCCAGAGCCAGACAGCCTCACAGGTGAATTCTACCAAACATGTAAAAAAGAGTTAAAACCTGTTCTTCTCAAACTATTCCAAAAAACAGAAGAGGAAGGAAAACTTCCTAATCCATTCTATGAAGCCAAGATTTCCCTGATACCAAAACCAGATAAAGACACTACAAAAAGGGAGAACTACAATATCTCTGAAGAACATAGGTGCAAAATTCCTCAAAAAATATTAGCAAACCAAATCCAACAATATATTAAAACAATCATTCATCACAATCAAGTGGATGCAATGGTGAATCAATATTCACAAGTCAATCAATGTGATACATTATATCAATAAAAAGACAAAAACCATATGATCATTTCAATAGATGCAGAAAAAGCATTTGACAAAGTACAAAATCCATTCATGATAAAAACTCTCAGTAAAGTAGGACAGAATGAACACACCTCAACCTAATAAAGGTCATCTATGAAAAACCCACAGCCAACATCATACTCAGTGTTGAATAACTGAGCATTTCTCCTAAGGTCAAGAATAAGACAGAGATGTCTACTCTCACCACTATTATTTAACATAGTACGATAATAAAAAGAAGTAAAAGACATCCAAACTGGTAGGGAAGAATTAAAACCCACACTATTTGCACCCAACATGATAGTATGTACAGAAAGCCCTAAAGACTCCACCAAAAAACCCTAGAATTGATTAATTAATTTTAGTAAGGTTTCAGGATAAAAATCAATGTAAAGACATCTGTGGAATTTTTATATACTAACAATGAAGCAACAGAAAGAGAAATTAAGAAAGCAATCCCATTTACAATTACACCAACAATAATAAAATATCTAGGAATAAACTTAGCCAAGGAGGTGAAAGACCTGTACTCTGAAAACTATAATGCACTGATGAAAGATATTGAAGAAGAAAAAACAAATGAAAAGATATTTCATGCTCATGGATCAGAAGAACAAATGTTAAAATGTCCATACTACCAAAAGCAATCTACAGATTTAATGCACTCTCTATCAAAATACCGACAACATTTTTTCACAGAACTAGAACAAACAATGCCAAAATTTGTGTGGAACCACAAAAGACCCCAAATAGCCAAAGAAATCTTGAAAAAGAAAAACAAAGCTGGAGATATTACAATTCCAGAATTCAAGATATACTATAAAGCTGTAGTAATCAAAGCAGTATGGGACTGCCACAGAAATAGACCCACAGATAGACAGAATAGAATAGAAAGCCCAGAAATAAACCCACAATTATATGGTTAATTAATCTTTGACAAAGGAGAAAATAGTATGCAATGGGAAAAAGACAGTCTCTTCAACAAGTGGTGCTGGAAAAACTGGACAGCTGCATGCAGAAGAATAAAATTGGACCACTGGCTTACACCATACACAAAATAAACTCAAACTGAGTTAAGGAGTAAATGTAGACCTAAAGCCATAAAAATGCTAGAAGAGAGCAAAGGCTGTAATATCTCCAACATCGGCCATAGCAACATTTTTCTAGATACGTCTCCCGAGGCAAGGGAAATAAAAGCAAAAATAAACTATTGGAACTATGTCAAAATAAAACGTTTCTGCACAGCAAAGGAAACAATAAAAAAAACTAAGACAACCTACTGAATGGGAGAAGATATATGCAAATGACATATCCAATGACGGGTTAGCCTCCAAAATATATAAAGAACTTACACAACTCAAAACAATCCAATTTAAAAATGGGCAGAAGACATGAATAGATATTTCTCTAAAGAAAACATACAGATGGCCAACAGACATGCAAAGATGCTCAGTATCACTCATCATCAGAGAAATGCAAATCAAAACCACAATGAGATGCCACCTTTCACCTGTGAGAATGGCTAAAATCAGAAACACAAGAAACATGTGTTGATGAGGCTGTGGAGAAACAGGAACCCTCATGCACTACTGATGGGAATGCAAACTGGTACAGCCACTGTGGAAAAGAGTATAGAGATTCCTCAAAAAATTTTAAAATAGAATTACCATGTGACCCAGTAATTCCACTACTGGGTATTTACCCAAAGAATATGAAAACACTAATTTGAAAAGATATAAGCATCCCTGTTTGTTTCAGCATTATTTACAATAGCCAAATTATGGAAGCAGCCCAAGTGTCAATCGATAGATGAGTGAATAAAGAAGTGGCATATATATACTTATTTCATTTAGGAGTGTACTCCCTACATCCATCCATATCATTGCAAATGGCAAGATTTAATTCTTTTTATGGCCTAGTAATATTCCTACACAATATACTGCTAAGTGAAATAAGTCAGTCAGAGAAAGACAAATACCATATGATTTCACTCATATGTGAAATTTAGGGGAAAAAAAGCAAAGAAAAAAAGAAACAAACAAAAAACAGACTCTAAACAACAGAGAACAAACTGATGGTTACCAGAGGGTTACCAGATGGTTACCAGGTGGGGGGATGGGTGAAATAGGTGAAGGGGATTAAGAGCACACTCATCATGATAAGCACTGAATCATGTGTAGAATTATTGAATCACTATATTGTACACCTGAAACTAATATAACACTGTATGTTAACTATACATAATTAAAATTTTTAAAAAGCAATCAATTTTCAATTTTACCATTTGAAGTCACTAACTTTTTTTTTTTAATGCCTTATTTCTTTTTGCCCAGTCCTTTATATCTACTATATAAGTAGATCTATGAAATAATTTAAGGAAGTGGAGAAAATAATCTTGTGAATGAAGTAAAATGCCCTTCTACTGAAGGCTTGCAAATATGGGCATGTTAATATTCTGGCCCTCTGCTATTAAAAAGCACTGTGCTTTGGGGCGCCTGGGTGGTTCAGTCGGTTAAGTGTCCGCCTTCAGCTCAAGTCCTGATCCTGGGGCCCTGGGATTGAGCCCCAAGTTGGGCTCTCTGCTCTGCGGGGAGTCTGCTTCTACTTCTGCCCCTCACCCTCGCTTGTGCTCGCTCACTCTCTCTCTCTCAAATAAATAAATCTTTAAAAAATAAAATAACAATAAAAAGCACTGTGTTTTAAAAGGGGCGGGAGAAGCTTATCAAGGAAAGACGTTCCATTTTACATGTAAATTCAAGGGAGCCCAGACTTGACTCATTGTTAGATTAACCTTGAAATCTCTACATTTTTCCAGCCAGATGAATGTGTCCTGCTGCAATAGTGTCTGTACGGTTCAGAAAGGAAAATGAAAGGAAGATGTTGGGAAAGCATTGGTATCCAAGGAGAGAACAGAAAAAAGTTAAGGATAGATTTAAAAAATCTCTAATAGGGTTCAAGAAGGCAACGTTACAAAAGTGGGGTGCCTTCTGAATGCAATTCATAAATCTATTGAAAAAGAAACAAATTAGAAGCCAATAATAAAATATTTTCCATCTTCTGATAAACAACATTGAAACATTATAATAAAACCAATCACATAGTTGTTTTTAGCCCAAGCAAACAAAGAAAAAAAGAATGATGTCCCAACATGATTTATGATTAAGGGATTAAAAAACATCTGCCTCTTTTACTCAGTGCTCCTGTATGTTAGCCAAAGTTTTACTGTTAGATAAGTTGGTGTATTTTTCTCTTTACTCCAACTCACTCTCTCCATCTCATTTCTCCTTGCCTATAAGAAATTGAGGCTCTAATAAGGTTTGTGAAAGGAAATGGGGTTGGGAGAGGAAAAGGAAGAATAAAAATGAAGACTTCCACTAGAAGTCTGGGTTGTGCTATAAAGTATCAGGTTCGGAATGAGTTCTGAGCACCAGGGCACCAGGGATGGCAAATGACAGAGACCAGGAGTAGAGCACAGTGGCTGTTAGGATGAGCTTTAGAACCAGGTATCAGATAAGCTTTGATTCCAAGTTACCCTGTTACTACATGACCATGGACAAAGTGTTTAACTGCTCAGCTTTCTTAGCTGGAAATGGCATCATGTGCATCGTGCCTGTGACTGAGAGAGGGCCTAATGCACAGAAACACTCCCTGCCTGGTAGCCGTTAATGATGTTCTCTTGACTGAGGACTTTCCATGTCCTTGATGATTTAACTTTACCACTCCCTTCTATCCAGCAGGCAGTTTATTTGAGCCTCTCTGAGAAGCCGGTGAAGGGTATCATAGTAGTGGGGGCCTCTTCCCATCACCAACCCCACAGCCAGGCCAGAGTAAATGTCCTTGGTACATGGGTGGCTCTCGATCCTTCCCTGAAGCTTCATTCCAAATCCCACATGAGATGTCCTTAACAAAGCTTGAATTCTTGGCTTACTAATGCAGACCCTTTTAGAGTAGCCAAGGGAAATTTCGCTGAGATTTCAGCTCTTCTGACTCATATTTTGTCACTATCACCTTCCTCTTTTATTCTAAATTCCAGCATTAAGCCAGGTTTGTGAAGTTGGCAATTTGGATGGCATTTCTGCGGTCTCTTAAACTTTACTTGTTCTTTAGGTAATGCTGAAAACTGATAACATTTCAGTTTCATGTTGCACAACTGAACAATTTTAGCCTTCAAAATTGGGGCCATAGAAATGCACTTTATATGTCTGGTTGGTGGCTTTTCTCTGCAGATGTTGCTCCATGAGTTTCTGTAGATCTATGGAAGATCTTTCATTCTACTTCCCTACACTGGGTTCCTATGCAGGAAGAAGCCCTCAATAAACTGCAGGTTTTAGACCTTTCTTGGGGACTGTTTCAGGCTTCTATGAGGGCGCCTATTTTCCTGAGGCAGAACAATATGGCCCCACAAATCTTAAATAAAATCAGCTGAGAAAGAAATCATGCTTAAAAGCAAGTATTCCTTTTCTTTTGGCAGGTCCTAATTAGTTTTGGTGGCCATTAAAAAAAAAAGGAGTGGCTAGAAATCATTTTATGCCATGTCATTTAAATAATTAGTGTTCAACTCTCCATGTAAAATGATGAATAGGCAAATCATTTTGCCATCTATAACATGGAACCTTAAATACCAGTGTGTTGTTGGAACATGGCACCAAGAGAAATCAAACTACTATAATATTTTGGAAATTGTACAATCATGTTCTTTTTAATAAGAACATGATTGTACAATTTCCAAAATATTATACAATTGCTAAAGTATCAGGGTATTTTCAGACTGCTAATTTAGCATTTATATGATAGAAAGAGGAGAGAATATCTGAGCACAAAATGTTTCCTAATACAAAAAGTACATGTGAAAGGAACAAAAAATTTGGTACAAAACATACTAAATGTTAAGAATGTTCCCACATTTTCCTAATTTATAATTTTAAAATTAAATTATTTCTTGAATTTTTAACTTGAATTTTTTTGGAAAACAAAGTTGTTTTATATTTGCTGCTATTTGGAACTTCTTTTTTAAATGATTTTTGTTTGCTCCTGACATAATCTATTGTCCTTGTTCTTGTTTTGCATATATGAGTCTTGGGCATATAAACTGTTCTTGAGCTGGTTTTTATCAAGTGTGAGCCATTATGAAATAGTCACTCTCAAATGGTACTTAACTTAAAAGCAGAAAATAAACCACAAATAGGGAGGCCCCTTGATGGGCTCTGATTGCCTCGGAGAACTATGCCTGCAGTGTGTGTGCTTGCACGTGTGCAAGATGGGCAGATGCGTGTGTATTAAGAGCGTGGTATGGTGTATGTGCCTGACAGACAGGAGAGCATATGAGTCCAATGCATCTATTGTTAGTGTCTCAGAAATACGAAAACAATCTCTGTAAGAAGCTTAGCCAGATACCAAAATTACCTTAAGATGAAGAACAGAAATAAGAGCCAATCTAAAATGTTTCCTAATATGTTCTGCTATCTCTCCCCAAGCCACTGAAAACCCTCATTAAGTTGAGAACATGGTGATTTTGGAGGGAAGAACGGTACTGACACAATCTTCAAAGGGAAGATTCACAACTATGGCAGCACCCGCTATTTGGCTGACATTTGTTCTCCAGCCAGCTTTTAGCTGAATTCACATTAAAGTGCACCATGTGTATTTCATTCAAGCTCCAGAGAATTGGAATTCCTGCCAGTACCACCCAGTAAGCCCCTGAAGAAGCAGCTGCTTGATCCAGGATGTGCTTACATCCATGCAGAACTGCTCCAATTTTTCCCACCTGGCACTGACCACTTGAATATCAAGTATCTAGGAGGTGTCCCCAGTCCTCAAAGACCCCAGAGTACTGGCAGTGGTCCTCACAGGACCCAGAGGCAAATGCAGGGGAATAGATCCTGCCACAAGATCTCTCCTCAGCTTTGAAAAAAATTCGACTTGATAGTTAACAAACTCTTGCTGGATGGGAGTAATGTAGAAGATTTAAAAGTATATTAAATTTTCCCTGTCCTAGGCTTTCCCTCCAGAGCAGTCACTACAAGTACTTATTTATAGCCCCCACTAGATTATAAGCTCGATGAGGGCACAGACTGCATCTGTCTTGTTCTCTGCCCTCTCCTGGTCCTGTCATATATAGCTGCTCATTAAATGTTTCTTTAATAAGAATGAGATGGGAGAAGACTTCATGGAAAAGGGGAAAAGGTAGGACTTGCATTGTCTTTGGAAGGATATTGAGGGTAGGTATAAGATGATGAAGAAAGATGTTATAGATAAAAAGAAAATAGGAATTCCAAAAGGGAGACAAAGAGAGAGAGAAATGGATTCCACATTTTGAACACTGGTTTGTGCACTGTTGGGGCAGGTGTAACAGACAATTGTTGATGAACGACTACAGGGGCTTGAAGTATAGCATAACAAGTATTTGAGGCAAGGGACCCATGGAAACCCCAGGAGTGGATACCATCTCAGAGAGTGGGTGTGAGGCAGGAGGCATGAGGGCTGGGTAAGCATCTTGGCACGAGGTCCACAAAGACAGAGCAATAAGATTCGGAGACAAGAAGAGAGAAAGAGAGAGAGTAACCCAAAAAGTAGACTAAGGATATCCTTATCATTTAAGGATAAAGACGGTTTCTTTTATCTCCTTCTCATATCAGCTGGTAAGCTGGCAGGGCCCCTTGCTGCTGGCTCCCAGGTAAAGTCTTCCCTTGAGAAGGGGCTTGCAGGCATGGTGCAACATCCACACGCTCACTATTGGACAAGTTACTTTACCTCTCTGAAATTCAGATTTCTCAGTAAAGTTGGGATGACACCTGCCTGTTGGAATTGGGATAAAACTGTTAAAATTAAATGTGATAAGGTATCTAAAGCACCAAACACACAGTACTTGACACATCACAGAAGAGACCGATGATAGATAGATGATAGATAGATGATAATATAGATACAGATATAGGTATAGATATAAATATAAGATAGATATAGATACAAATATCATTTTCTTTCTCCCATTGAACCACTTAGTCCTAGTCTCAGAAGACAAGTTTAAGGCCTCACGTGGCCCCTAGTTAATGTGTGATCATGTGCCTCAGTTTCTTCACTGAGGAAACGAGGGACTAGGATGTTCTATCTCTAAACTACCTTCAAGCTCTAAAATTTTCTAGTTCTCAGAATATAAGGAGGAATGGTTGGGATCACATATTTAAGCTTTTTAACAATGTGATTTCTCAGGAGAGGCAGAAATTACAAAATAACTAGTCTTCTCTTAACCTCTTCAATAAGCTTTAAGAACACCAGGAAAATGCTTTCTGATCTTCTTCCTCACACAGGTAATGGATGTGTCCGTGAGACTTAATTCTTAGGAGAATCACCCATGAGTGAACAGAAGGACTAAGTCCACGAGAGAAACTCCCTGCCTTCCCTTGAGGTGCTGTAAAATTGTGTCAGGCTCAGACAGAGACACTAGAGTGAATAATGAAAGCACAGGTGGTGGCTATAAATGCTGGAGAGGAAGGATATCAAATGCAGAGACAGCATTACATTGGAAGTACATTTCTACACAAATCCTCATGGTGTTTGTTTAGTAAGTATACTATCTCCGGAGCCATAGGCTTTCAGAACATAACAATTATGTCACAAACCAGACTTACTGCTCCCCTCCCAGCACCCCCCCCCGCCCCCAGCCAGGATTCTGCCATAGGCAGGGGCCTAAGAAACCCATGGTGAAATGTCTCAGTCCCTGTCCCCTACAGACCCTCCCACCAGATAATAATGACTTTTGTGATGCTGGCCTTATTCTTTGGGTCCTGCCACAGCCCTCTCAGGATGGGGTCTTATACAGAGACAGCACTCAGAAATGCAGGGTAAATGAATAAAAGGTAGGAGGCATGCCCCAAAAGTCCTAGTCACCCTCAGTAATGGCTAACAGTGCAATGCAGTATGAAGCTCTCTAAGCCTTTTTTAAAATTTGTTTCATATTTTCAGCCTGTATGAGTTTAGATAATTAGTGACAGAGTGCTTCCATTCATTTGTTTTGAACAGTTCTTCCCTGCTTTGAAGCATCTCCTCAAGAAGCCCTGGGTCTGATGGGAGAGGTAGCAGATGCATAAATAGAAATTACAGAGCCGAATGTAAGTCATCATAAAGAAAGTAAGCAAAGCACCATGAATATTTAAAGGAGAGGGTGACATTCGAGGAAAACAGAAATGTTTCGTGGACTGAGTAGTATTTGTGTCAAGATTCTGAGTAACAGAAATAAAAGGAGGAAGATGACATCTTAAGCAAATTATAGAGTCTGAGCAAGGCATGACGGCAGAAAGTGAGGAACACATCCTGAAAGCAACTAGTCAGATTAAATGTAGGCTAGTTAGATAAATTAAGTTAAATGCAGGCTGGGGATTGTAGGAGTGAAGGCAGAAGCACAGGTTCAGGTTTTATTGTGAAGAGATTTTATTTACCGTTCAATTATGTAAGCCATAATATTTTAGCAGGAAGAACAGGATCAAAGTTTAGGAATACTAACCTGAAAATTGGATTAAAAAAGAAAACATCTGGATTCTGGGGCTCTCACTAGAAGACTAAATGCCTTGCTCCCGAGAG
This sequence comes from Mirounga leonina, assembly GCF_011800145.1. Classification (NCBI taxonomy): domain Eukaryota; kingdom Metazoa; phylum Chordata; class Mammalia; order Carnivora; family Phocidae; genus Mirounga; species Mirounga leonina. The sequence goes on from NW_023270447.1 coordinate 32,678,652, forward strand.
TGTGGTAGGTAACCAGCAGCTTTGGCACCACCTGGACCTTGTTAGAAATGGGGAAACTGGTCGTCCCAGACCTACGGAATCAGAATCTATATTTGAACAGGATCCCCGGGTGATCGGCATGCTCATTAAAATATAAGAAGCACTGGTCAAAGGAGGGCTGAGGGGAGCCTGAACATAAGCAGCTGCTCAAAGATGGCAGAGGAGACCAAGAAGAGATGTGGAGAGGTAATGCAGGGCATCTAGGGCATCTGAAGCTTTGCACTGGGACCAAGAGAATGGTGGGGTCATTCTCAGGAATCTCAGGAAGGAAAGGATGTAGAGCTCATGGGATGATCGGAAAGGTGAAATTTTGCCTTCCCTTACAGAGATGGAGGAGCCTGCAGGGAATACCTAGGTATAGATGCCCAGAAGGTATCTGGAGCACATTAGATCCCAAAGTCCATTTACAGCAATTAAAAAACGTAAAAAAAATCACCTGAAATGTTGGAATAGAGTAAGAAAATGTCACAACTAAGGGAAACACAAATGTTATCTAGTCCAACCCTCTCTTGTATTGGGAGGAGTTGTAGACCCAGGAAGAGGAAGTGATTTTGACAAGTGACTCAGAAAAATACCTCATCCAGATACTTGTCACCTGACTGCCAACCCAGGGCTTATTCCACTTCACTGTTACTCTAAAAATATCAGCCTTGGGAAGTAGGAATGCTGAAACTGGCTTCAAGGAAGATATGGCTAGAAATCCCAAAAGAATCAGGGGAAGATTTAACAAATGCCTCAGCAAGAAAACTTCAGTTTTGTAAACTGGCCACTTTGTACGGTTCACAGACTTCGGTCAGGTTTCAGGGTTATTTCAGAACATACTTAGTACTGGCATACCAAGACCAACTCTAATCTGGAAAGTTTATTATATGATAATCATACTAACTAGCATTTATATAGCACTTACTATGTGCCTGGGACTGTATATATAGAGAGACTCACTTAATACAACAACTACATGAAATAGGCACTGACATTCTCCTCCATTTTACAGATAGAGAATCTGAGGCAAAAACACATTAAACAACCTATTCAATGGTCACACAACCAGTAAATGGTGCAGCTAGGATTCAAACGTGCAACAGCTTAGGAGGTGATCATATGTTTTTCCTCATGTTCATGTAAAACTGTAGAACTTTCGACAAGCATCAGTTCTGACTCCACACGCTGTTGGGCTAACAGAAGTGCTTGGCTTGGGGTCATGCATTAGTCTCTATCCTCTTTGGTTAATCCATGTGCAGTGCTGATCTAACACTGGCTTCTATCCAGTGATGTTAATCCACTTCCATATCCTTTTTAACGCTTTTCAGCCCCATTATCTTTGGGTCATTTCTGGTGACCACCTTAATGTGTTTGCCTTCCAGTGTGTTTCAGTAACAGGACTGCTTCTATTGTTTTCCAAGGACAAAGCCTTCTTAACTGGGTTTTCCCTTCTTCAGCTTTGGAGTTGAGATACCTGTCCGGTGGAGTTGGGTTTCCTTGGATGGAGCCCGGGGGCACTGGCTGTGGTTGGCTACTCTTTCGATTCTGAGGACGATTCCTCCAGCATGCCACCTGTACCTCCTTTGCAGCACTGTTTGGTAACCCTGCTCCAACTGTGTTTCCCTTGGAAGATGCTGGCACAGCTTCCCTGGAATAAATCCTCCCAGCTGGAGAGAGAGCCTGGGCTGAGGGCGGGGTGCAGAAGCAGAGACTGTCTTATGGGGACCTTCATTAATGGCCTTGTGGGTTGCCTTGATTTTCCACACGTCTGACCAAGTCAATTTCCTGTTTTGGATCTCTTTCCTTCTTGTCAAATCCCAAGTTTTCTGCTCTTCATTCTTGGCCTGCCTGTGTGGGTGATTGATTTTAATTATTCTGCTTGAAATGTACCAAGTGTTTGCCTTCTGGAAAAAAGTCCGGAGCAGTGTCAGAAGGACCCAAAGTTTAGTTTCTCCAAATTATAAAACAAAGTCTATTGTCTTTCCTTCCTCCCTCTCATCTTTTTTAAAAATTAAAAAAAATTAAATTTATATACAATAAAATTGACCTTTTAAATCTATGATTCTATGAATTTGAACAAATGTAGAGTCATGTAACCATCAGCATAATCAATTCTTTTTTTTTAACTCCAACTCTTGGAACAAAATATTAAACAAACATGCTAATACTCCATAACATAATAAAACTATTATTAGCATAAGACTTGGTGGCTTTTCTTTCCATAAAGACTGTTATTCAAGACATTTTAAACATTGCAATGTTTTGTTTCTCTTTAAGAGGAACTTCTAGTTCCTGAATATACAGATATAAATAAACAGGATTAACACTTTCATGGTCGAATACAATTGATTCTACCAAGTGTACCTTTAAATTTCTTGGACTAGTTAATATGAATGGTGTTTTTGATGATTTGTTTTAAAGACTCTTGCGTTTATTACTTTGAGCAGTTACTTATTTAGGGCAAGATAGGTAAATCTTATCCAGCTGAGAAATGATGTTTACATCTCATAATGTAAAAAACAATGTTGCAAAAACAAAATAAGGGACACAAATGTAGTCAAGTTTGACTCTCACTTCGAAACACAATTTCCAGATTTGGGGAAAAGTAATCATCTCGTGAGAATGTGGCTAAGGGGAACAATCTGTTTTCAGCTTTGTATTTGAAGCCAAAAAATATAGGGTAAAAAAGAATTTGATTAATGAAGAATAATCTGTATGATTCTGAATGGCAAAACAAAACAAAAGCTCAGAAAGTCCACTTAAATAGTCTTGACTTTTAAGTTCTTGAGAAAAAATATTTTTTCCTTAGATTTCTTTATTGAAGAGTCTTTGCACACTCCATCAATTTCTCTCTCCCGCCTCTCATTCTCCAAGACCCAGCTGAGAGAAATCTTTCTCTGAAAAGCATTTCTGATTCCTCAGGGTGGAATTAGCCATTCTCTCATCTGTGTTCAGCTCAAACATTTCCTAGAGATAAACCATTATGTGCAACAAACCTCTCTTTATAAGTCTGTCTTCCCCCTTGAGCTGTGAACTCCATGAGTAAGGGGCCATGGCTTATTCACCCTTGTGACAGAGTCCTGGCAAAGAACCCACTTGTTAATGAATGAAAAATGAATGAATATCACTAAGCAGTTGATTAAATGGCCAATATTTATACTCATTCAATTAATATTGTTAGTTAGGCATAGCAAGATGTTGGGAATACAATGATGAACAAAAATTTGTCTTGGTCTTGCCCTTGTGGAGCTTACAATCTGGTGAGGGAGAAGAACGATAATAAATATCAATTTTATAGAGGGTGTATTTTTATGATTGCTGGAATGCATTTTAAATCAAGTGGGTTAATATAATTTGCATTATCATTATTATGGCACTACTAAGTTTTGATATTACTCTGATGAGATTTTAGTTTCAGCAAAGGACTACTAAATATGACACTAACATAATCATAAAATTTATGGGTGTTTTTATTTCTTGGGTTTTCTTGTTTGAGTTAAGTTACCATATATTGTTTTATATATTTAATATTAATGGAATCTGGTAAAGAGAACAAAGAATTCAAGTTAGGAGATGACAATTCTAATTCCAGGTCTGCCACTAAGCAACTCTGTGTCCTTAAATGTTAAAAGATCTCTCTTCTCAGCATACAGAGCTCTAAAAAAGGATGTTATGAGGCCTAGATAAAAACTGTAAAATCTAATAAATTTAAAAATACAATGATATTGCAAATTTTAGATAAGTTATCCAATTCAAGCAAGGGAGTATTTATTGAGTGTCTTCTCTGTTAGGCACACTGGCCCAGTTAACATAAATGAGGAATCTGGGAAAGGGAGCTACTCTGTAAGGAAAATAAAAAGAGTTTGATTCTAGATTTTTTTAGAATTAACTACAACTTATCTGGGAAAAAGAGGAGAGGAGAGCGAAGGTCCACATGGCATTTAGTTTTCTAATTTATACTTTCAGTTCTTGTAGGAGAATTTTGAGATACTTTTGACATTATCCACAGTGCCCACAGTTGAAGGGACTGCCCACTTAGAGTTAGGAATCCCTACTGCAGACAGACTCAGAGGAAATTATAACTTATTCTTCAGGTTTTAAGAAACTTTCATCTTGAGAATGTATCATATAGAAATGGTCTCAGCATTGATGTTGTTAGCATCAGTGGATTATTGAAGACCTTCAAACAGGCCATTCAGTGGAGAAGGTAAGCCTCTCAAGCCGAGTTTCTTAGTAAAGCAGGTGGGAGGGAAAAAAAGCTTTAACCACCAGAGAGCCTTTCATGTATATTTTTGTTACATACTAGAATTTGACACTAAATTAAACTTGCATGAGTGCAAGTGAAAAAATAAAACTACTACCTCAACCTAATACCATTTATACTCTATAAATTCTGGTGAAATTTGAAAATCTCTGAAGGTTGAGGCATGACAGGCTTGATGTTGAAAACTTGCGACCCAATCGATGCAGCTGCATGTGCTGCATATAGTGACACCAACAGAATGCGATGCTAGTGCCTTTCTCTTCAAAAGGCTTGAGTTATATTTATGATGATATTTTTATAAACTAGTGGTTTGTTAGGCTGATCTAGTAACTTGCATTCAAATCGGCCAAATGCTGATGGCAAACTGTTTTTAGAAAATGGTTTGAGGGGCGCCTGGGTGGCTCAGTAGTTAAGCATCTGCCTTCAGCTCAGGTCATGATCCCAGATTCCTGGGATCTAGTCCCGCATCAGGATCCCTGCTCGGTGGGAAGTCTGCTTCTCCCTCTCCCACTCCCCCTGCTTGTGTTCCCTCTCTCGCTGTCTCTCTCTCTGTCAAATAAATAAATAAAATATTTAAAAAGAAAATGGTTTGATTAAATACAAGAAAGCAAAGGGAAAGAGAGCATCCTAATTTTCTGTTTACTCACTGGTATTTTGTTTTCCTTCATCCCAAGAAAGAAGCAGCCTGCTTATGTTTTGATAATGCCATTTACCTGTCAGATGGTGCAGGCAGGGGGCAGCTGTTTACCATAAAGATATCTTAGGAAATGACAATGGTGCTGTCTACAATGGCAGATGCTATGTGATACCATTTCTTAGTGGTAGTCCCTGCTGAAGTGTAGTAGGAGGGTTTTCTAAAGAACAGACCAAGATGTCAGGAATATATATGCTGATGCCAAAGTCAATGCAAAATAAGTAGTGAGGAACATAAAATCCTCTTTGAAGGACAGAGGAAAGATTCAGAAAATGGTTAAAAGCAGGCAACGCCCACAAAGTGTGTTGAGAAGGGAGCTGGTAAAACTGTCTAATAGTGGGGCTGAAAGTGGAAAAGCTGTGGCCATAGTTACTGGTGCCAGATTGTAGCAGATGTTTTCATAATGGAGGTTAAGGAACAGATTTGATGATGGAGGGAAGAGAAAGCAAAGCCCAGAAGTCTTCAGATGATTGGAACTAGGTTATTTTACCTGGGTTGATCTTCCATTGAAGAACATTAAGAATTCTCCTCACAGTCACCAAAGAAGAATCAAGCTTCCACATATGCAGTACTGGACCCAGCCCTGGGCTCCACTTGGATGACAGGCAAGACAAATGATGGCAGCAGTTCCAGAAAAGGGAGCCCCAGGGAGAGGGAACTGTAAAGCTAAGGTCCATGAGAAATGGAACAGGGAGACAAGGGGTTGAGGAGAAACAGGACAAGTTTCCATTAAATGTTTTAAGAGCTATCATATACAGTCTTGGTCTGTGAGTTCCTAGAGGCTGGGCTAGAAGCCATTCAAAGGAGTCACAAAGTGTATAATTAATCTGAACATAAGTTTAACCAGTATGTTGGATAAGCAAAGTGTGGGGGTATAAACACAAATGAAAGTTGACTTTCACATCACACTATCTCTTTAAACCTGCTCTTTGAGAGTAGTCTTTCTCTACCTGGATGAAAACTTGGGCAATTCCATAATTTTTCTGTTCCCTTTTAGGTAAAAGAAAGTTCTACAGGTACTTAAAGTAAAAAAAAAAAAAAAAAAAACACAGCCTCAAACCACTAATTAGAAATGATGGGGTCCAGGGAAGATAGCAGAGTAGGAGGACCCTAAGCTCACCTTGTCCCATAGATACAACTAGATAACACACGCATCAGTATAAATAACCCAGAAAACTACCTGTATATTGGCAGAATAGACTCTCCACAGCTAAATATAGAGCAGAGACCACATCAAAGTGGGTAGGAAGGGCAGAGATTGATGTTCTGAGCTAAGCGGACCCATGGGACTGTCCACAGGAAAGAAGGATGCTGTGGACATGGAAAGCTGGAGAGAAACAGACTCTGACACCAGGGAATCCACTCAAGGAAGACAAATGCCTATAATATTTGACTTTGAAAACCAGAAGGGCCAAGTTTCATGGGTTCCTAAAATCAGTAGGGCTTAACACCTAGAACTTTAAAATTAGTAGGCTCATGGGAGAGCTGAGAAGGTGAAAGAAAACAAAGTCCCCACCCTTAAAAAGATAGTACAACAAATAGCCTTATGGAGATATGGCATAGAAGCAGCAGTTTGAAAAACACCTGAAATATATGGGACAGAGATTTGTTTACTAATCTCAGAGCCAGGAACAAAGGAGTTGATGGGCACCATTTCCTTCCCCTGCCCCCTAGGATAAACACACAGACACCTGTGTGGCACCAACACCCACTACCTAACTTGCTAACAGTGCACCATGCCCTTGCATTCTCCTGCAGACAAGCTCCCTCCAGCCAGGCCTCAGTTCCAGGTCCTGTTCCACAGCAGACATATGCAAACCTTGCTAACACCATGCATCCTGCCCCTGCACACTTCTGCAGATCCACCACTTCCAAACAGGCCCACCTTGTCGTGACAGCTTCAGGTGCCCCCAGCTAGTGCAGACCTTGCTGACATTGTGCAGTCCACCCCCATGGTCTCCTACAGGTCAGTGCTACTGCATTTCTGGCAAACACCTGGTCCGACTCAACACAAGCCAAAGGCTGCCCTGCGCTGGACCACTAACAACACAGGGACCAAACACTGCCCATAACAGTCCACTCAAGATACCTGGACTGAAGGCAAAAGTGGCTCAGCCACAACATCAGGGTGCACACAATATATATAGGAGAAACTCCAGAGGTGCCAGGTTCTGAGAAACAGGGGACAGGGCACTACAAGGCATTACAGGACCTCTTCTTCATGAGGCCACTACTTTCAAGAGCCGGAGATGTAGCTGACTCTCCTAACACATAGAAATAGACACAGGGAGTTAATCAAAATAAAGGGACAGAGGAATATGTCCCAAATGAAAGAATAGGACAAAATCACAGCAAGAGACTAAATGAAATGGAGATAAGCAATATGCTTGATAGAGGATTTAAAGTAATGGTCATAAAGATGCTCACTGGACTTGAGAGTGGAGGACCTCAGTAAGACCTTTAACAAAGAGATAAAGAAACATAAAAAAGAACCAATCAGAGATGAAGAACTCAATAACTGAAATTAAAAATACACTAGGTGGAGGAGGAGCAAGGTGGCAGAGGAGTAGGAGACCTAAATTTCGACCAGTCCCAGGAATTCAGCTAGATAGGTATCAAACCATTCTGAACACCTACAAACTCAACAGGAGATCAAAGAAAAGAATAGCAGCAACTCTCTGAACAGAAAATCGACCAGTTTCTGGAAGGTAGGATGTGCAGAGAAGTGAATCCGAGGCAATATTTGGGAAGATAGACGGTGGAGGAGGGGGCCTCCATCGGCTGCTTCTGGCAAGTGATAGAGCTGCGGAGCACAAAATCGGAACTTTTAGAAGTCTGCTCCACTGAGGGACATCACTTCAGTGGCTAAGCGGTGGGTGGAACACTCGCTGGGACAGTGTAGTCTCAGGACCCTCGGGGTCACAGGAAGACTGGGGGTGCCTGAGTGTGGCAGAGCTCCCAGGTATCGGAGCAGGGAAGCCGGCTGCAAAGACGGAGCAGAGGAGTGGGCTCTCAGCGTGGGGTAGCCATAAACCGTGATCCGCAGCACAGTCAGGCCACTGCTCTTCCAGCAGGGACCCAACAAGCGACAGATCATAGGGAGACTCCCCTTCCTCCCCTGGGAGGAGAGGCGTGGGAGCACACTGCAGGAATCTGCTGGGTTTGGAGACTGCAAACGGGGTCATGTGCCAGAGATAGAAACTCTCGGTCACAGGCCTGGTGAGCACGGAGCGTGGCCGGAGACCAGGGAGATGGGAGTGATTGACTGCTTTTCACTGGGGGCTCACAGAGGAGTGGGGCCCTGAGTTGTCTGCTCCTCTGGGCAGAGATTGGGAAGCTGCCATTTTCACTCTCATCCTCCAAAGCTGTATGGAAAGCTTGCAGGGAACAAAAGCTCCTGAGAGCAAACCCGAGCAGATTACCTAGCCTGGCCCCTGGCAAGGGTAGGGAAATTCCACCCCAGGCAAAGCCATTTGAGAATCACTGCAACAGGCCCCTCCCCCAGAAGATCAGCAAGAACAGCCAGCCAAGACCAAGTTTACCGATCAATGAGAACTGCAGAACTCCAGCACCAGGAGAATACAGCACATAGAATTCATGGCTTTTCTCCCCATGATTCTTCAGTCTTTCAAAGTTATTTTTTTTAATTTTCTTTATTTTTTTCTTTTTCTATTTTTTTTGAATTTATCTTTTTCCCTTTTTCAACCAACATCTTATTAATTCTTTTTTTTAAATCTTTTTTAATTTTCATTTTTAGAGTCATATTCTATCCCTTCATTGTAATTAACCTTATTTTTTGTATATATATGTTTTCTCTCTTTAAAATTTTGGGATTCAGTTTCTTCTAACAGACCAAAATATATCCTAAATCTCTAGTGTATGGCTTTGTTCTAGTCTCCTGCCTGATCACATTAGCTTCCTTTTTTTTTTTTTTAATTTTTCTCTCTTTTTTCAACCAACTTCTTATTTTATCAATTTCTTTTATAAAATCTTTTATAATCTTCATCTTTACAGTCATATTCCACCCCTTCATCATATTTACCCTTATTTTTGTACATATATACATTTTTCCTTCTTTAAAATTTTGGGAGGCAGTTTCTTCAACAGACCAAAATAGGCCCAAAATCTAGTGTGTGGATCTGATCTATTCACCAGCCCGATCATATTCTTCTTTTTTTTTTTCTTTCCCTTTCTTTTTCCCCCAGTTTCAGGTCTCTTCTGATTTGTTTAGTGTGTATTTTTCTGGGATTGTTGTTACCCTGTTAGCATTTTGTTCTCTCATTCATCTATTCTTCATAGGACAAAATGACAAGATGGAAAAAGTCACCTCAAAAAAAAAAAAAAAAAAGAACAACAGGAAGTACCGACTGACAGGGGCCTAATCAATATGGACTTTAGTAAGATGTCGGAACTAGAGTTCAGAATGATGATTATAAAGATACTAGCTGGGCTTGAAAAAAGCATGGAAGATACTAGAGAATACCTTTCTGGAGAAATAAAAGAACTAAAATCTAACCAAGTGGAAATCAAAAAGGCTATCCATCAGGCGCAATCAAAAATGGAGGCTCTAGGGCGCCTGGGTGGCTCAGATGGTTAAGCGTCTGCCTTCGGCTCAGGTCATGATCCCAGGGTCCTGGGATTGAGTCCCGCATCGGGCTCTCTGCTCCTTGGGAGCCTGCTTCTCCTTCTGCCTCTCTCTCTCTCTCTCTGTCTCTCATGAATAAATAAATAAAATCTTTAAAAAAAAAAAAAAAAGAAAACTCTTTAAAAAAAAAAAAATGGAGGCTCTAAAAAGGCAGTCCTAAGATGAAAGTATATAGCAATACAAGCCTTTCTCAAGAAACAAGAAAGATCTCAAATACACAACCTAATGCTACATCTAAAAGAGCTGGGGAGAGAACAGCAAATAAAGCCTAAACCCAACAGGAGAAGAGAAATAATAAAGAGCAGAGCAGAAATCAATGAAATAGAAACCAAAAGAACAGTAGAACAGATCAATGAAACTAGGAGCTGGTTTTTTGAAAGAATTAACAAGATTGATAAACCCCTGGCCAGACTTATCAAAAAGAAAAGAGAAATGACCCAAATCAACAAAATCATGAATGAAAGAGGAGAGATCACAACCAACACCAAAGAAATACCTATAAGAACATACTATGAGCAACTCTATGCCAGCAAATTAGACAATCTGGAAGAAATGGATGCATTCCTAGAGATGTATCAACTACCAAAACTGAACCAGGAAGAAATAGAAAACCTGAACAGACCAATAACCACTAAGGAAATTGAAGCAGTCATCAAAAATCTCCCCAAAAACAAGAGCCCAGGGCCAGATGGCTTCCCAGGGGAATTCTACCAAAGATTTAAAGAAGAATTAATACCCATTCCAAAAAATAGAAATGGAAGGAAAACTTCCAAACTCATTTTACAAAGCCAACATTACCTTGATCCCAAAACCAAAGACTCCATCAAAAAGGAGAACTACAGACTAATATCCCTGATGAACATGGATGCAAAAATTCTTACCAAAATATTAGCCAATAGGAGCCAACAGTACATTAAAAGGATTATTCACCACGACCAAGTGAGATTCATCCCTGGGCTGCAAGGTTGGTTCAACATCCGCAAATCAATCAATGTGATACAATACATTAATAAACAAAGGAACAAGAACCATATGATCCTCTCAATAGATGCAGAAAAAGCATTTGACAAAGTACAGCATCCTTTCTTGATTAAAACTCTTCAGAGTGTAGGGATGGAGTGTACATACCTCAATACCATAAAAGCCATCTATGAAAAACCCACAGCGAATATTATTCTCAATGGGGAAAAACTCAGAGCTTTTCCCCTAAGGTCAGGAACAGGGCAAAGATGTCCACTATCACCACTGCTATTCAACATAATACTAGAAGTCGTAGCCTCAGCAATCAGATCAAAAAGAAATAAAAGGTATCTAAACCAACAAAGAAGAAGTCAAACTCTCACTCTTTGCAGATTATATGATACTTTATGTGGAAAACCCAAAAGACTTCACCCCAAAACTGCTACATACAGGTATTCAATAAAGTGGCAGGATATAAAATCAATGCACAGAAATCAGCGGCATTTCTATACACCAACAACAAGACAGAAGAAAGAGAAATTAAGGCATCAATCCCATTTACAATTGCACCCAAAACCATAAGATACCTAGGAATAAATCTAACCAAAGAGGCAAAGAATCTGTACTTGGAAAACTATAGATTACTCATGAAAGAAATTGAGGAAGACACAAAGAAATGGAAAAACGTTCCATGCTCATGGACTAGAAGAACAAATATTGTGAAAATGTCAATGCTACCTAGAGCAGTCTACATACTTAATGCAATCCCTATCAAAATACCATCAACTTTTTTCAAAGAAATGGAACAAATAATCCTAAAATTTGTATGGAACCACAAAAGACCCCGAATAGCCAGAGGAATGTTGAAAAAGAAAAGCAAAGCTGGCGGCATCACAATTCCAGACTTCAAGCTCTATTACAAATCTGTCATCATCAAGACAGTATGGTACTGGCACAAAAACAGACACATAGATCAATGGGACAGAATAGAGAGCCCAGAAGTGGACCCTCAACTCTATGGCCATCTAATCTTCAACAAAGCAGGAAAGAATGTGCAATGGAAAAAAGACAGTCTCTTCAACAAATGGTGTTGGGAAAATTGGACAGCCACATGCAGAAGAATGAAACTGGACCATTTCCTTACACCACACACAAAAATAGACTCAAAATGGATGAAAGACCTAAATGTGAGACAGGAATCCATCAAAATCCTAAAGGAGAACATAGGCAGCAATCTCTTTGACCTCAACCACAGCAACTTCTTCCTAGGCACATCTCCAAAGGCAAGGGAAGCAAGGGCAAAAGTGAACTATTGGGACTTCATCAAGATAAATAGCTTTTGCACAGCAAAAGAAACAGTCAAGAAAACCAAAAGACAACCAACAGAATGTCATTTGCAAATGACATATCAGATAAAGGGCTAGTATCCAAAATCTATAGGGAACTTATCAAACTCAACACCCAAAGAACAAAGAATCCAATCAAGAAATGGGCTGAAGACATGAACAGACATTTTCCCAAAGAAGACATCCAAATGGCCAACAGACACATGAAAAAGTGCTCAACATCACTCGACATCAGAGAAATCCAAATCAAAACCTCAATGAGATACCACCTCACACCAGTCAGAATGGCTAAAATTAACAAGTCAGGAAATGACAAATGTTGGCGAGGATGTGAAGAAAGGGCAACCATCCTACACTGTTGGTGGGAATGCAAGCTGGTGCAGCGACTCTGGAAAACAGTATGGAGTTTCCTCAAAAACTTGAAAATAGAGCTATGCTACGACCCAGCAATTGCACTACTGGGTATTTATCCCAAAGATACAAATGTAGTGATCCGAAGGGGTATGTGCAAACCAATGTTTATAACAGCAATGTCCACAATAGCCAAATTATGGAAAGAGCCCAGATGTCCATCAACAGATGAATGAATAAAGAAGATGTGGTGTACACACACACATACACAATGGAATATTACGCAGCCATCAAAAGGAATGAACTCTTGCCATTTGCAACAATGTGGATGGAACTAGAGGGTATTATGCTAAATGAAATAAGTCAGTCAGAGAAAGACAAGTATCATATGATCTCACTGATACGAGGATTTTGTGAAACAAGACAGAGGATCATAGGGGAAGGGAGAAAAAAATGAAACAAGATGAAACCAGAAAGGGAGACAAACCATAAGAGACTCTTAATCTCAGGAAACAAACTGAGGGTTGCTGGAGTGGAGGGGGGTGAGAGGGATGGGGTGGCTGGGTGATGGACATTGGGTAGGGTATGTGCTATGGTGACTGCTGTGAATTGTGTAAGATTGATGAACCACAGACCTGTACCCATGAAACAAATAATATATAATGTGTTAATAAAAAAAAATGAAATCTTGCCATTTGCAATGATGTGGATGGAACTAGAAGGTATTATGCTAAGCAAAATAAGTCAATCAGAGAAAGACAATTATCATAAGTTCTCACTCATATGTGGAATTTAAGAAACAAAACAGAAGATCATCGGGGAAGAGAGGAGAAAATAAAAGAAGATGAAATCAGAGAGGGAGACAGACCAGAAGAGGTTCTTAATCATAGGAAACAAACTTAGGGTTGCTGGAGTGGTGGGGGGTAGGAGGGATGGTGTAGCTGGGTGATGGACATTGGGGAGGGTATGTGCTATGGTGAGCACTGTGAATTGTGTAAGACTGATGAATCACAGACCTGTACCTCTGAAATAAATAATACATTATATGTTTAAAAAAAAGAAAAAGAAGATAGTAGGAAGGGAAAAATGAAAGGTGGGAAATCGGAGGGGGAGACGAACCATGAGAGACTATGGACTCTGAGAAACAAACTGAGGGTTTTAGAGGGGATGGGGGTGGGGGGATGGGTTAGCCCGGTGATGGGTATTAAGGAGGGCATGTGTTTCATGGAGCACTGGGTGTTATACCCAAACAATGAATCATGGAAAACTACATCAAATACTAATGATGTAATGTATGGTGACTAACATGACATAATAAAAAACAAAAAGAAAAAAATACACTAGATGGATTAAATAGTAGACAAGAGGAAGCAGAAGAATGAATCAGTGACCTAGAGGACAGAGTGATGGAAAGCAATCAAGCTGAACAGGAGAGAGGAAAATAATAATAATTGAAAATAAACTTAGGGACCTCAGTGACACTATCAAGTATAGTAACATTTGCACTATCAGAATCCCAGAAGGAAAATAAAAGTGAAAGAGAGCAAAAAATTCATTTGAGGATATAATAGCTGAAAACTTCCCAAGTCTGGGGAAGGAAAGAGAAATCCAGATCTAGAAAACATAGAGAGCCCCCAACAAAATCAACCCAAGCAGGTCAACACCAAGACACATAGTAATTAAAATGGCAAAAAATAGTGATAAAGAAAGAATTTTAAAGGTTGCAAAAGAAGACAGTTACATACAAGGGGAACCCCACAAGCTTATCAGCTGATATTTCAGTAGAATCTTTGCAGGCCAAAAGGGACTGCCATGATATATTCAAAGTGTTGAAAGAAAAACAAAACAAAACAAAACACCCTGCAAACAAGAATACATTATGCAGCAAGGCTATCATTCAGAAGGAGAGATAAAGGAATCCAAAACAAATGAAGTTTAACAAATTCATGATCAATGAACCAGCCCTACAAGAAATATTAAATGGGACTTCTTGAGTCGAAAAGAAAGACCATAAGTAGGAGTAAGAAAATTAGGAAACATAAAAGCAGTAAAATTAAGTATATCTATAAAAATCAGTCAAGGGATTCACAAAATGAAAGGATGTCATGTATGATACCATATACCTAAAACATGATGGGGTGGGGGGAAAGAGTGAAGAATGAATTCAAACTTAAATGACTGTCAACTTAGTATAAACTACTATATGCATAAGATGTTATATACAAACCTAATGGTAACCAGAAATCAAAATCCAGTAATAGATATGCAAAAAATAAAGAGAAAGGAATCTAAGTATATCACTAAAGAAAGCCAGCAAACCATTAAAGAAGAGAGCAAGAGAAGAAAGGAACAGAGAAGAACTACAAAAACCATGATACAACAAGTAACAAAATGGCAATAAGGACATACCTATCAATAATTACTTTGAATATAAATGGACTAAGAGCTCCAATCAAAAGACATAGGGTAATGGAAAGGAAAAAAAGTAAGACCCATCTATATGCAGCCTACAAGAGACTTGTTTCAGATCTAAAAATATATGCAGATTAAAAGGGAAGGGATGGAAAAGCATTTATCATGCAAATAGAAGTGAAGAAAAAGCTGAGGTAGCAATACTTATACCACAAAAATAAACTTTCTAACAAAGACTGTAACAAAGATAAAGAACCACACCATATAATCATAAAGAGAACATAATACAATTAATTTTTTTAAAAAAGAGAGAACAATCCAACAAGAAGATATAACAATTGTAAATATTTATGCACCCAACATGGGAGCACCCAAATACATAAAGCAGCTAATAACAAACATAAAGGAACTAATTGATAGTAATACAGTAATAGTAGGGGACTTTAACACCCCACTTACATCAGTGGATAGATTATCCAAACAGAAAATCAGCAAGGAAACAGTGGCTTTGAGTGGCACAATAGACCAGATGGATCTAACAGATATATTCAGAATACTGCATCCTAAACAGCAAAATACACAGTCTTCTCAAGTACACATGGAACATTCTCCAGAAGAGATCACATGTTAGGCCACAAAACAAGTCTCAAAAAAATTCAAAAAGATAAAGGTCATACCATGCATCTTTTCTGACTACACCACTATGAAACTAGTAATCAACCACAAGAAAAAATATGGAAGGAACACAAACACAAGGAAATTAAATAAAATGCTACTAAACAATGAATGGGTCAACCAAACAAAGAGGAAATTAAAAAATATATGGAGACGAATGAAAATGAAAACACAACATTCCAAAATCTGTGGGATACAGCAAAGGCTGTTCTAAGAAGGAAGTATGTAGTAATACAGGCCTACCTCAAAAAGCAAGAAAACTCTCAAATATACAACCTAATCTTACAAAGGACTGAGAAAAAGAAAAACAAAGAAGGCCCAAAACCAGGGAAAGGAAGGAAATAATAAAGATTAGAGCAGAAATAAAAGAAATGCAAACTAAAAAACCACACAGTGAAACAGATCAATGAAACCAGGAACTCGGCCTTTGAAAAGATCAACAAAATGGATAAACTTTTAGTCAGATTCATAGAGACAGAGAGAGAGAGAGAGAGAGGGAGAACTCAGATAAACAAAATCAGAAATGAAAGAGAAATAACAACTGACACCACAGAAATACAAAGCATAACAGAATATTATGAAAAAGTATATGCCAACACATTGGACAACCTAGTGGAAATGAATAAATTCCTAGAAACATATAACCTACCAAAACTAAATCAGGAAGAAATAGAACATTTGAACAGACTGATTACCAGCAATGCAATTGAATCAGCAATTTAAAAACTCCAGGACCAGACAGCTTCACAGGTGAATTTTATCAAACATATAAAGAAGAGTTAATACCTATTCTTTTCAAGCCATTCCAAAACATAGAAAAGGAAAGCTTTCCAATTCAGTCCATGAGGCCAGAATTACTCTGATACCAAAACCAGGTAAAAACACTACAAAAAAAGAGAACTACGAGCTAATATCTCTGATAAATACAGAAGCAAAATTACTCAACAAAATATTAGTCAACTGAATCCAACAATACATTAAAACAATCATTCAACATGATCAAATGGGATTTAGTCCTAGGATGTGAGGGTGGTTCAATATTCACAGCTTCTCTTCTGCTGAGGTTTTAGTGCCCTTTGGGTGACCATTAAACAAAACCCCTATGATGGCTTGCTTTATACACACACAAGGGGACACGATGTCCTCTCAAACCATTTCCTTCACCTATTCCCTAAATGAGAGATTTAAACTTCTCAGAGAGTTTCCTTGGAGACTTTTGTCATGGATACAGGCAAAAAGAGCCCATCTGGGCAGCAGTTCCTAAACAGAAACCTGAGCAAACCTCATTACTGGTAGCCCAGAAATGTCCTCCCCAACTTGAATGCAGACCAACCTCAAGGAATTAGAAGAAAGCTTTATGATAAAAGAATTAACAACTGTTATAGATTCTACTTGGAAATTGCAGTCACCTCAAGTCTGCTAATTTCCAGCATCTCTTAGTGTCCCCAAAGAGTAATTCCCAAAACCATAATTTTCAGATGGATCCTATGATGGTTAATTTTACATGTCAACTTAGCTAGGCTATAGTGCCCTGTTGTTTGGCTTAGATGTTGCTGTGAAAGTATTTTTGCATGTGATTAATATTTAATCAGTAGACCTTGAATAAATGGTGGTGGGCCTCATCCAATCATTTGAAGGCCTTAAGAGCAAAAACTGGTTTCTTGGAGAGGAAGAAATTTGGTCTCAAGACTGCAACATAGAAACTCTGCCTGAGTTTCCAGCCTGTCTGACCGCCCTACATATTTCAGACTCAAAGACTGCAACATCAACTCTTACTTTCATTTCCAGCCTTCTGGCCTCCTGTACATATTTCAGACTTGTCAGCCCCAACAATCACATGTGCCAGTTCCTTAAAATAAAGTTCTCTTTCTATATCTGTATATATCTGATTGGTCATTCCTCTGGAGGACCCTGACTGATGGAGAGCCCGTCCTGCACTTCTTTCAGTACCCAGCACAGTGCTGAACTGACTTTTCTTGGGAGAAGTTCATCATTCCTTGAACATGAACTATAACATAAGTGTCTATACTCTATCTGGAAAAGTGCTGCTCTGGGTTTGACCCTGCCCTGCCACTTACTACCTGTATCAGACTCATCTTTATGCTCAGCCCTACATCTTTTTGGCAACTCAGTCACATGCAGCCTAGGTCATTCCCTAATGTGGCCTCTGCCCACATTAAGCCCTTCATGGCAGAAGTCACAATGACTTCAGCACTAAGGCCCAACTGACAGGACTCATGGAGACTCTATCTTCCCAATGAGGTTGCCAAGAGGGAACAGGTGACACAAACTGCAAGAGCAGGAAAATTAATGTCACCTGAGATAGATAATGATAAAAAGAAAGACTGGAGATATGAAGGAGCCAACAGAGAATTGTGCTTTTGCTCTCAAAGATGTGTTGTTCTGAGATACAATGGCTCCACATGGATATTTAGACTCCTTAGAGAAGCCCATGTGACCAAGTAGATAGCTGTAGAAAAAAACTCATAATAAAGCACCACTTTGAATTTGCTATCCTTTCTTCTGACTCACTTTTCCTTCATTTATGATCCCCTGGAATTGTACAACCACCACCCCCAAACCAACGTGTTGGCACGTAAATTTTGTCTAATTTTTGTCTTCAAAAGACCTGGGCTAAAACACTAGCTGTATGATCTTAGTAAATCATTTGACCAATGAGGGGAGCATTCCCAGCATTCCTCTTAACCTCACTCATCTAGTATCTCTGTTTCAGTAGGGAGGTGTAAAGGGTAGGCCAATCAGCCAGCAGTGTTTAGAGAAAGTGCCTTTTCATGAAGACCAGGAGTGGTGAAGACATATTCTATCTGCTACCATGCTTCGTAACACTTTATCATATCCTACCTTGAATAAAAAGTTGTTGGGGTGGGGTTGAAGGGATTTCTCTAGAGGAAATGTCACTTATCCTGAAACAGGAAATAGGATGGATTTTGAGGTTGGAGTTCAGGGCTAGAGTCCAGGCTCTAAGCCCTTGCAGACCTATCTTCGGGAAAATGGCTGCAGAGTGTGGGGAGTGTGTGTGTGCACGGACGTGTAAAATAGAGAAGTTACAGAATCAAGCATATAAAATGATTGAGAACTTGGGGTTGTGGGGGTAGGGAGATTCTATAAGTGAGTGTACCCAGGTGCTGGGGAATCAGAAGAGAGGCATCCTCTTCTCTGTACCTGGAGAACACCCAGCTACACCAGGGACAGAACAGGCCTGCTGTCACTGCCCTTCTTCAGTGGACAGGGGTTATACCATGCTCCAGGATTTTCAGGCTGGGGGTTGAGGATTCATGACCAAATCTCTAGGCTACCAATGTTTCAATGATACCATATGAAGGAGGCCCTCCCATAGGACCTGGAATCGAGCCCCGCATCAGGCTCTCTACTCAGTGGGGAGCCTGCTTATTCCTCTCCCTCTGCCTGCCGCTCCCCCTGCTTGTGCTCTCTCTCTCACTCTTGCTCAAATAAATAAATAAAAATCTTAAAAAAAAAAAAAAAGAATATATATTCTGGGGGCACCTGGGTGGCTCAGTTAGTTGAGCGGCCAACTCTTGATTTTGGCTCAGGTCATGATCTCCGGGTCGTGAGATCCAGCCCAGTATGGGGTTCTGCACTGGGCATAGAGCCTGCTTAAGAGTCTCTCTCTCTGCCCCTCCCCACCAACTTACATGCATGCACTCTCTCTAAAAACAACAACAAAAGTATATATTCTGGAGTTAAACTACCTGCATTTAAATCCTGGCTCTGCCACTTAGAAACTTTGTGACCTATGCTTCAGTCCCCTCAAATGTAAAATAAGGATCCTAATAACTAACTCATGGGATATAGGGATGATTAAAGAAAGTTAACACATGTAAGCATTTGCAACAGTGCCTGGCACATAATAAATGTTCACTAAATGTCAGGTAGTAATATGGTCTTGTTTTTTTTCCTAGAGATCTTCCCTTCCTCGTGGAAATGGAGGTTCCCAAAAGCCTCCCAGAATAGGCTGAACATGCCCACAATCAACTCTAAATGATGGAGCCTTTCTCCAAAATGAAGAGACTGAGCTGAAAAGAGTAAGAATGACAAAATTCAGAGTTTGACGTTAGGATTTCTGCCTAAGAGTTATTTTAAGGTACAAGCAGGTAGTGTCATGAAGACTTGGGAGCAGCTCAGTGATCCCACAGAGATGCCACTGGCAAACAAATCATTTAGCAGAGCCCAGGGTGTTCCTTGGAGATTCAGGCACGGGGCCTGAACTGGACTATTTTTGTTTCCATTTCCAAAGAGAAGCTGGAAGGGAGGGGCATTTGGATTCAGAGAATAAAATGGGGGTATTGGATGAGATGATCTAAAGACTGCTCCAGCATTCTACAAGGCACTGAGTCTCTGAGCATGACTAAAAGAAGGGGGATTAAAAAATATTCAAGGCAGGAGAATTCAGGCAGATGCTCAGGAAAATATGTCCCAACCAAATTCCTGCTGAACCTCAGAATACCCTGGTAAGGGAAATGATGTGAGTTTCATACCCAGAGTTATGGAAAAAAAAAAAAATGAAGCACAAAAGGTTGGGGGAAAGTTGTACATTGGCAGAGAGGTAAGTCTCTTCCAGCCAGCCTCATTTCACCATGACTAGAAGTTATGTTTTGTCAAAGAAAGCTTTAAAAGGATTTGGATGGACAAGTTCAACAGTGGCTACATACAAATTTTTCCCAGTCTCTTTTAAAATCTCCTGTTTAAGTAATGGTTGTTAGGCCCAGACTTACAAGGGTAAAATAATTCACAAATTATATTCAATTGTGACTGTCTGAAGATCTAGGACTAATGTAATGGTCCCACATGTCTCTAAGAAGCAGTCCAAATAGTTGTGATAGGCAGTATAGTTTGTGTGCTATAAGGTCATGAAATTAGATGTAAAACCCCATTTGATGGATAAGGATATTAAAATGGAATTAAAGTATTGTTGCAAGAGAGGAATTCTTGTGCTTCAAGAGATGAAAGATGGGGAAGCTTTGGCAAGTCCAGGGATGAGACAAGCAGCTGCTGTACAAATCTCTATGCTATTAGTTTACCAGAGCATCCCCGAGGTTTCCAGTCCACGATCTCTTGACCTACACAACCACCAATCATTCTGCCAAGATGCTGACTCCACATTCAGTGTAGGAGCTGCAGCCACCCTATTCAGTTGCTCAGCAAAGCCTCAGACTCACCATGCTCCTTCTCTCTTAGCCATTGAGTCTCTAATATGGCCTTTGTCACCCTGCTTATCATTCTTTCTTTGGAGGAAAGAAGGGAAGGGAAGAGAAGTGTTAAATGGCATCAACTGAAATCTGAGATGAGAAAGCAGTCTTCCCCTAGTGCTGTCTTCCTGCTCACACCAAATTTCACTGGCTTAAAAGCATAGCACAACTTTAAAAAGCAAAGCAAACCATTAATGTTATGACTCCAGCTTGGGCAAACTTTTCTTGAGACACAGAGGACATGCCTGTTAACACTGATTCCCTTTATCTCCAGCTGTCAGCCTCTTTGGGAAAGGGATTCTCATAGAAGAATGACCTCCAATAACATCAAGCATATTGGGACCTTACCATTTTTGGAAGAAGTGGCTATATTCATGCCTACCAGGTGGAGAAAATGTACAAAAAAAAAAAAAAAGGCCCCATCTCTTGGTCACTCAGTGACTCAGATTTCCTACCTGAAAATTAGAAAACTAGTCTCAAGCCAGTGTCTCTGTGACTAGCCAAAATGTCTGAATATTTGAAAATATGTGGATGTAGGGTACCAAGTGCACTCATCCAATGGACTGACTCACATTTTGGCAACTGGGTAATGCCAAATAGCATCTCGGTCAAAAATTTCGTGGAATTAAAGAAAAAATCAGCAAAAGGAATATCTGTTGTAAACAAAACAGACTCAGTTGTTATAATTTTTGGAACCCCCACAGTTGATTTAGCTCTGAGTGTGCCTTGGTTGGTTTGCTTGAAGGCCACCTGTCTCACTTTTGTCAACCTTTACTGTGACATAGGCAATGGAAAAAAATCTAAGACCTGGGTTCAAATTCCAGCTTACTAGGAACATTTCTGGTTACCCTGAACCTCAGCTGTATCATCTGTAAAGTGGGAATGAGAATAACTTATACTGTGACACTGTTGTGAGGAGTAAACATAAGGTATTTTAAGCCCCCAGTTTACAGCAGACCCTTGATAAGTAAATAGCAGCTTAAGAAGGGCAAACAGCGTAAATGAGTAACAGCACAGGGCAGAATCATTCATCTGTTTAAATCCCCTCCTACTGCCTCAGGGTTTCTCAAAAGTGTGATCTCTGACCATTTGCTGCGGGATCCCTCAGGGTGCTTGTAAGATACAGAGATTTGTGATCCCCATCCCAGATATGGTAAATCAGGATCTCTGGGTATCACCATTTCTAACATCCCTCCTGAATCGCCAGATGACACTTGAGTACCTTAAATTTGAGGACCACTGAATTAGAGCACTAGCTAAAACCTATTAACCTTTTTAGTCATTGGTTTGTAAAGACATAGATAAGTCATATGTTTCAATGATTTAAAAGCACTCTCTGAGTCCTGAGATCCACAGGTCCTCTGAAAGTTTAGATATTATCGCCATTTTGGGGAAGTTTAAAAAGCCAGTCAAGGTACTTTGTAGGAAAGCTGTCTTTTTATTTTTCCGTGATTCACTGGTCAACTGAGTAATTCTGTGCTATTATTTAGGCCCAATGGACAGCACTTACTCAATTCCCTGGGCTATTAAACACAATTTTATATTATTTGCTCATTTAGCTTAATAAAACTCCAAGACTGCTATAGAAGACACTTGGTCTCAAATCCACTTACTCTTAGACTCAATAGTCCAAAAGAAACCCTTGACCCAGGAGCACTGAAGTCTTGAATTTACAGTTCAGTAGAGAAAATTATTCAGCAGACAAGAGACATTGGGCTAGGATGGATACATGTTAGCACAAAGGTAAGAGTATGAACAGCAAACACTGGCCACTCCTTTGGCAATGGAGAAGTGTGGCCCCAGGGTATTGCCGAAAAAAGCAAAAATGAAGTTGGCAGAGGTGTCAAATTACCAGTGTTCATGTAGCAGTGAAACCAAGGAAGCACCATGAAGCCTGAAATATGAGCCAATTTCACTGGCAAAGACTGGGAGCTCCCCTTCAGCTTTAGTGAAGCTTGTATTGAATGGAACCCAGAGCTGAAGAGATACGGAGAACTTGGAGAGGGGCCATGAAGGGCAATCAAGATCAATCAGGCTTCAGAGAAATACATTCTTGGAGGGATTGGCTTCCTTTAGACCAGAGCAATAAGTTGTGGGTTGGGAGGGTGGCTGCGCAGAGGAGATTAACAGTGCATTTAGATGGGTAACTGGTAGTTAGGAGTGTAAATGTTTCCACTAACAACATCAAAAGAAGAAGCTTGGGCTGAACTTCAGCAGAAATTGGGCTTGAAATTGAAGACCTGGTTGCAAGGGAGAGTGTTATTCTGTTTTCAGTGTTTTAGGGGAAGCTCTAAGTGCTGCTTTCCTGCCTCAGAGCACCCTCTCCCCTCTGCCTCACTTCTCATTCCATTAGCCCCCAGTTCCTGATTTAGGGCTGACAATATGCCAGATACTGGGCTAACTGCTTTATCTGTCCATTCTCATTTATTTAATCTTCATTGCAGCCCTGCAATGTGGGTAGTGGCATGCTCATTATAGAAGAGAAAACAGGCTCCAAGAGCATAAGCAGCTTTTCCAGGGTCACAGAGTCAAAAAGTGGCAAACCCAATGCATCTTCTAAAACTCGAAGCACTATTTTATCCTGCCTACTTGTCTGAAGCCCAGGAGGCCAATGTGAATGGAAGCAAGAGAGCAAGCGAGTGAGTGAGTGGGGACAAAGGAAAAAGACAAGGTCAAAAAGTAACAGGCTGGAACTGGGGGCAGCCACCTGGTGATAAGTGTGATAAGCCCATGGATAGGATGTTGGATTTTCTTCTGAATATGAAGGGAAGCCACTAGAGAATTTTGAGCAGAAAAGTATTAACCTAGGTTTCAAATAGATCTGTGTGAATGTATTTTAAGGGAGAAGAGGTGGAAGCCAGGAAAATAATTGTGTAGCTATTTTAAAGCCCTGATGAGAGATGGTGGCTTCCACTGTTAGTGTTAGAGACGTAGGGAAGTAGGTGGTGTTAGAGATGTAGGGAAGTAGGTAGATTCTAGAAACATTTCAAGGGTACAACAAACAGCATGTGATGAATTGGTAAATGATATGTCCAAGGTTACGTAGGTAATAAGGTTGGACTAGGCTGGGTTCAGAACAAGGCTCTGACTATCTGAAACCAAACAGTGATCTTTCCCTGACTATAGTGAGCCATGATCACAGGTTACTGAGAAAGGGATTTCCCAAACCTGAGGCCAAAATAGAGATAGTTTCCAGTGTGTAATACTTATGACTGAGTTGTTTGTGTTTGTGCATATGCATGTGTATGTGTCCTGTATGTCCCTGGATCTTCTCCCCTCATACCAAAAAAAAAGGAGAGTTGACAACAGATTATCCAAAACACAGATAAAAAACAACTACCAACCCCATACCCAAACATGTCAGCCTACTTTGAAGATTAATGGAGGTCAGCTACAACCTAGAACAGCTACCATGGTCATGGTGAAAGGTAAAGTTTATGTTTTAAGCTGTATTCAGTAGAAGATGGGAGGAGCCACTCACCAAATGAAAAGACTCTGTGGCCACATTTACACAGCAAAAGCCAAGTGGAAGATTGAGCAATTACCTAGTAACTGCAGGCTGGGGAGTCAGCCAATTTGGGTAACTCAGATAAAAACATGTGCTTTGGCTGCTTCTCTTGCCTGAATTACTCGATAATGGCCCAACTGTCTGTTTTGCTTAGCTGAAGAGAACAAGAAACAGGTTCGTCTGAGTTGGAAACCTTCCATGGGCCATGGTGCAGCCCAAGCTGAGGAGCCAGCAGGGGAAAGGCTGCCCAAGGAGCCTGCCTTCAGGCTGGCATGACGTAGTCAACCCTGGTAAAGAATGAGTGCTCTGCTGGTGCCCTCTGCTAGGTTCTAGAGACCCGAAGATGAACAATCCTTATTCTGATGTTTCTCAAAGTCTAGTCTTGAGACAAACTTGAGAAAAGATAATTATAAAAAGTGTGTGAAGTATAGAGATATTCTTTGAAGAAATGATGGGGACACAAAGGCAGCAAATGACCCACACTGGGATAGGATAGGTAGGGAACAGCTAGGGAAGTCTTCCTGGAGGAGGTGATGCCCAAGGTAGGTCCTAGAAGATGAGTAGTTATTAGCCAGGAAAAGAGAGAGGGGGAAGGGACAGTGAAAACTAGTGTGAAGGCTGGTAGCATTTTTCCCTGCTGGTGGTAAAAGTTAGATTACTGGTAGGAGACCTGGATTTCATCTGGTCTCAGGAATTCAGCTGGATAGGGATCAAACCATTCTGAACACCTACAAACTCAACAGGAGATCAAAGAAAAGAATAGCAACAACTCTCTGAACAGAAAAGCAACCACTTTCTGGAAGGTAGGATGTGCGGAGAAGTGAATCCAAGGCGATATTCGGGAGGATAGAGGGCGGGGGAGGGGGCCTCCATCGGCCGCTTCTGGCAAGTGATAGAGCCGGAGCACAAAATCAGAACTTTTAGAAGTCTGCTCCGCTGAGGGAGGTCGCTCCAGTGGCTAAGTGGGGGGTGGAACCCTCATGGGACAGTGTGGTCTCAAGACCCTCAGGGTCACAGAAAGACCAGGGGTGCCTGAGTGTGGCAGAGCTCCCAGGTATCGGAGCGGGGAAGCTGGCTGCAGAGACGGAGCCGAGGCCCGGGCTCTCAGCTCGGGGTTGCCATAAACCGTGATCTGCGGCACAGTCAGGCCACTGCTCCTCCAGCAGGGACCCAACAAGTGGCAGATCCGGGGAGACTCCCCTTCCTCCCCTGGGAGGAGCAGCATGGGAGCGCACCGCAGGGATCTGCTGGGTTTGAAGACTCCACACTGAGTCGGGTGCCAGAGATAGAAACTCTCGGTCACAGTCCAGGTGAGCACAGAGTGCAGCAGGCGACTGGGGAGACGGGAGTGATTGACTGCTTTTCTCTGGAGGCTCAGTGAGGAGCGGGGCCCTGAGTTCTCAGCTCCCCCGGCTTGGAGACTGGGAGGCCACCATTTTCACTCTCGGCCTCCAAAGCTGTACAGAAAGCTTGGAACAAAAGCTCCTGAGAGCAAACCGGAGCAGATTACTTAGCCCAGACCGGGCAAGGGCGGGGCAATTCTGCCTTTGGCAAAGACATTTGGGAACCACGGCAACAGGCCCCTCCCCCAGAAGATCAGCGAGAACAGCCAGCCAAGACCAAGTTTATCGATCAATGAGAACGGCAGAACTCCAGTGCTGGGGGAATAATGCACATAGAATCCATGGCTTTTTTACCATGATTCTTTAGTCTTTCAAAGTTAATTTTTTTTAACTGTATTTTTTTTTTGAATTTTTCTTTTTCCCTTTTTCAACCAACATCTTATCAATCCCTTTTTTAAAAAACATTTTTATTTTTCATTTTTAGAGTCATATTCTATCCCTTCATAGTAGTTACCCTTATTTTTGGCATATATATATGTTGTTCTCTCTTTAAAATTTTGAGATAGTTTCTTCTAACAGATCAAAATATACCCTAAATCTCTACTGTATGGTTTTGTTCTACTCTCCTGCCTGATCACATTCTCTCCCTTTTTTCCTTTTTTTTCTAAATCCTCTTCTTTTTTTCAAACAAATTCTTATCAATCCCTTTTATAAAATTTTTTATAATTTTCATCTTTACAGTCATATTCCATCCCTTCATCATATCAACCCTTATTTTTGTACATATATAAGTTTTTCTTTCTTTAAAATTTTGGGAGGCACTTTCTTCTAACAGACCAAAATACACCCTAAATCTAGTGTGTGGCACTGATCTATGCACCAGCCTGATCATATTTGATCATATTCTGTTTTGTTTTGTTTTCTTCTGTTTTTATTTGTTTTTATCTTTTTCTTTTTCTTTTTTTTTCTTTTTCTTTTTTCTTTCTTTCCCTTTCTTTTCCCCTGGCTTCAGGTCTTTTCTGATTTGTTTAGAGTATATTTTCTGGGGACGTTGTTACCCTGTTAGCATTTTGTTCTCTCATTAATCTATTCTCCTCTGGACAAAATGACAAGATGGAAAAAATCACCTCAACAAAAAGAACAAGAGGTAGTACTGACCGCCAGGGACCTACTCAATACGGACATTAGTACGATGTCAGATCTAGAGTTCAAAATCATCACTTTAAAGATACTGGCTGGGCTTGAAAAAAGCATGGAAGTTATCAGAGAAACCCTTTCTGGAGAAAGAAAAGAACTAAAATCTAACCAAGTCGAAATCAAAAAGGCTATTAATGAGGTGCAATCAAAAATGGGGGCGCTAACTGCTAGGATAAATGAGGCAGAAGAGAGAATCAGTGATATAGAAGACCAAATGATGGAAAATAAAGAAGCTGAGAAAAAGAGAGATAAACAACTACTGGATCACAAGGGCAGAATTCGAGAGAGAAGCGATACCATAAGACGAAACAACATTAGAATAATTGGGATCCCAGAAGAAGAAGAAAGAGAGAGAGGGGCAGAAGGTATATTGGAGTAAATTATAGCACAGAACTTCCCTAATTTGGGGAAGGAAACAGGCATCAAAATCCAGGAAGCACAGAGAACCCCTCTCAAAATCAATAAAAATGGGTCAACACTCCGACATCTAATAGTAAAACTTACGAGTCTCAGAGACAAAGAGAAAATCCTGAAAGCAGCTCAGGAGAAGAGATATGTAACCTACAATGGTGGAAACATTAGATTGGCAACAGACCTATCCACAGAGACCTGGCAGGCCAGAAAGGACTGGCAGGATATATTCAGAGCACTAAACGAGAAAAATATTCCGCCAAGAATATTATATCCAGCTAGGCTGTCATTGAAAATTGAAGGAGAGCTAAAAAGCTTCCAGGACAAACAAAAACTAAAGGAATTTGCAAACACAAAACCAGCCCTACAAGAAATATTGAAAGGGGTCCTCTAAGCAAAGAGAGAGCCTAAAAGCAACATAGACCAGAAAGGAACACAGACAATATATAGTAACAGTCACCTTACAGGCAATACAATGGCACTAAATTCCTATCTTTCCATAGTTACCCTGAATGTAAATGGGCTAAATGCCCCAATCAAAAGACACAGGCTATCAGATAGGATTAAAAAACAAGACCCATCGATATGCTGTCTGCAAGAGACTCATTTTAGACCCAAAGACACCCCCAGATTGAAAGTGAGGGGGTGGAAAACCATTTACCATGCTAATGGACACCAAAAGAAAGCTGGGGTGACAATCCTTATATCAGACAAATTAGATTTTAAACCAAAGACTGTAATAAGAGATGAGGAAGGACACTATATCCTACTTAAAGGGTCTATCCAACATGAAGATCTAACAATTGTAAATATCTATGCCCCTAACATGGGAGCAGCCAATTATATAAGGCAATTAATAACAAAAACAAAGAAACACATCGACAACAATACAATAATAGTGGGGGACTTTAACACCCCCCTCACTGAAATGGACAGATTGTCTAAGCAAAAGATCAACAAGGAAATAAAGACTTTAAATGACACACTGGACCAAATGGACTTCACAGACATATTCAGAACATTCCATCCCAAAGCAATGGAATACACATTCTTCTCTAGTGCCCATGGAACATTCTCCAGAATCAATCACATCCTAGGTCATAAATCAGGTCTCAACCGGCACCAAAAGATTGGGATCATTCCCTGCCTATTTTCAGACCACAATGCTTTGAAACTAGAACTCAATCACAAGAGGAAAGTCGGAAAGAACTCAAATACATGGAGGCTAAAGAGCATCCTACTAAAGAATGAATGGGTCAACCAGGAAATTAATGAAGAATTAAAAAAATTCACGGAAACCAATGAGAATGAAAACACAACTGTTCAAAATCTTTGGGATGCAGCAAAGGCAGTCCCAAGAGGAAAGTATATAGCAATACAAGCCTTTCTCAAGAAACAAGAAAGGTCTCAAGTACACAACCTAACTGTACACCTAAAGGAGCTGAAGAAAGAACAACAAATAAAGCCTAAACCCAGCAGGAGAAGAGAAATAATAAAGAGCAGAGCAGAAATCAATGAAATAGAAACCAAAAGAACAGTAGAACAGATCAATGAAACTAGGAGCTGGTTCTTTGAAAGAATTAACAAGATTGATAAACCCCTGGCCAGACTTATCAAAAAGAAAAGAGAAATGACCCAAATCAACAAAATCATGAATGAAAGAGGAGAGATCACAACCAACACCAAAGAAATACAAACAATTATAAGAATATATTATGAGCAACTCTATGCCAGCGAATTAGATAACCTGAAAGAAATGGATGCATTCCTAGAGATGTATCAACTACTAAAACTGAACCAGAAAGAAATAGAAAACCTGAACAGGAAATTGAAGCAGTCATCAAAAATCTCCCAACAAACAAAAGCCCAGGGCCACATGGCTTCCCAGGGGAATTCTACCAAACATTTAAAGAAGAATTAATACCTATTCTTTTGAAACTGTTCCAAAAAATAGAAATGGAAGGAAAACTTCCAAACTCGTTTTATGAGGCCACCATTACCTTCATCCCAAAATGAGACAAAGACCCCATCAAAAAGGAGAATTACAGACCAATATCCTTGATGAACATGGATGCAAAAATTCTCACCAAAATACTAGCCAATAGGATCCAACAGTACATTAAAAGGATTATTCACCACGACCAAGTGGGATTTATCCCTGGGCTGCAAGGTTGGTTCAACATCTGCAAATCAATCAACGTGATACAATACATTAACAAAAGAAAGAACAGAATCATATGATCCTCTCAATAGATGCAGAAAAAGCATTTGACAAAGTACAGCATCCTTTCTTGATCAAAACTCTTCAGAGTATAGGGATAGAGGGTACATACCTCAATACCATAAAAGCCACCTATGAAAAACCCACAGCGAATATCATTCTCAATGGGCAAAAACTGAGAGCTTTCTGCCTAAGGTCAGGAACATGGCAGGGATGTCCACTATCACCACGGCCATTCAACATAGTATTAGAAGTCCTAGCCACAGCAATCAGACCACAAAAAGAAATAAAAGTTATCCAAATCGGCAAAGAAGAAGTCAAACTCTCACTGTTTGCAGATGATATGATACTTTATGTGGAAAACCCAAAAGACTCCACCCCAAAACGGCTAGAACTCATGCAGGAATTCAGTAAAGTGGCAGGATATAAAATCAATGAACAGAAATCAGTGGCATTCCTATACACCAACAACAAGACAGAAGAAAGAGAAATTAAGGAGTCGATCCCATTTACAATTGCACCCAAAACCATAAGATACCTAGGCATAAATCTAACCAAAGAGGCAAAGGATCTGTACTCAGAAAACTATAAAATACTCATGAAAGAAATTGAGGAAGACACAAAGAAATGGAAAAACGTTCCATGCTCATGGATTGGAAGAACAAATATTGTGAAGATGTCAATGCTACCTAGAGCAATCTACACATTCAGTGCAATCCCCATCAAAATACCATCCACTTTTTTCAAAGAAATGGAACAAATAATCCTAAAATTTGTATGGAACCACAAAAGACCCCGAATAGCCAGAGGAATGTTGAAAAAGAAAAGCAAAGCTGGCGGCATCAGAAATCCGGACTTCTAGCTCTATTACAAAGTGGTCATCATCAAGACAGTATGATACTGGCACAAAAACAGACACATAGATCAATGGAACAGAATAGAGAGTCCAGAAATGGATCCTCAACTCTATGGCCATCTAATCTTCAACAAAGCAGGAAGGAATGTCCAATGGCAAAAAGACAGTCTCTTCAACAAATGGTGTTGGGAAAATTGGACAGCCACATGCAGAAGAATGAAACTGGACCATTTCCTTACACCACACACAAAAATAGACTCTAAATCGTTGAAAGACCTAAATGTGAGACAGGAATCCATCAAAATCCTAAAGGAGAACACAGGCAGCAACCTCTTTGACCTCAACCATAGCAACTTCTTCCTAGAAACATCTCCAAAGGCAAGGGAAGCAAGGGCAAAAATGAACTATTGGGACTTCATCAAGATAAAAAGCTTTTGCACAGCAAAAGAAACAATCAACAAAACCAAAGGACGACTGACAGAATGAGAGAAGATATTTGCAAATGACATATCAGATAAAGGGCTAGTATCCAAAATCTATAAGGAACTTATCAAACTCAACACCCAAAGAACAAAGAATCCAATCAAGAAATGGGCAGAAGACATGAACAGACATTTTTCCAAAGAAGACATCCAAATGGCCAACAGACACATGAAAAAGTGCTCAACATCGCTTGGCATCAGGGAAATCCAAATCAAAACCTCAATGAGATACCACCTCACACCAGTCAGAATGGCTAAAATTAACAAGTCAGGAAACGACAGATGTTGACGGGGATGCGGAGAAAGGGGAACCCTCCTACACTCTTGGTGGGAATGCAAGCTGGTGCAGCCACTCTGGAAAACTGTATGGAGGTTCCTCAAAAAGTTGAAAATAGAGCTGCCCTAGGACCCAGCAATTGCACTACTGGGTATTTACCCCAAAGATACCAATGTAGGGATCCAAAGGGGTACGTGAACCCCGATGTTTATAGCAGCAATGTCCACAATAGCCAAACTGTGGAAAGAGCCAAGATGTCCATCGACAGATGAATGAATAAAGAAGATGTGGGATATATATACAATGGAATATTATGCAGCCATCAAAAGGAATGAGATCTTGCCATTTGCAACAACGTGGATGGAACTGGAGGGTGTTATGCTGAGCAAAATAAGTCAAACAGAGAAAGACATGTATCATATGACCTCACTGATATGAGAAATTCTTAATCTCAAGAAACAAACTGAGGGTTGCTGGAGTGGGGGGTGGGGGGGGAGGGATGGGGTGGCTGGGTGATAGACATTGGGGAGGGTATGTGCTATGGTGGGCACTGTGAATTGTGCAAGACTGTTGAATCACAGATCTCTACCTCTGAAACAAATAATGCAATATATGTTAAGAAAAAAAAAAAGAAGAAGATAGCAGGAGGGGAAGAATGAAGGGGGGGAAATCGGAGGGGGAGACGAACCATGAGAGATGATGGACTTTGAAAAAGAAACTGAGGGTTCTAGAGGGGAGGGGGGTGGGAGGATGGGTTAGCCTGGTGATGTGTATTAAAGAGGGCACATTCTGCATGGAGCACTGGGTGTTATGCACAAACAATGAATCATGGAACACTACATCAAAAACTAATGATGTAATGTATGGTGATTAATATAACAATAAAAAATTTTAAAAAAGAGAAGAAAAAGAAAAAAAAGTTAGATTACCAAAGAATAATAATTAATAGATAATATTCAGGCTTTACGATGCCCATGACATCTTACTAAGCACTTTATAGGCATTATATTACTGCATCTTCACAAAAATCAATTGGAAATGGGGTATTATTATTGTTTTTCTTATGAAAAAACTAAAGCACAGTTCAATAATTTGCCTACAATCACACCAGTGGGGTGTGGCAAAACCAGGACTTCAGACTATAGCACTTCAGAGTTTTTTCAGTTTTTTTTTTTTTTTTTTAAAGATTTTATTTATTTATTTGAGACAGAGAACATGAGAGGGAGGAGGGTC
Organism: Mirounga leonina; assembly: GCF_011800145.1. NCBI lineage: Eukaryota > Metazoa > Chordata > Mammalia > Carnivora > Phocidae > Mirounga > Mirounga leonina. The sequence continues at coordinate 32,710,776 of NW_023270447.1, forward strand.
ACAGGGAGAAGCAGACTCCCTGCCGAGCAGGGAGCCCGATGCGGGACTCGATCCAGGGACTCCAGGATCATGACCTGAGCCGAAGGCAGTCGCTTAACCAACTGAGCCACCCAGGCGCCCCAGAGTTTTTTCAGTTTTGATTTTGTCTGTAATGTGGCTTTTGTAGCCCTGGGTACCGCCACGCAGTTTCCATACATGTCCATGACAGATCAGAATAAACGCATGCTTCACAGAGGCCAGAAATCTGCTCTTAGAGCAGAACTTTAGCAGCCAAATGGCCTGCCTGCTCCTGAGTCAGCTCAACAATACCTGGACTACGCCCTCTTTGGTACGTGGCACCTTGTTCCCAGCCCTATGTGAGCTCAGTGTGCTCCTCAGAACCCATGAATTCCCTGTAGACTCTGACTACCTTTACTTAGTTCCACTACAGTCTCTCTCCTTCCATCATAACAGGAGCGCAAGCCTGCCAGAAGATGGGATTCATGTCTTTGTTAGAATTTTCTTGATCCCTCTCCCACCTTCCTTCCATTACTGATCTCCTGCAAGTGCCAGGCTCTGCTGAGGAGCCTGTGAAGCTAGCCTTGCCCACCAAGGCTCGTAAGACATGTTTTTACAGTTGTCATAAAATGCACCAGGCCATGTTCTGAAAGATAAATGATGAACTAGGAGAATTGCACATGGTCTCACTTGGAGGAATTTCAACCAAAGATGAAATTCTGTGGTTCAGAACCATACCGGCAAAGTAGCAGACTCATTCCAGTGCATCTGAAAGAAATGAACTAATAACTAGTAGTGTTTCTCTAGAGACTTCACCCTGGTTCCAGGAAGTAAATATTTTGAAATTGAATTTGTAACAATGGTTTCCATTTTCAAATATATCATCATAACTCCTTTGGGTTTTATTTATTTTTTTTTTTAAGATTTTATTTATTTATTTGACAGAGAAAGACACAACGAGAGAGGGAACACAAACGGGGAGTGGGAGAGGGAGAAGCAGACTCCCTGCCGAGCAGGGAGCCCGATGCGGGACTCGATCCCGGGACTCCAGGATCATGACCTGAGCCGAAGGCAGTCGCTTAACCAACTGAGCCACCCAGGCGCCCACTCCTTTGGGTTTTAAAAAAATATTTTTGCAAACATTCAAATCACCTCTGCAATCTAAATTATAGAGAGATTTTCTACACCCAAATTACACAAGGTGACACCTCTACTAGTCTCAAAAACTCTTTAAGATCAAGAAGGAAGTTTATGTGGAAAGCAAATAGATGTTTTCCATTTGTGCTGAGGTCGGGATAAGAGAAGAACTTCATATGAGAACATGGAACTCATTACCAGCATAGATACTCCACCTCTGATTTTATTTAAAGAAATGGATAGAGCACTGTCCTCCTGGGGTTGCCTGGGGGTAGGGCAGTGCTTGCCAGACTCCCGGTGCTCCAACAGCCTAGCCTGGGCTTGCCTGATCTCCTGTCACTAGCTCCACCCTCCTAAATTAATAGATCATGTTTTTACTACAGGTTTCTCATTCATCATCTCACTTTTGCCTCATAAAAATCTTCCTTCTACTGTTCAGTAAACTGGCTTCCAGTGAGGTTAGTGGATCCTTTATATACAGCTTATTGGTGTCAAAGAATGCACTAAAATCCAGGTGTCCCATATCTCATACTAAGTGGTATATAAATCTATAAAATGCCACAGGCATAAAAAAAGATATTTGCTGAAAAAAGGAAGGATGTTTTGAGAATTTAAGAAAAACTCTTTTGAAATTTGAAGTTTTCTTAGGATGTTCAAGTGTATTATTCTGATTATTTTCCTTTCAACCTCATTCAATTAACTGAGTATCTAGTGTAAATTTACCATATTACACACTGGAATACAATGGAAAGCAGGTCCCTCCCAAGGCTCACTATCCTTTATTTCTTAACGTTTTCTCTTGCTGTGATATTCCCCCCTACACACACACACACGCACATACACACACACATGCTGTCCACCCCTTAAACTCTGCTCTCAGCACACACACACACACACACACACACACAGTCCACCCCTTAAACTCTGCTCTCAGGCCCCACCAGCTACAAATTCTAGGTAGATCCTTGGTAAGTGTTGACACAATTTAAAAAGGGAGAAGAGCCTTTCCTGCAGGGGGTTTCACATCCTCTGAGCCTCTGGAAGTCTATCTTCTTTGGAGTTGCTTATGAAACCCAAGCAACTGGAAAGCACTTATGAATGTATTCTCCTGAGATCGCTACAGATTTATAAAAATAATCTGGTGCTCTGGAGAACTCTTGCATATTAAAACCAAAGGCCTCATTATGTTAATGTTCCTTAAATTTCAGGTCCCCATTTGTCAAATAGGGACATGATGTACAGAAAAGCATTAGAAAGGTATGCAGGACCATGTAAATAAAGGTACCAATGTAATGATCAATAAAGCTGATAAAATATGATAGTATAAAGAGTGTCAGGTACTAAAGTAAAATATTTGATATGAAGTAATGAAACCTCAGCTGAACAAATCCTAAAGAATGTATGCAGAATACCTAAAGGAAGAAATGTCACAAAAGTGGTAGCTTGTGTTTAACTTTACCCCTTTTATAAGAAACTAATTCTCTGAAATGTAAACTTTCATATGAAGAAATAAATGAAATATAAGACTTTAAAAATTATCTGACTATCAAATTGGAAAAATTAAGATATTAATTCCACTGGTAGGCAGGAGAGACCAGTGCTCTGGAAAATACCTCAGATACTGCCGGTGGAGATGTATATTAGTGCCGTATTTTGGGGACAATTAATGATTTTCAAGAGTCTTTAAATTTGCATGCACATCCATTCCACTTCTAAGAATTTATACTTGGGAAATACGGATGTAAATAAAAAGGTAGCTATGAGATGCTCATCATGGTGTTACTTAAAATAGTGCTTAAAGTACAGAAGTTAATAATATGGTACCTGGTATCACTGAGCTGCTAGACTCAAACCCTGATTTTATTATTTCTTACTGAGATTCTAGACATATTACATTTTAATTTCTGTATTTGTAAAATAAAGCTGATAATAATAGAACCTGTTTCAAGAGGTGGCTATGACTATTTTAACAAAATACATCTAAGGCACTTAGGGCATACTAAAAAGTGCTCATGGTGTTAGATTATGTTCATTATAATGAACAATTAAAAACAATCTATATATCTAATAAATTGTTCCATCCTAGCAATGTAGTGCTATATATCAATTAAAATGATACTGTAGGTGAATATTTGACTTAGAAAGATAATTATGGGGGCGCCTGGGTGGCTGAGTTGGTTAAGCGACTGCCTTCGGCTCAGGTCATGATCCTGGAGTCCCGGGATCGAGTCCCGCATCGGGCTCCCTGCTCGGCAGGGGGTCTGCTTCTCCCTCTGACCCTCCTCCCTCTCATGCTTTCTGTCTCTCATTCTCTCTCTCGCAAATAAATAAATAAAAAAAATCTTAAAAAAAAAAAAAGATAATTATGTTAAAGGGGAAAAGAAGCTTATAAAATAGTATTAACTATGTGACTGAATCCAAGCAGATGTTTATAAAGACATGATCTAGTGTATGTACCTGAATGTGTTTTGAACTCAAATGCATTTATGTCTCCAAAAATTTAGCTATATTTCACAAGGGCAAAAATCAAATAGTGCTAATTTCAGTTCCTTTACTTCCTGAGGTGGGGGTCAATAAGAATTTTTCCTGGGCTAATACACTTTTGCTACTTAGTGTGCTGCAATCCAAACAACTTCTAATAATAAAGTAGAAGCATTTCTTAGCGGTGAAGTCGTACATGTCATAACAAAGTCCTGAGATACTATCTAGTGTCATAATGCTACTAAAGTAATTATATACATAATTTACCAAGTCAAGAAATACTATAGTTACCAGCATTCAAGTTCCTATAACAATTTTTAAAAGCATGAACTATGATTCTTTTTTTTTTCTTTTTTTTTTAAAGATTTTATTTAGTTATTTGACAGAGAGAGACACAGCGAGAGAGGGAACACAAGCAGGGGGAGCGGCAGAGGGAGAAGCAGGCTCTCCACGGAGCAGGGAGCCCGATGCGGGGCTCGATCCCGGGATCTCGGGATCATGACCTGAGCCGAAGGCAGACGCTTAACGACTGAGCCACCCAGGCGCCCATGAACTATGATTCTAATAATGTTTATTATGGGATACTTATAACAGATATAATTTACAATAATCTGGGATTTTAAGAATGACATTTGCATAATATAAAAGTACTACTGAATATTAATGCTACCATGTCCAACTAACAAGATTCACTTAAGGGTACTGATTAAGTGTGACTCTAGTTTCAGTGTTGGAATTGGTGAGTCAACTGATTTACATAGCAAAAAGTTATCCTTACTCTCTCACAGATTATGAATCTCTGAATCCCTAAGAGATAACTATTTGTTACCCAGGTCTTTGCTAATCCAATGATAAAAAGTCTTCCTCCAAATCTCACAAAAGTTGTTTGATCACCCCCAATTTCAAGCAAGTAAGTACTGTGCCTACATATGTACTCTATTACTAATATGGAAATCAATTCTTTGTTAATGTTATAAAATTAGGACCTCTGACTTCCACCAATAGGAATGAAAACATAGGCATTGTTTGTATCACATGAATTTTTTTAGTACTTTCATATCTATCTCATTGCATTATTAATATTAACTTTATATGCAGGATATATAAATCTCATTCACTTTGACAGCTTTGGACCTCTGTTACGGAAGTTTTACTTCAACTTTGGGCTTCATCTTCAGAACTAAAAAGTGTAGTGATGTGGTTTGTAAAAACTCTCTGAACAGTTAGAGGGTGGTGAGCACAGGAAAATAACAAAAGAGGAGAACTAACACAATCAAGCACCTTCCAAGCTAAATGATGCCAATTATATCCAGCTGGGAAATGCTATAAGCTGCTAACAGTGCAGAGCTTGGCTAGACTACAAGAGCTTTCCTCGACATCTGGTAGAGGTAAAGCTGACCTCACCACTCCGTGCCTGGGACAGGTAGACAAAAACCCAAGGAGATTAGCATCAATCTCACAAGATCAGACAGAGTGACTATTGGCTACATTCTTTGTTTTTTGGGAAAAAAAAATTCTAACTGGAGTAGCAGGTTTAAAAAAAACAAAACAAAACAAAAGCTTTTTTCATCCTTTCTCCCATAGTGAAACTTAGGCTTATTGCCTCTGGTTTGAGGAGATAGTGAGTTACTTACACCCACGTGATTGCTTTCTGGTTGCATTTATGATTACTAGAATAGAATTACAAATACTCCACTATTACTTCCAGTCCTCAGCCAGATGTGAATCTGCTAAGTTAAACAAAGACTTAAGATTCTGAAGATATTTTTTTCCATTACCTTTTTTTTTCTTACTTGTATATGAAAAACAAGAAGTGAGTACTGATTAAGTTCTTTAAATTAAAAAATTAGTGAGGGCGGTACCACTTACTTTTGTAATTCCAAGACAAGCGTCCACTGTTACAAAGGATAAAGTCCTGGGGTTTAGATTTCAGCTCTCAGAATCACAATCCCTAAAGAGTGTTCACTAGGAAGAAAAAGTAAAGAGTCTGCTCTAGAAACATTGCTCATAAACTCCAAATACTTTTAGTTCTCCTTTTTCACCCCTGAAGAAATATATTCTCATGGCCCATATTTCATTTCTGACTTGGGATACCCAAAAAGGTCGTTTTGAAAAGTGCTCTGTCTTTTCTTTCACATTAATTTTATTAGCTAGTTTAAAAGGGATAATTTGCCAAATTAGATGTTTTCATGTGTTCTTTTGTTGAGTAAGTGCAATCATCTACAAATAAGTTTCCTATTAAAATGTACTCAAAACACAGCTCAAAACAAAATGACTTTCTAAAATTAAGAGTTGTTATATTTGAGACTAACGTTGACTTAATGCTGAAAACACACACAAAAAAGGACAAATTGGTTGAAACTTTCACAAGAATGGAAAATGTTTAATAAACTTAGAGTGGTGGGCTTATTAAACTATAGTGTTATTTACAGCCATAATTCATCAACCACAAACACAATAATGTGTTTGCATGGCATGCTACAACAGAAGCTTTATTCAATTCATTCAGAAAACATTGGCAAAATAAATTTCAGTTGCAAATTCACAGATACAAGCTTCAAAGTATAAAGTTGTATATAACAAAAAATACAGGTAATATTTATAACAATAACTTACAGATACAAACTAATGATAAACTACAATTTCACAAAGGATTGTAAACATTTTGCACACTTGTCAGTCCTTTCTTTTAGGCAAAGTGCTCTTTTGATGACAAATAAATTAACAGATACACACTAGAGTGAACTATTTCCAGACAATACAAAAAAAGTTTTGATCTGTTTTCTTCTTGTAAACATAAATTTTACAAAAAATGAAGAATCAATAAAAGTGTCTTGCAGGCCAACTATAGATACATACCTGGTTAAGCAAAGTGATGTTGAAAATGCTTTGAGTGTTAAATAAAAAATTAACATTAATATCTTTTCAATGGTATTTTATACATAATAAATGACAAGATTATATCCTTAATCATTTCTATCCCTGAAAAAAGGAATTAGGTATGACTTATTGGCAGTTGTGTCATTGAATGGGGTAACAAGGGCTGGAGTCCAAGAGTTGTTGGTGAATGAGCTATAAAATAGAAAGAAATTTGTGGATCAGTTTTGTAGGCTGAATAAAACTGATTTAAAAACAAACAAAAACAATCCAAGGCAATGCGTTTTCATTACTCATTATAGCTGAGGGCACCAAGCTACACTCATTCCACTAACCTCAGCAGAAGCATTAACTTATTCAGCATAGTGAGTACAGTATTAAATGAGAATCCAGGAATAGTTTACCCCCAAAACCTTTTTTGGGGCCACAAGCTTTTGACACTTTAATGTCCTCCATCCATACCCCATTCACTGCACTTTACCCTGCAGCTAGAACACACAAAAGCTTTGTCTGCAGAGATGCTGCTAGCTTCCATATAAAGCTGTCTATAGGATGACCCCCCCAAAATTCTCCTTTATGAATGCTTAACCACCTCTTCCCTAAACATGCATCAAAGCACGTTTGACTCAGGCAACACTGTAGTCATTCATGTGAACATACACAGTTTTAATGCTAGTATAATTGCAACAATGGTACAGGGCTCTGGTTTTTTATTTAACCAAAACTTTAAATGAAGTTTCTATTCTCAGCAAGGTCTGTGATGCTTCAAACCAAACCTCCCTCTGAGAGCAACTAGGAAAGCTGGCCCAAATTTTTGAAAATCTCTTGGAAGGCATCTGAAAGATACCAAGATAATGAGAAGCTGCAAAGCAAGTCCCAGAAGAGAAGGGAAATAAAATGAGGCTACTTTCCACCACCTACCCCCCAAAATTAGTGACAATTTTAAAAGAAAAGGGATGTGTGAGAGGCTGAGAATTTGAGCAGACTTGTAGGAGTCAGACTTTGTCTGGGAGATGCAGAACAAACACGAAAGATCAGGGACCACCGAAGAGAAGGTCTGGTTTAAAATAACAGAAACAAACACAACAAAACAGAAGCGTTGTCTGGAATCCCAAAAGGCTAAGTCCAAGTAGTGACCCAGAAATACACCAGCCTTCCTGAGGACTGATGCTGATTGGATTAAGTTGATCTTACCCCAGCCTAACTTCCTGCCAGAGGCAAAACCAAATCCTCTCTGGCGGAGACCATTCAGAGCTTCAAATTATTTCTAGTTTTTCATACCCAACCCAACATCTAAGGTGCAATAAAAAATAAAAAGGGAAATAAGAAGACATGACTGAAAACAAAGAGATCCAAATATTGGAGTTATTAGACATAAACTTTAGTATTACAATAACAATTTTATTAAGGAATAAAGTGGCAAAAATAGAAGATTTCAGCATAAAAGTGAAAACTATATAAAAGAATGAAATGGAAATTCTAAAACTGAAGATACAATAACTGAAATTAAGAACTCAGTGGGTAAGTTTTACAACCATATTAGGTACTTAGTGACCTGGAGATAGGTCAGAAGAAAATACCTAGACTAAAGCATGGAAGGTCAAAAGGCCGGGAAATATGGAATTTTTTCATAAGGGGCAGAAACAATATTTGAAGAGACAAAAACTGAGACTTTTCCATAATGAAATACATCAAACTACATACTCAAGAAGCATATCATTATAATAAAACTGAAAACCAAACACATAGAGAAAAGCTGGGATAAAACAATATTTACTTTCAATAGAGCAAGAATAAGACCAATAGCTGATTTCAACAATAAGTAGCATCAGATTAACTATCCATATCCTAAGCAATAGAAACAGTGAAAGCCAGAAGCCAGTGTTACCTTACCTTCAAAGTGCCGGAAAAAAAATAGCTGCCAACCTAAAGTTCCACATACACAGGAAATACCATTAACAACTGCATTAAAACAAACACTTATGAATGAACCTTAGATGTGCAAGATTACTGAGCCAAAAACTCTAGAATATAAAAAAGTACTTAAAGATGGTCTAAATAAATAGAAAGACAAAGTTCATAGGATGGAAGGTGATATTATTAAGATGGCAGTTTCTTACAAAGTGATCTAACAGACTATGTCAAAATTTCAATTTATTTTTTGGTGGAAATTGACAAGCTGGTAAAATTTATGGAAATGCAAGGGTCAAGAATAGGCAATACAAACTTAAATAAAAACAAAGTAGGAAGACTTTTTCTACTGGATATCAAGAATTGTAGAACTTGAATAATTAAAACAATTAGGTATAAATATGAAAATAAGTAGTCCAATAAAATAGAGTATACAGAAATTAACACCTACATTACATGAACAGTTGATTTATGAGAAATGTGTCACTACAAAACAGCTGGGAAATTGGTATTTTTATCAATATAACAAAAGAGTTTTGCTTCCTATCTCATACTACATACAAAATCCAATTCCAGACGGACTGTAAATCTAAATGTCAAAGGTCAGATAAGTTTCAAGAAGATAACATAAGAGAAATATGTTCACTATTTTTGAGGAGAAATAATTTCTTGAATAGGTCACAAAGAAAGCACTGTCTATGAAGGAAAAAAACTGATGAAATGAACTACATTAAAATTAGGAACTTGTGCTCAACAAAACATACCCTTAAGAGAGTAGAAAAAGGCAAGCCAATGAATAGGAGGAAATATCATCAAAAAACTTTTTATATGCAAAATACAGTAAGAATTAAGATAAATCAAGGAGAAAACAAAATGGACAAGCCAATAAACCAACAGACAAAAGACATGAATAGGCTCTTCACAAAAAAAAGGATATACAAATGCCCAGGGAAAACATGCTGAATCTCATCAGTCATGAGGGAAAAGCAAATTAAAATAATGAGCACTACCCAACCATCAAACTGGTTAAAAGAAATCACACCATACCAAGTGTTGGCAAGGATGTGGAGCACCTTGAACTCTCACATAGTGCTGGGCCAAGTGTTAACTGGTTCAGCCACTATGGGAAACTGGCAGAATCAGCTGAAGTTGAGTGTATGGGTAGCCTATGACCCTAAGTTCCACTCCCAGGTACATACCAAACAGAAGTATGAATTAATGTACATCAAAAGGCATGTAAAATAAAGTCCATAGCAGCATATTCATAAAAGCCTAAACATGCTCAAACACAAATGTTTATCAACCATAAAATGGTTAAATTGTGGTATATTCCCACAGTGGAATTCCATATAACAATAAAACAAATCACTGATTCTTGCAATAAATACAAGTGAATCTCACGAACAATGTACTTGAAAGAAGTGAGATACACAAGAATACATTCCATACGGTTCAGTTTATATAAAGCTCAAAAACAGGCAAAACTAAAACATGATTTTAGAAGTCAAGGCAACGTTACTCTGGAGGAAGAGGATAATAATTGGAAGGGGACATAAGAGAGGTTTCTGGGGTGTTAATTATGTTCTACTTCATCTGGTATTTACATGGATATTCTCACTTTAATAATTCATCAAGCTGGATACTTGTTATGTGTGCACTTTTCTATATGTATGTTTTGCTTCAATAAAGTTTAACAAAACTCAGTACACTAACTCCGATCTAAAATTCTGAGTGTGCCATTTGCAACGAGGTGGATGGAACTAGAGGGTATTATGCTAAGCGAAATAAGTCAATCAGAGAAAGACAATTATCATATGATCTCACTCATGTGGAATTTAAGAAACAAAACAGAGGATCATAGGGGAAGAGAGGAAAAAATAAAAGAAGACGAAATCAGAGAGGGAGACAAACCATAAGAGATTCTTAATTGTAGGAAACAAACTGAGGGTTGCTAGAGGGGAGGTGGGTGGAGGGATGGGGTAATTGGGTGATGGACATTAAGGAGGACACATGATGTAATGGGTATTATATGCAACTGATGAATCACTGAACTCTACCTCTGAAACTAATAATACACTGTATGTTAATTAATTGATTTTAAATAAATAAAATTCTGAGTGTGAATACTTTCTCTGACCATAGGAAAATAAATTATTTAAATATCAGGTGAAAACAAAACAAAACAACAAAAAACGTTTTTTTCCTAAGTAAAAAATCAAGCACTAACAGTCATTATCAATATTTGTATTTTAGCTGTGAAGTGGGTGTTAAACTTGTCCCTTAAAATGTAGTCACAGAAATAAGAATGTTTGGACATTTCTGCTCCCTACTGCAACCCCCCACACATAATTTTTCGGCTACGACTGAGGTAATATTTCAAAATAGGAATCCTATCAATCAGCTAATATTAGCAGTTATCAGTTATTGTGCTTGGTCAACAGCTGTTAAAGGTTGGGATACCTACCATCCATGTAACTATGCAGCGCAGTTAGCATCGTCCCATCTTGGGGCACATAGGCAGAATAAGCCATTTCTTCTAACATGGGTGGAGACAGCCTGGAGGGCGGGACTGCTGTGACTGGGGCAGAGGAGGAGTGATTAGGACTGACGTGTTTCTTATGGCGTGCTCGACAATTCTGAAACCACACCTGAGGGAGGAGAAAAGCAATGTAGGTATGTCACATGTCAACTCTGAGTACCTTATCAACTCAGTTTACAAAGAAATGAATCCTCAATTTCTTTATGATATGAGCATGGTATAAATCTAAACAAGCTTTTTAAACAGTTCTGTGGACAGAAGAGAAACATTTGTATAAATAACAATGGTCATTTTCTTTGTTCATATCGTAACTATCTGGTGATTTACTTAAAAGCCAATTCTATACTATCCTAGCATCTTCCAAAATAAAAGGGAGGGAAGAAGTTCAAGAATTTCAGAAAAGTTTCCTTGGCTTTAACTACCGACATTTGGGACAAAAAGAAAAACAGAAAAAAAAGCCCTTTAAATCAGAACTTAACAACAACGACAATAAAAAAACCCAACTAAATGTATTCTTAGACACCTGCTGGACTTATTTCAAATCCTTTTCCAAATGACTAAATCCCTACTGAGAACTTAAAGCTTTCTACAAACCTCTTGATTCAGTTATTCCAATCACATTTTAACCTGCCGAGTTCAATTTCTCTTAGTGAATACATAGACTATTCCCTAAGAAGCATGTTAAGGTCAGGCTTATAATAAGAAAAAATGAGTAATACTTAAGAAGAATAAAATATAAACACATCCACTGGTGAAACAGTTCACAAAATGTAAAGAGATAACCACCCTGTTGTCTACTCTATCACAGAAATAAAGGAAACAAATTCAAGGCAAGCATAGTTTTGCATCCAGGTCAGGATGAGTGAGGCTAGGCTGCCCAGAATGCTCCCAGTAATTAATCTGCCTGTGTTTTAACTCTCTGCTGTTAGATAAAACTTGACTATAGAGTGTTACTCTATTAAAATATCATAGCACTTATTTGCCATCACTCCAAATAAGTCTGTCATGAGGAGAAAGAGAAGTGAAGGAATAAAAAGTTTAAGGAAATAAAGATAACATTTTAGTGTCAGGGGAGAAGGCCAGGGAGAGATCAGGGGCATAAGCCCCCGCCCAAGGCTGGTAGGAAGTTATTTGATGGCACAAGAGAATCAGGGCTGAATAATGTAGAACAGAAGGAATCTGCAAAAAGATTTATACAAAAAAGCTGACCTGACTTCAAAGACACATCCTGCCCTTGGGACTCAAAATTAGAGAGCTGGCGAAGTACAAACTCTAGGGGTTTCAGGAACAAGACATAGGCCTATACCAAGGAAAAGGAGTGGGGAGTCATAGCCTTCCCCTCCATTTCGGGAGTATTAGACTCTTAGACACTTACACAAGTTTCTCCAAAGTATCTTACATCTCCAATAAATTATATACTGGATGGAACCTACTCAGTTGTTTTTTTTTTTAAAAAAAAAATCCAGACTTTGGAAATATTATGAAAAAGGCATGACATATCAGCAGAAAAACTACCTTAATGCTGATTCAAATAGCTCCTCGGAAAGATCATCAACAGGTAGTCAAGTAGAGAGAGGTTTATAAACACAAATGTCATGTAACTTGCACAGAAAAATATAGTTGACAATTCCAGACCATCAGAAAATAACTTCTGGCATGAGGGCCACCCAACTTCAGAATTCAAATACAAGTCATTTTGACCCTCCTCACTGAACTTAAAATTTCTTGTTTTGCAAACCTCCAAGAAGAGTTAAATTTTTTTCTGAGCAACACACTTTAAAATTTTTTGAGTTCTAAACTGTAAACTATATAAGCTAAGATCAGGCTATGTAGACATTCTGAAAAAGAAAAGACTAATCCATAAGATGGATCTCTGAGAAAGTCCAAAGAGCCAAATATCAGATTTTTATGTATAAACAAGATGGAATTTTAAATTATTGGGAAAGCATGGCATAATACTGATTTAGAGAAACTTGGCTAATCATTTGTGAGGAAAAAAATGGTAAAATCCCTACCTCACTAATAACCAAAAGTTAATTCCACAGCTAGCCCTCTGCCCACAAGTGCTCCTGCATATCCTCCCCAAAAGTTAATTCCAGATAAATTAAAAATTAGATGTAAATAATTGGAACCATAAACATTTAAGGGAAACAACAGTCAATACTGATAAACTCTCTAGCTGAAGAAGCATAAAAAGGGCCAAAGCTAGAAGAAAAAAATATTGAGAGATTGGAATACATAAAAATATAAAAGTTCTGGGGCACCTGGGTGCTTCAGTCACTTAAGCGTTTGAATCTTGGTTTCGGCTCAGGTCATGATCTCAGGGTCGTTAGATCGACCTCCACGTGGAACCCCACGCTCAGGGAGAAGTCTGCTTGAGATTCTTTCCCCCTCCCTCTCCCTTCCTTTCTGCCCCTCCCTCCAATCATGCTCAATCTCTCTTTAAAATAAATAAAGTATTTAAAATATACATATATAAGTTCTATGTGGAGAAAATAAATGAAAAGAAACTGATGAACTATGGAAGTTTAACATGATAAAAAGAATAAAAATCAGTAAGATGGAGAGAAAAGGCACCACCCAATAGAAAAGTGGACTAAAAACATACAATTTCTAAAATTACAAAATAAGCAAACATGTTAAAGGTCATTGATAATCAAAGAAATATAAATAAAAATGATTTTCTACCAAAATTGGAAGGGATGTAAAAGAATGACAGTATTCAAGATTTGCATGGGTTGGTAAAAGGGAACTTGCATATGTAGCTCCTGGCAGAATAAACCGGTATGAACTTTCTGGAAGGTGATTTTTGTACTATCAGTTAATCAGTTAAAGGCCCTAAAAATGTTTTATCTTTTGACTCAACAACCCCACTTCTAGAAATTTATCATATGGAAACTAAGGAACAAGTGAGCAAGGTGTACATACAGTGTTATTCATTACAGCACTTTTAGGATAATGAAAATTTGGAAATAAAGTAAATGTATATATAGACATATAATATATAATTGCATGCTAGTACTCCTTCCTTTGCTATCCTCTCAAAAATATTTAAATTCAATCTTCACATATTAAAAACCACCATCCAACAATATATTCTCCAAGTTCTAGTACTTGGAATCAAGATAATTTGCCCATAATACTGGTAACCTAAATACTTAGAAATTTTGTGACATTGTCTGGGGTCCTTATTTCTTCAAATAATAAGAAAAGCTCCCGGAAAATCCTTCATTTTCCTTTACTTCAAGCTTCAAAATAATCTCATAATAGTCATGAATTGACTTAGCTGGAGCAGTTATTGTCATTGAACGTACTCTTAGATTAGAAGGAACCCTCAGCCCATTGAGTCTGTACCACCTCAACAAAGGAAGCTCCATTTCCAGGCTCCCGAAACTCACTACCTCCAATGGCAGCCCATGTCATTTTTGTAGACTTTCATGCTGAGAAAGTTCTTCATCATGAGTGAAATCTGCCTTTTCCTTCATTCCCAAAGACCTGATTCTGCTATCTGCAGGACAGCCTTCCATATATATTTAAAGATACTTACTCTGTTTATACTATTCCTTCTCTCACTATCTCATCTCCAGACAAATATTCCTATTGCTGTTAATATTAGCCCATGATTTCTAGTTCTTTCATGACCTTATTAGCCTGACTCTAAAGGAAGCAGTCTGTTCAGATTGGTTTCTTGTTAGACCACTTTTTAAAATTTGGCACTCCAGGGGTGCCTGGGTGGCTCAGTCGTTAAGCGTCTGCCTTCGGCTCGGGTCGTGATCCCAGGGTCCTGGGATCGAGCTCCACATCAGGCTCCCTGCTCAGTGGGAAGCCTGCTTCTCCCTCTCCCACTCCCCCTGCTTGTGTTCCCTCTCTCACTGTGTCTCTGTCAAATAAATAAAATCTTTAAAAAAATAAATAAATAAAATTTGACACTCTGAAATAAACACAATACCCTGGACATTTGAAAAGCACTGAGGTCGTATGACTCAGCTCCTCAGAGAACCTCATTAAACTGCAGTCAGACAAATCTACTGGGAATCTAAGTCTTTAGAGAAGCTGCAGTACCATCAGGTGTTTCCCCATCAGCTTCTTTGTATAGATGATTTAATTATGAAATGCCTCAGGCTTAATAATAATAAATTGAAGAATGAGCACCCTATTTAAGAAATATCAGCCACCCAATTTAAGAAATAAAACATAGAGGGGCGCCTGGGTGGCTCAGTCGTTAAGCGTCTGCCTTCAGCTCAGGTCATGGTCCCAGGGTCCTGGGATCGAGCTCCACATCAGGCTCCCTGCTCAGTGGGAAGCCTGCTTCTCCCTCTCCCACTCCCCCTGCTTGTGTTCCCTCTCTCGCTGTGTCTCTCTGTCAAATAAATAAATAAAATCTTTAAAAAAAAAAAGAAAGAAAGAAAACATATATACAAAGTTGGATTTTACCTCCTCCCCCCCAACCTCCAACTAAATTTCATCTTGCTGGTTATGGTTACTTGCATTAATTCCATAAACTTTTTGAACCTTGAATGTTATTTAAAATTATTTTCTATTTCCCTGATTTCTCTATAAGATCTTGACACAGTTGGCCAGCTCCACCTGAACACATTCCTTTGGCTTCCATGATGCTTTTCTACCAGACTCATTCCTTGATCCTGACTGTTACTATGTCCCTTTCAAATAGCACCACTTACCCTCCCCTCTCCCTAAAGTTCATTCTTCTCCTTTTACTGTCTATGATCTCGTTCTAAAGGATCTTACCCAATTTCATGGCATTGGATCTTTTTGTTTGAGTCCTGTTCATCTTTTAAAATACCTGTTTATATGCCCAACTGCCACCATCACTGTATGATTGGCAGAGCTAAAAGGAAATTCATCTCCTTCCCAATTACAAATCATCTTTCTTTGACTTGAATATTCCTGTCAATAGCACTATTCCTATGGATACTCTGATTTCAAATTTAAGAGTCATCCTTCACTTCTCTCTCCTTCCCCATTATAGTGTCCAGGTCCTTTTCTTGCCTCTTTGCCACCAGCACACACACAATAAAATGTTTCTCAATGAATTTGAGGTCACTACCCCATTTAAGTCTCTTAAAAAAATCACTACTTTGCTGGGCATCCCAACTAATCTGTATATCTCTAATTTAGTTCTTCCAACCCTAATTCTTGCCATTTGCTCACCAGCTACTATGGCTTTCTCCTGCTCAGGACAGAACTCTATAATCACGCCCCTATAAGTTCAGCTCCAACAATTTCATCTCTCACAATTTGCAAATATAAAATTAACATTTCAATGAATTTGTTCTAATTCATCCTTCCCTTGCTTTGTTCACACCACTCCCTCTACCTGGATCTTTAACAAAGGTCATCAAGTCCCCCTTCACTCACACACACACACACACACACAATCACAGAAAAGTGGAAAAAAATTACTGGCTTCAGAACCAGATCTAGCTTGGAACCACAGTTCTCTTTTTTAGGTTGAGGATCTTATTCGGGTTGCTGCCAACACTGAATGAAGTAACTTGTACACAGAGTTGTTTAACAATTGATAGCCCAGCCCAAGCAGACTAATTATCAGGTTTAAAAAAAAACTGATACAGAGTGTAAACCTAAAATGGGAAGCTAATGCTTTGATATTTCTCAGACACACACACACACACACACACACACACACAGCACATTCATTAAGACCTAGAGTAGACCTTTTAGTATCTCTTGATTAACCTTTAAAATAATCACCTGTATCACACGTCTGCTCAAGCCTGTCCTTTCTGCCAGTTTCTGGAGGGTCTGTGCATCTGGGTTGTTGTCCTGAGCAAACTGTGCTTGCATAACCTGTTTTTTTAAAAAAAAAATAAAAAATAAAGGTAGTAAATAGCTAAATATAAGAAACTCAATCTTCTGCATTTTGATGACAGGAGAGATAAGACATGCACAAGAAAATAAGATACTTGTATTTTATTACTAGAAAATCAATATGGGTGAATGCATATAAATGAAAAGAAAGCATATGCTGTAAATTTACAAACAAGTCGCTACACTGAGATCTTTCAAAAAAAATTCATTTCAACATAAAACCTGTCTCTCAACTATGCTGCTAAAAATGAGCTCACCTTTGTTCTTCTTCCATTCTTCTACAAATGAAATGAATAAATGGCATGTCTATTTACTATTTCTTCCACTTTGTTAAATATTTCTTGCATTAGAAAACTTTTAAAAATACAAAAATCCTATCAAATTTATCTCCAACCTCTACTAAGTTAAATAGGCTCATACTACAATTTTTTATTCGTCAGCAATTGTATACAGTGCAATAGATGGATTCCATACTCCAACATTAATTGTTTTGAGCACTTGCTCCATGCAAAACAGTATCAGGGATCTTAAAAAAAAAAAAAAGATATCAATCAGCCCAGTGAATAGGAATTTCCTGGGATCTAAACATCTATATATTGAAAAAGCTCTCAGGTGATTTGATATGAACCTTTGGATTAGAATCACTGTGCTAAGTGCCATGAGACAGTGACACATGAAAAAACTGTCCCTGGTCTCAACTTTTTGAGACAAAGATATGGACATGCCAATAACTACAATACAAGGTAAGGGGAGAAGCATAAAGCGGGAGGGAGTACCAGAATAAAGCATAAGCCAAGGGCTTTGGATTCTTTCTGAAGAGGAAATCATGGGAATCAAGAGGGATATTTGAATTTTATTACTTAAAAGTCAATCAACTGAGGGAAGTAGTATAAAGTATAAAGGATTATGAAAAATGAGAGAGGGAGTCTGTCATCCAACATAATTGTACATGTCTATGGGTGTGGGATGGGGATAACCAATCTCCCTAAAGACCTTAGCCATCACTGGCCTCAACACCATTCTCCATAGGCAAAATTAATTGCATTCTCCACTATGTTTCTCATCTAATACAGACTTCTGCCACTGCACACATCACAAGGCAGCTAAATAATTCACTGGCAAGTCTAGCTCTCCATAGCAAAGTAAGCTTCTTGAGGGCAAAGGGAATGTCTTATTCTTCATATCCCCAGGAACTAATACCCTTTCCCATCACATAATATGTGCTTAAGGGTTTGTAACACAATGAACCCTGACAACATGAGGAAAAGTTGAAGATAGTGTGGAGAAAAAGACCAATGTTGTTCCAGGAAACCTTACAAAGTTTACAAATTATATAATTTTTTCAGTTCTGATTAGTGACTTCTAGAATAAGGTATTCCTGGCTTCCTGTCCAACCATATTTGTTCACACACTCACTGTAAACAGCATGTATTTTACCTTTTAAAAATGGGCAAAACTGACCTAAAAGTTTATAATTTCACTCAGTTCACCTCATTCTTCCTTTCTTATTCCAAATGTGTTACTTCAATATTGTCATGTACAAGTAGTTGTGTTCATATGTAGTTGAGCATGTATTATCCCAAAGAGAAAAAAGAATGAGCAAATTAATGGTCTTTGTTTTTTTAATTTTTCAAGAGGAAAAGCTAAACAGATATTTAAGGATTTGCTTGTTAGGCCATTATTGATAACTTATAAAACAAAAAAACAGCATGCTTTTTCACAAATGCATTTCAAATTCACAAGTTTAATAATGAAACCAAGTTATACTTAATAAAGCAATTTCTCATCAAAGAATAAAGCAAAGCTTAAATGAACACTGATGGTTTAGAATCAGTATATGCTAAAGGGAAAGTAAGATGTGCTTATCAATGTTTAATCTCTCTCACACACACAAAAAGCCTTTTAATTTCTACTTAATTTCATTGTTCTTCAGTCACTAATGATGTTGAAACCCACCCCACTTCTTTTCTGAGGTCTTTTTAACATGGTCAAGGAGTGAGCCTTTGTAGACACTCATCATTTTAAGGCCAGGAAATCCCAGAAATGACAGGTATCTGCATAGTAGCAGCTGACCAAGTCAATCTGAAAGTGGATTAAAATAGGTGCTAACCTTGGCATGTTTTATATTCATAATCATTGAGCAAGAGCTTCCAACTACAATATGCAAACCACAACATTGGCAGGAACTTCTTAAATACCATTTCTACAAATGGGACCATATTTAAAATATTCTTGCCAACACAAAATGTTATTCTGTTGTGAACCTTAAACAACTTTTTCTTCCCGTAAATTTCTAAATAATTTTGGGAAATTATCTTGTTTATTCTTCCCATGTTAACTCTCCTCTGTCCAAAGCAGTCGTTCATGAACAGTCTTGACTTATTGATCACCTGTAATATTTTGTTATTCTGCTGAATTCAAGCACTATTTGAATATACCAGTTTTCTGAAAGGACAATTTGACAATGAGGGTACATTGCCTGATTTATTAGAGGTTCTAGCAAAATATAATGATTTAAGTTTTTTAAAAATTTACAGCTATGTTTTCCAGATTCCTCAGGTATAAAGAAACACTTGAGGGCAAAGATTGTGTCTCATTTGTTTCAGCCATCCCTGGCTTAAGACAGATACTAATAATATTAATACTGAAAAAAATGAGTATATGCTTTGAAGGCATATCACTTCTATTTTCATTTTTTAAAACCTATGGTTCCAATATAAATCTTTAAAAACTTATGCAAGATTTGGAATCTCACTCTTGTTTTAGCTGCTGCTGCCATTAAGTGGAGCTTTTATTTCACTCAGGATCTGGTGGCCAAGCAAAATGAAAACACCAGAGGATTGGGGAAGTTTCCAAATCTCTTCTCTGCTATTCCCTTGGTAGTCTGCCTTGAGGGGAGTTCCTGCACCTCTTGGATGAGGCTACCTACATCAAGGAATTATTGTTAAGAATTAAAGGAGAGAATGTAGATAAATGCCTAGCATAGCATAACTTTCACAAATATTATTCCCTCTTTATTTAATTAGTACCTGTAATTATTTTCCTATATGAAATTGTATATCTACCTGAAGTTGTTTCAAGTTTTCACTATTATAATTTTAATAACTTTAACTTCACATAAACTTTTACTGTCAGCCTTATAATTATTAAAACTATAGCCAGCCCTTCATGGAAACAGCCCATTTTAAAAACAATATATTTATATTAGAAATTCTATTTTAACTCAGACATCTTTTAGCTACTAGTATTTTGCTCCCAGGTCTCCCACAGCTATTCATATCTCCTAATTTAGGGCTTTATGTGATCTAAGTTAAGTTCCCTTGAAATATTTGTATCACATTAAGGTTTCTTTCTTAATCATTCTCCCAAATAAAAATTCTCTCTTAAAACCCTTTTACTGTATTTATCTTAAACACTGGCAAGTCTTTGATACCATATGTGATTTTCAGAATATTACTTTTACTCAATTGCTAACGTTGTATAATGTCCTTTAAAGTTTGAGCTAAGATACATCCTATGTGTAAAGCACCCAGTAGTACATGGTAGGCGCTCAATAAATGTTACTTTACCTTACCATAAAACAAATACCTCATCCACATTAATCTTTTAGAAAACGTGATTTCTTTATCTGAAAAAATGTCAGAAAGAATCATTATATGTGTAGACTTAAAGATAAAGCAATGAGTAATTAATTATTTTTTTGACAACTGACATGAGTTGAACTTATAACAATTATATTTAGGGCAACTAAACTGAAATAATACCTCCTCTTTCAGGGGACATAATCAACCTTCAGCATCAAACTATAGAATTAGCTCCCTCTATCCCTTTTAAAAACATGAAAAGGTTTACTTGGTTGTGGAGTCAATAACTAGATTCCTGTTGTTTATGGTAAGGCATATTCAATTCTTCCTATTCAGAAAATTATACAAACTTAGCCATTAAGAGGCTCATTATAATTTCTTAAAAAGGTGAACACATTAGTGTCCCATAGGCCCACATACTGTATGTCTCTTTCTGTTAATAGTCTTAAAATATTTTGTCTTCTATCCCCATTATAGGTAGTAATGTAAATAAATGCCTTGGTTAAACTGATTTTATCAGAAAGTCAGGACTGATCAATATTTTGTTTGCACTTTGACGTTAATACCAATAAATCCCAGGGAAATAAAGCTTGAATGACTAGTTCATACCAGGTCATGACTCTGGAAATACTGACAAACATTTTAGGGCTATAAGTATATTTTCATACAATCACCAAGTTAGTATTCATTAAAAGCACAGGCTAACTTTTTTGAAAATATGAAAATGTTCTTAGGCAGCATGAAATTGTTTTGGGTGTTTGGGGGAGGGCAGGGGAGTTGGGGGATTTTTTTGTTTGTGTTGTTTGTTTTGGTCAGGAGGGACTTCAAAAATCATAAATTCATTGTCATGTCTACCTGGAGCTGATCTGCTGTAAAGCTGGTCCGAGCTCTTTTTGCTGGTTTTGGATGATTAACATCTTGCTCTGTGAGGAGGGCACCTTCAACACTAATCCCATTGCCTGAATTTAAAAAACAACAGCATACATGTTGGTAACTCAAATGGGTCCGCTGATCAAGTAATAATATGTTTCTTGTATCTCTTGGCTTCGTGTGAAATTGCAGATTGCCCAAATCTGTCCGTTAAGTTTTAAAACGCACTAGAAATATTCTGTGGAAACAATATATAGGCTTGTACATTTACTCAAAAGTGCAAAAAGTTAGAAGAGCATACATCTAAGGTTCATCCTAAGAAGGCAAATACAGGAAAACAACTGGTTACAAAAAGCAAAACACAGTCTTAAATTCAAGGCTGCTGCCTGAGAATATGGTACAAGGCTAATACACATGCCATGGCTTTTCCTGCATATAAACACATGTAGATCATCACTAACAGTAGAATGCTTAATGAGTTTTACCACAACTACACTGCACAAAATAATGCATTAAAATGACCTAAGGAAAAATCATTTTTATTCCCTGTATTCATTGTCCCAAAAGACTCCAAAGTATTTTAAGTATATATTTACCATTTTCCACTTCTCTTTTTAAATTATCCAGCATACAGTCATAATGCACTCTGCAGAGGACTTTCTCTTCCACCAAAGCAAACTCCTCTCCCGTGGAAAGTTGCCTTTTGCAAGAAAAGCAGGCAAAGCATGCCAAGTGATAGACATTCCCCTTGGCCCTCCGGACCCAGTCAGTAGAATGGATATGCCTCCCACAACGAGAGCAGCGAGTTCCATACCTTCTATATAAACAGAAGAGCAGGAGGTGAAGATTTTAATATTTGGTGAGATACTCATCAGCCTGAGTAAACTAATACATTATATTACTCATTGCATTAACCTAAGTATTTACATCTTTTGAAAATGAAACAGGCATCAATTATTTTTCTGAAAGTCAATATGGTAAGCAATCAAGACTTAAGATAGGGCCGTAGTTCAAATCAGTTTATGAAACAAAAACTTCTCATTGTTACTTTAAAGGAAGACTGGATTTTTTCTTTTAAAATAAATGCAATATGAGTTTCAATATCCCTTTTGTAGCAAATATCAACACATTTATAAATTCCTAGAGATTCAAGATACAAACACACATATACTCCAGATTGAAACCTGAAAGTGCAAAAGCATACAGTAAAAATATGACTTCTTAAAACCAAATTGAGATAATTAAAAAATGTTTTAAATATCATTTTTAAGTTAAAATATTTAAACATTTAAAATTGATATTATCAAAGAATGGGTAGAACAGAAACTGTTCACCCTGAGAGTGAGGAATGAAAACTCAGATATGTTTCCATTGGTGAATAAGCTATTGCATTGCTAGTCACAGGAGGGGGAGATACATTATCTAAAACTTTCAGAGACCAACCTGGACATTAAATGCAGGTTAAATGTAACAAAATGCCAGATGTAGTTTTTTTTTTTTTTCTCCTGGTCTGAGTAACTGGACATTCTTTGCTATGTGTCCTATCATAATCACAGTCATGGCCTTGCATATCTACATCAAACTAGATATGTGTCTGTTTCTATTCATTAGCATATCTTTAGAGGTATTGCCAGTTTTGTTTAAGTTAATCTGAAAAAGTGAATCCTAAAACTAAATTGCAGAATATAATATGAAGTATAAAAAAATCCTGAAGAACTAGACTTTCAATAACTTGCTGAAACTAAACCTTTCAAAAAGCTTTAAATTATCATAAAAAAATTAATATTTGCATATCTTAAATCAAAAAGGAGGCAAATTGCTATCATTTTTGAAGAAATGGAGAGTAAACCTGATGAGAAATATATGTTTTTGGTAATTACAAAATTCTGTGACTTTATAAAACAAAGGGTCTGGGTTTTATGAAGTGCTTTTAATTAGCAATTTTATTCAAATCAATCACTAAACTCTCTGAAACCAGGTTTTGAAACTGAGTATAAACAACATAATTAGTATTACAAACTTCATTATATAGTAGTAATTTCCCAATTTCATGGTGAACATTTTTCTTCATTTAGAAATTCAAATAAAGAAAAAAATATGGTAATTTTAAAAGTCATGCTTAGGAATAATTTCAATTTCTAGACAGCTATCCATTAAGAATTATATCCTAGAAGAAACAGTGCATTTAAACAATTTATAAAGAGATCACAGAAAAGATGTTACATTTAATATCTTGGGCAAATACAATCTCACAAAACAAAGATCAAAGAACAGACAAAAAAGAAACAGGCTTTTTGGATAGAATAATCAGACTTGGTGTATTTCTGATACTGGAATCCTCTAAATTATATCGTTTAACACATTCTCCAAACTGCTGACATTTTGTAGGTATAACTAGGGATCATTCTATAGTAAACTGGTAAACACTTAACAAAACCTTGATTTTTCCCACCATAATTATTTCATTTCATTTTAGCATCCCCTGCAAATAACAGACTTTGTCACAATAAGTCATCTTATATTTTATACTTGACCTGTGCACAGCGAGAAGTTTCCCTGTTTTTAATATCTAAACCTTTCATTCCCAAAGAGGAAATACTTATTTTAAATTAGTTTTTGTATACTGAATTCCTAGAACACATAAACATGCTTATTGTATTTGTTTTGATATAAGTTATACCTCAAAAATGTGAAGCATTCTCATTTTGAAATCCATTATATAAGAAAAACTGGGTTTCCATACATAAAACTGGACAAGAAAGCTTGTTTACAAAATTCTCTTTGCGTATTATCTTGGAGTGTCTACTAAAAAATATTCCACAGTGTACCTGAAATAATCAAGTTTGCAGAAAATGTCTTTGTCTTTAATGTAACAGCTGGTATGCCTTCCTAAGGAGGTCCTGCAGACACTGCAGGAGAGACACCGAACATGCCAGCACAGGTCATTCACCTGTAAAGGAAAAGAAGCAATTTTAATACCGCACTCACAGTATCGTTCATTGGTTTTGTACACTAAGCAATTTTAAAAACTGGCTCCTTAATATTTTAACATATGCGCTGAATGTTTCTATCTAAAAGGTGTAATTTACACAAATATGTGTCTAGATATATTCCCTTTCAGACCCCAACCAGGAAAATCACAATAGCATATTTTACACTGTGTGTTAAATTGTTTATTCCTTTGAAGAATTCAGGGTGTGTGCTTTTTTTTTCTTTTTGAAATCGAACTTCTATGAATACGGAAAACTTTGGTCACTTTAGTCCTACATACAGGCTTGTTTTATTTTTTCTTTCACCAAATTCTTCCCACCAGGAAACCTGGTAGCTAAAGAAGTCAAGCCACATACCTTCTCAATCTATTTTTTGACCAAACAATTATAAATGTTACAGTAGTTGAAGTGACAGAGAAAGAAAGTGAAAAAGCAGCTTTGTAAAATACTTACCCTTATAAAGAAGCCAGGCAATCCATTTCCCTTACCAAACAGAAATTGCTAAGGTAGATTTAAAAGTTGATATGGCTACCTTCTAACATTAAATAATAAAATCAAGGAGTAAATTATTGGAACCCTAACTAATGATTTGGCTATTGGAGAAAAAAATTGATCTGATTATAAGTGGTTCTAAAAAGGCAACCCAAGCACTGTTTGCCATTTATATTCCAAGTAATAAGGCATAAAATAGTGTCTAATAAATCACAACACTTTATATTTTCTAAATAGGAACATGAAATATTGTCAATTCAGGGAACAAATCATAACAACCCTCACCTTAAACTGTTGCCATAATACTATAATCACCACAACTTCAGCCTTCAAGAATGAAGATGTGTATTGGATTGAACTTGCTTATAACACAGGCTCCCAACGTTTGCTCTTGTTAAATGGATACAAGAATTGAGTTTATGTTTAACCAATTAAGCATAATTTCATTTCATATAAGAGAACAGCAATGATGCAAAAACACCAGTTACACCCTACAAATGGATCTAATGTCTAAAATAGTAATTAGAAAATTGTGAAAAGGGGAAATTGTGAAATAGCCTTTATTATGAAATAGTGTAGCAAAAGCCCTATCTGTCCAATGATTCAGATTAGCACTACTGTTCAAAAATGTTTTTTCAAAATGTTTGTGATACAAAATATGAAAGATACTTTGAAGCTGAAGGAAAAAGTTTCACTTGCTTCTAATTGCAGTTATAGGCCTCTTTCCAAAGCATTAATGAAGAGTATCATTTTGGTGAAATTTTTTAAATTTTAAGTTTTGCTTACTACATAGGAAAACTTGGAAGAAACAAACAAAGGAAATCAGAATAAAAAATATTAACAATGGTTAATACTATCCTAGAAATAAATATGTATTTTCCTTCTATTTTTTTCCTAACATGGGACAATTAAAGTTTAAAAATACAGGCTTCCTTTAGCATTCCAATGCACAGGAACTTCTACATTTTGATCTTATCCAGGCTCTTCTTTTTCCTCTCTCCAAGCAAGTATAGATTCAGGCTTCAGAGCAGAGTCATGGCTATCTTCTACCTCCCTAAAACCAAACCTAATGCCTGGTTTGTCACCCTTTTTTAAAGTTTACTTTAAAAAGAAAAGAATGTTCATCTTCCATTTCTTTTCCAGGGAGGAAAGTAAGGTAAAGAGAGAAAATTCTAGAGAATATAGACCTTTCCTGATGGCTGTTATTGATCCAATTTGTATATGTATATGGGACCAAGCCAGAAAAACCATCCAAACAGGGCACTGAAATATTAGACGAGGTAAAAGACACATCTAATTCCTCTCCTACTTTTTTAACTCAATTTTACTTGTCTCATGAGATGATGTCTTTCTATATTAAATGGTTTCTATATTTTCTATATTAAACAGTTGTACCCTCAAATACTCTACTAGGTCTAACAATTATTTTTCACCAGTGACTCAAATTGAATTTAAACTTCTCTTTTAGAATAATTACTCAAAAAAAAAAAGAACTCAGTTTTTATATAATCATATAATGTCAAACTTTAGAGCTAATATACTAATACACTAATATGTACAAAAATGGACAGAATAAGACTGTACATAGAAGACTTCACTGGCAGGACAACAGTCCTACAACAAATAGCCTTATGTAAGTTATTTAGATAACTTAGGTATTTTATGTAAGTAAATATAATATACAAATGTATTTTTAACATATAAAAGTGAATACTAGAAACAATATTTACTTCAGATGTGTGTTGTCATTTTATAATGCCTTTTTTTCTAAATCCTCTCTGGTATGAAGTATTAAAGCCTTTATAGACCCATTTAGAAACATTCTTAAAGATTATGTTAATTATTGAGAGAGCTCACTGAAAATAACAAACTAGTTTTGGTCCAAAAGATGATTTTGAGATATCCAAAAAAGCTCAGGTCTAAAAACAGGGTATCTTAAAAATGTAGATTTAAAGAGAGAGCCATGTTAATTGGCCATCTTTAAGACTCAATCCCCAATTAAAATTAATTTAGTTACTTTTCAATTTTTCACCAAAACTTCTTTTGGCGCTTTATCTGGGTTGTATCTATAAGGTATTATTCCCACTTTACAGATTAAACAGCTTTATACATTGAGGTAGAAATTTAAATTTAAAAAAGCCCAATAACTCGCCTTTTGAACTCATGCTCTCCATAATTAATCCTTCTGAAAAAATGGGGGGAGGAGGTGGGGGGAGATTGATGAGGAGGGAATAGAAAGTGTACTGGTTTGCTACTAATTCAGTGTAGGAGAGATCATTATTTTAAATAGTTGTTTTAAAGAGCTGTTGAAATTGAAAACCCACGGTATTAGGATTAAGACACATGGGACCATGACCCTGCACTCAGTGACATGGTTAACTGTGGCCTGCCAGAATTTCTACTCCAAAATTCCCGCACAGTATTTTGAGAGAAGTGAAACAGATTAAGACAGTCAATGACAGTCAAGAAGTCAAAACTAGCACTTCATCCCAGGCATCCATCCATCTATCTTTCTTCTTTCTTTTTGCTTCCCTTCCTGCCTTCTTTCTCTCCTGCCTTCCTTTTTTTGGGGGGTGGGGGATGGGGGGTCTAACTTTATATGGATTTCCATTTTTTTCACAAGCACTGGAGAGGACATTAAATAAGCATTGGGTGGCCTTCAAATATTAGTAAGAGGGCGGAGGTACTGAAAATGGTTTTTATGTACATGGTCCTACAAACTTTTACTCTGGAAAAGCCTCAAGTGACTGTTACTAAACATAAAACTATGTAAAAATCCTGTTCAGAAAGACCCTTTAAGGCACTTTACAGTGGTCCTTACCAAAGGAGACACCGCAAGGGGGAATCAGCCAACATATACTGACCAGGAACTCTTAGAAGCAGGCAGGTGTAGGGGTGTTATTGGGGGTGGAGGGACCATTACCCAGGCTCGGTGAAAATAATCACGCAGGACCCTGTTCCAAAATGAGTAAAAGGATTAACCCACTTTTGCTTCTCTACAAGTCGGTGGCTGACTCTAGTACAACCACCCCCGGGGTATCGGCTCTTCTAGACCACGACGTGTCATATACACAAGCTGTTTTGCAATAACGTGGGAGATTCTACGATTTCTTCTCCCACTCTTTCGATTTGCCCTGGACTGGGCTGTTTTGCGGAGAAAGCCTACAACCTGCAGGAGAACTCGAAAGGAAAAGAGGGGGGAAAAAACTTTTCTCTTTTCCCAAAGTTCCCTGGTAACCCCGCTCCCCTTGGGCCTCGCGGCTCCACCCTACCTTGAGAAGGTACTTGTCCACGATCTCCAGGCCGCAGCTGTTGCACACACACTTGCCAGGGGGGCAGACAGAGCCCGAGGCCATGGACCGGGGCGAGGACGACGGGGACAGCGGGGCCGAGGAGGAGCACGAGTCCTCGTCCCCCGCTCCCTCGGGGCTCACCTGAAGGAAGCCGTGAGGCGCAGTCGCAGGCGGTTCCAGACCCCTCCTCCTCTCCTCATCCCACGGAACCGCCGGGGCTCCCCCACCCCCTTCCCCTCCTTTCCCCCTGGCCACCCCCAGTTCGTGAGGTCTTGCTTCCCGCTCTCTCCCCCGGGTCCAAGCTCCCGCCACGCACCCGCTGGGGCTGTCGACCCGTGACCTCAAGGACCCAGGGAGCCTTACAGCTCGGCCCAGCCCGTCCCGCCGGCTCAGCTTTCCACCACGCCCTGCCCCAGGCCCCCCTTCCACCCGCTCCCCGAGGGGCCAGCTGGGCCCAGGAAGGAGCGCGGGGACAGCGGCCCTTCGCCCTGGGCCGCCTCCACACGTCCAGTCTTGCCAACTGCCGTGTCCCTCCCCACTCACCAGTCCCTCTTCCCCGGCGCCTTTCCGAGTCCTCGCGGCCGCCAGGGCTGCAATCCGCCCGCACTCCTCCGACATGAGCCCCTGGCACTGCGGGGTGGGAGGAGGGGAAAACGGGGAAAAAACGGAGAGCAGAAGTTCAGAGCCGGCACGCTCGGCCCTGAGCCTCGGCTTCTGGCACGCGGAGCGGGCTAATGAAGGCCCCCAGCGCGCCGGGCCGCGCGTGCAGCCGTCAGGGCTCCAGGGCCCCGGCGCCGCGGGCAAGCGGGCGGGAGCGCAGCCTCCCTTGTCAGCCGCCGGCCCCCGCGGCGCAGCCCGAGCGCGTGGCAAGGCGGCCACCGCAGCGCTGAGGGCTCGCCCGGCGCGCTGCGGAGCTCTCGGGGCCGCAGGTCCCTAGCGCTCACCGGAGCAAGTCGGTTCCCCGCCCCCCTGCCGGGGGTAACAAGTTAATAACAATCATCCCAGCACAAAGCATTTTCTTTCTAGACGTCAATCACGACGGAGCCGGGATCACCAGGCTAAAGCGGGTGCAAGGGGCGGGGGCGGGGGGGGGCGAATGGGAGAGAAGAAAAGAGGATTGAGGAGGGGGTGGGGGAAGAAACTTGATTTCTTTAATAACCTCAATTAAAAGAGCAAGACACATATATTTTTAAAAGGGAGCTTTTTGAATTGGATAGCCCAAAAGGTGAAGAGGTTTAATAGGATACTTGAAAGCTAATTACAGCGGGATTTAAGAAGCCTGGTGTTTGTTCCGATGACAATTTGAATGAAAATGCTTCAGATTAAACCAAGCCAGCAGCTCTTTCGTAAACTTACAGCAATTAGAGCTGCGAGTGATTTACACTCGTTTCTTTAAGGTATAAATTGCCACTTATAGCTCAGTAAGTCAACATTTGAGCTACTAAAGGATTATTTTTAACCAGCGCAAAAAGCGGGACGAATAATGGAAAATATCCAGCTGAATTTAATTTGTGCCATTAAAACTCACCCAACCTCGGTCAAAATGTTTTAAAGCAACAGCGCGCATTACTCAAGTGTTTCCAAGCCTTTGCTGGAGTTTTGTTCTTAAACGAAAACGCAGCCTCTCTAGGCTTTTTCTGCCCTCGTTTACAAAAACTCCAGTTTGAGGGCAGGGGTGCGGAACTCGAGCGGCCCACACCTGCGTTTCTGACTCTTCACCTCCCTACTTCCGGCTGCGCCAGGCGAGACACCGTCCGAACCCGGGAGACCCCCTCCCTGCCCGGCCCTCAGCGGGGACCCTCGGGTGCGCTCCCTAGGCTGGCCCCAGCGCCGCCGCTCGGAGGCCTCATCCTCTCAGACACAAAGAGAGTTTAAGCAGAAAAGTCCGGCTTTCGCTGGGTATTCCCCGCCAACGTCCGACAGAGTCAGCGGTACCCAAAGCGGGTCCCTCTGAGGCGCTCAAAGAGGCTGCAGATGATTTTCAAACTTAAAACGCGAGACACCAACGGGTCCTGCCTCCGGAGTGAGGTGAGCGCTTGTCAGTTTTCCCCATCTACTGGACGAAAGGTGTGACTCGTTTGCCCTGGGTTTTGCCCTGTTCTTATTTTTGGTATTTTAAGTGAAATGGCCCTCCTGGCCCGCCCTGGGATCCCCCGAGGCCTTCCAGGAGCCATGACTCCCTCTGTCTCGCCGTGGGCCCCCGGCGCCGCGAGTCGTCCAGCGGCCAGAGGCGCGCCCGCGAGCGGCTGGACGCAAGGAGCCGAGCCTCTGGTCCCACCCCGACAGCCGCCCCGACCTCCCGACTCGCTCTTCCCCACGCCACGATCACCACACGGCAAATAGAACAAAAGCACGACTCACATGTACCCGAGAACGCCTTAGGCTCGAGGCTTCGTCTCCCAAATTACAGTCTCCATGCCTCAGGTTAAGTGAGCTTGTGGGGAGGGGAGGCAATGATTACTGACTAACGCTACTACGTAATAAGAAAAAAAAAAAAAATTGCCAGGTCTGAAGATGAGGCCGTTACAGGTAATTTCTGAACCTTGTTTGGGAGCCCGAACAGCTCGCGTTTCAAGGAAAGTGCAATTCAGCTCGTCTGGCCAGGCGTCGGCTCGCTCACCTTCTCAGGGGGAACTGCCAGCTCCGGCACGTCCTTTTCTTCTAGTTTACACATAAACATCTGATCGCTTTTCCAATACATGGCACTGCTAGGGCTGCTTATCGCATACCAACTCCAGAGGGTCAGCGGCCGTCCGGGTCTGCCGATCTTCCCCCCTCCCCTGCGCCAAAGCACTAATAAAAGCTGACACCGAGAAGAGGAAGAATGCTACAAGCAAGTCTTCGTCCAAAGAGGCCGCTGTGGCCGTTACCACTCTGGCGGACTGTTCTTAAGATTCTTATCCCAACTTCACTGAGGTCTGTCCCTCCAGGAAAAGGAAAAAAAAAGTTTTGTTTTCCAGAGGGTGGAACCTTACATAAAGGGAGGGAAGGGGGTGTGTGTGCAGGGGGAGTCTTCTCCTGGAGGAATAGCCTCACCTCCTTAAGGAAAACCCGCCTTCTGTACATGTTAAGATCTTTATCAGAGCAAGCCAACTTACTCCAGATTTAGTATTAAAGAGGGGGGGAAAAAAAACAACACTAGGAATGGCCTGTTAACTTTTGACTTAAAAAAAAAAAATCTGCTCTCTGCATTTGCCGTAGCTTTTTAATTCTCGCTCCCCAACCAAAACCTAAACAAAGATTCAGGTTACATCTCTTTCTGCAGCAAGCAGAAGGGGAAGCGGAGGTCTGAGTGACTTAAACTTTTTAGTTATTCTCCTGAAACACGCAGCTCTCCTGTCTAGCCAAGGAACTCGACCGCTCCCTGGCAGCCTGGGGGCTGACTTATCTAGCGGTTCCCGCTCCCTTTGCGAAAAGTTTTCTCATTAAGATAAAGAAGGAACATCTGAGCAGCACAAAAGCTTATGATTTGCGACTAGATTTGAAATCAAGGCTACAAGAAAGAAAAAAGTATGTTGCTAATAGTATTGCTCTTTCATCTCGTCCTAGACAAAATTTAAGCCCTAGAAGGGGCCAGTTCCTGCCTCAAATGTTGGCTGTGGGTTTGTGGAGGGAGGGGGGTGGTGTTCTCAGAATACCGTAATTTTGATGAGGATTGGAGGGTATGTTTGTTTAAATAGCTTCTTTATGGTGCAAATTTTACTTCATTATTTAGTGTGTAAAGGGGAATTTAGTAAGAGACTAACAATATTTTTATTTCCAATTTTCCCTTTTTTAAGAAACGAAACAAAGCAAAACAATTTAAGAATACCTGGGAGTCTGTTTCCTAAAGGCCTTTAGTAAAATCATGTGATGTTCCAATTAAACGGATATATGTATCTACATATCTATCTATATATAATCTTCTATATTCCTATCTCCTTGCCTTGTTTGTCTAGAAGAGTAAGATCGAAGGGCTCTCGCCCAGACAAGTCAACAGCAGACTAGAGGAGGGGCAATGGGCAGAGATAGGTAGCCTTCCTGTAATGAAGTGAGCCTGTATAACAGTCTGGGACCGAGCAACGACTGCAAATTTAGTTTTCCCTCAAGTACATTTTTCTCCCATAAACACGAGGGTCCCCAGAGCATTTTCCTAATGCCATTGTTTTCCTTTTCGCGCAGCTGCGCACAGGTTAATATTAGCCATCCCCCTTCTGGTCCTTTCTGGGAGATCTCGCTTAAATTTATGAAGTGGGGGGTAGAGGACGCTGGGATCTGTGCCCTCTTACAGAACTGAAGGCTTGGGGCGGACCTAATTCTCCTAAAAAAGCTAACCTGTGCGTGGAGAACAGAAAGTCTTGCGGTTTTCATCAAGTGCAAAAATTAGTATTGGGGGGAAAATCCACATAATGCATTTTCCATGAAATAGCATCGGTCTCGAGATGTCTTTTCCGAATGGAAAGAGAGTCGTCAAAACATTGGCTCTATCGGGGTGTTCATAGAGAGCAGGATTGAAAGTGGAATTAAAAAAAAAAATAAAGGTCCAGTTCAGAGATTTAGTTCCTATTCATTAGGGTCTGCAAAATGAATCTGGGGGTCCTGCTTGGCTACTCTCCGGGAGAATTAATCGCCCGGGTCATTTGGAGATCCGGAGAGCGCGGGAGCTGTCTGGGGAAGTAGGGCGGGGGCTCGGGCGTTTATGCGGTCTTTCCACCCACCCTCGCCTAATCAGTCGGCTCGGCTCTCAATCAGGTTTTCAAAATACTAATCTTAATCTAAGAGCCCCTATCTCTGCATCAGTGAAGGAAATGATCATTTTTACTGGCTTCTGGGCATGGGGAAGAAGAATGGTCGTCAGACCTCAGAAGACCTAGAAGACTGGTCTGGCGTTCGCTTTACTGCTGACGAACTGCCGGACGCGGACCTTTTCCCGGGGTGTGATTGTGCGCACACAGCCTTGCTCTGTAGGCCTCCCGGCCGGTGAGTCTGTTTCTGTGTCCTCGGCGTTGTAAGCCTTTGGCTGCGGTCGTGTGCGGAGGTGGGAGGAGGGGGGTGTGCAGGTATTTGCTGTGAATGTTGGGGCTGAGCGTCCTGTTGGTGCTGGGCCCAAGGACCTCCTGACCCTTTGTCAGGGGTGAACACCTGAACGTGGCCCGGCTTCTTGGAGCTCTCGTCACACCTCTTACTCACGCTCCTCCCCCGCTAGGGCAAAGGAAAAGTTCGCCCGCTACTTCGCAGAGTTGGGTTCCTGTGCTAAAAATCAGGGCTCTTTTTGTCTTTCTAATAAGAGTTTTTAGCCCAAACTCCAATTGAAACCAATTTTGGTCGAAGGAGGACATACCAAAAAACATCATCTTGTGTTTCTGCAGGTGGGAGAGGAATCAGCCGCGCTGGGTCGATTCTTACCTACTAACTTGAAATTTCTAGATGGCCATCTCTCCTTAAATGAAAATCAAGAGACCATAAGCCCACCCAGGGGACTAACCAACACCCCTGGACTGCAAAGGCTCTTTGCAAGGCCCGAGGAAGAAACCCAGAGAGACTTGGGAGGACGCCCTGGCAAATTGGGAGGCGCTGGGTGTGTCTCCCGAAAGCCGGAGGGGGTCAGGGAAGGGGTCTGGGTCCCCTGGGGCCAGGCCTTGATTGAAGGTCCAGGGATGGAGAGCGGGAACACCAACCCGCTCTGACCCCTACAGTTTCCACTCACCGCGAAGAGCTGCCTAATTGGGCTGCGAGCAGCTGCGAAATTTGTAATCGCCTAATAAGCCTTCCACCTCGGTAATTCTTATCAAAAGGCATAAAACTGATATTTTCACACTCGGCTTCCTCCACAGGAGCCGTTTATAAACATCCTTCATCAGTAGGATGAAATTAAGACTTCATTGACAAAGGTCTCTGGAACTCGATATTTAAAAGCAATAGATTCGAATTAGCAAATTATTACTTTAAGTAGGGAAAGTCCCCACCAACTTGACTATTGAACCCTTTGCCTCTGAGCTCCTCGCGGTGAGTAACCACATGTTTGAGGGAACTTAACCTGAAGTTTCCGCGTTAATCAAGCAACCTCCGGAATCTCGCTTCCTGAATCCGCGCGCGCCCTGACTCCCGGCCCTTCCACCAGCCTTCGAGGACCCGCTCGGGTCAGACCTTGTGGGGACCAGGGCGAGGACAGCTGGGGCCTGGGCGAAAACGCGGCTAAACCGGACGCGCCCAAGACTCCCGAGCCTCAGGCGCAGGGCCAGTGCCGGCCATGGCACCTCTACGCTTTCCCCCGTCCAGGGACCCCGCGCTGGGGGCCCCCCGGAGCCCTGTCGCAGCGTGAGGCAGGGGAGACCTCCGCGCCGGTAAGAAAGCGCTGCTTCTGGCTGATTCTTGTGGCGACTTCTTTACCCATGAAGGTAAAAACTCGCCCTGAAGCTGCGAAAGTCACACTTGGTTCAGGGGTAGGAGTGTGTCCTTTGATATTTGCCCACCCCGTCTAATCATTATTAATACTAATTTGGAAAGAGACTGAAGGAGATAGCTTCGAGAGACTTTCTACCACCAACTTGCGCAGCTCAGACCCGCGTCACCCCACAGAGATCGCGCAGCGGGAAACGAGCTCACCTTGGGACTTACCGGTCCCAGGCTCCTTCTCAGTTTCTGAGGGAAAAGAAGGGGCAGTGGAGGACGCCCAAAGGTGGCAAGGGCCTCCGTCTGGGACCTCCTAGTCTCTGCCCAACTGCCTAGGCTCACTAAACTTCCGGGCGAGGCTACCCGGCTCCGCGTGGGACAGCCGGGAACGCACTGGCGCGCAGGCAGCGCCTGGGCTAAGCCGCCGGGCCGGCCGGGCGTCTGTTGCGCTAGCTGGAGTCGTGCGCGCCTGTTGGGGCCCGCGGTCTCCAGCGGTTCTAGAGACCCAACAACCGAAAACCACGTTCCGAGCCCCAGAGGGCTGTACATGTGGAGTCCGTATCTCTTTTCAGCGGGTGCGCTTGTCCCCCAAGAACGCGAGTAAACTTGCCCAGTCCTCTGCGGAAGGAGAGAGGGAAAGCGTTTCTCGCCTGATAGGACGGGTAATACGAGTGATAGAATTAGGAGCCCTAGGGAGCCCGAAATTAGTCAAGACGCAGTCTGGGGACGCTCCAGACTAAATGCTACTGCGCAAAGCGCGAAAGTCCACTACATTATTTACCCATTGTGACATTCCAAGCCCACAATCTTCGCCTTAAGCACACTTGTGGTTTACAGCTGCTAATTTTATATGCATTTTATCGTTCAGAATAAGCAAAGCGGCAGGACCAGGGGAAACCTGATTCTAACCTGTTTCTACAGACCTCGGCCCACACAACTCTGTAAAAATCGAACTAGGAGGTGGGGGGGGGGAGAACAACTCAAAACCCAACAGTTCTCTAACCCCTAATTCCCCCGCCCTGGGTTTTCCTACACATCCTACTAGGCTCACAGGGCGGATCTAGAATGGAGCTCACTAATCTAGAAGGAGGACGGGAACCCTAGCCCCACAGACTTCCCCTCCTCCACCTCCTCTTGTCCCCAGGGATCCCCGAGAGGCGCACTAAAACCCGGACAGGGAGGCAAAAAAGGCAAAGTTGATCTGAGTGTAGAAACATGGGCGCCTGAGAGTGTTTGTCGGGTGGAGTGGGGAGGGGTGGTGGTGGTGGGGAGTTGTGTGAGCCTCCTATTCTCAGGCTTCAATCCGGTTTTGATAAGGGAACACACAGCTCTCGTTTTTAGCCGGTGTGAGTGTGTCCCATGCAAACTCGGGTCTTCCAGCCCACAATCTCGGCAACAACATCTTCCCGGCAACACTAACACATCCCGTCGTTTCTTTACCCATCGATGTATCCTGTAAAATGATGCTTTAAAAAAAAAAGGAGGGGGGGAAATCTTCGGAATAATCTTGAAACATGATATTTTTTAAAAAGTTAAAAAAACTTTTTATATGGTTTCTGCTTCAGGAGACTGGTTCTTGTAACTTTGGCAATATTTTCCTCCTTTCCTTCCTCTCCTTCCCCTCTCCCTCCCTCCTTTCCTTCTTACCTACAAGCCTGACTGCCTGTCCGCCTTCATGGGAACTCCAGGTTTAAGAAGCTAGGCAACTTGTTATTAGAGTACGAGTATGAGATTTTGAAATTAGTCAAACCTGTAATGGATTTCAGAGCAATTTAACAACTTAACACCTCGGTTTTCTCATCCAGAAAATGGAGATGACAGCACTGATGATGTTGAAATGTGTTCACCGATGCGCAGTAGATTCTCAATCGTAGGCTCTGCCTGCGCCCTTCTGTGCTGCGCTGAGAGGTCTAGATGCAGAGGTGTCAACAAAGCTCTCATTCCCCAGGTGAAGGGGACAGGCCAGTGCTCTTCCTCAGCACCGACCTGGCTTCCAGTCGGCTATTTCTGGGCGTTCAACAGATCCGGTTGCCAATGCCAGATAAGCCTCCCAGAGCTGCAGAGACTCTGGAGAAGAGCTGGCAACTGGGAGCCACTCTATTATGGCAATTTGTCCCATGGAGGCACAATGAAAAATCTTCCTCCTCTTTTGTCACTTGTTTAACAATTGCGGGTTAATCTGGCACATTTAAATGCTTGGCACCCTGACTCCTGTCAGTTTGTGCAAACTTCTGAATATTGTGAAAGTGGCAGTAATCATAGTTGTTGCTTATTACCTGTCAAATGCCCCACCGGCGCTGAGGTGTAAAACCCTACTTCAGTAACTTGCCTGAGGCCATATCACCAAAGTGGGTTGGAATGCAAGCCCAGAGGCCAGACTCAAGGCCGCCTTTTAACCATTCCCCAGTGTTGCCCTATTTGCGGTCAGTTAAAAAACAGACACCTTCAATTAATGGATTCATTTACCCATCTCAAGATGGGTCTTTATATAGTTCAGTTGATCTGGGTTGCAGCTCCAGCACAGGTAGTCCAGCTACAGGCCTCTTGCTGGCACCGGCATCCAGCGGAGCTTCAGGCTTTCCCCAGATGCAAAGCATCTGGTATCCCGTGGGAAAGAGCGCCCCCTTCCTACCTCAATGAGGTTACATAGCATAGAAGGATTTGGAGCCTCAAACCAGCCACAAAGGGGGAAAGGGAGCCAACGGAGCCTTTAACTTGGCGGTAAAATCTCTCTCTTCTTGCAAATTACAGAATCCAATGACTAATCATCAGCGAGTGGATCAAAGCCTGGATTAAACAAGTGAACACCGCTCTCTGTATCTCCTGTGCTGCAAAGGCCCACGCTCACTTCTGGAACTTTCCTTTGGCTTGGACCAAAGTTCGGGTCACTGCATGGAGTCTGGCAGAGGCCGTGGTGCCCAGCCCTGGCTGTTCACAGGTCATCTCGCAGCACCCTCTCACACCCTCTCTTGCCACTTCAGAGAAGTCTTCGGAAATAGTTTTCCCAGACACAAATGGGTGAATAAAGTTGACCCCACCAGATCTTCCCGCAGGCTGCGAGGACCCTGGAGGCAGGAACCTTGTGCTGTTCCTGACTCTGGAACCTAGCTCAGTGCCTGGCACTGGGCAATAAAGGATGGCTTTTTGAACGAAAGACAGTATGTGCTGGCAGGTACAGAGGGTTTCAAGCCTTTCTGTGTATTTTTGGTTCGAGCTTGCTACTTCTTCACATTGGCACTTTCTTGTCCAGAACTCAAATTTTTTAGTCACATAGAAGAGTGAGGCAAGGAAGGGCATGGAGATCCTGCCAATTTAAATTAAAGGAATTCCTGGTCTTCGCTTTTCTTTTAGGGCGAGGGACTTGCAGCCTCCATTGGATCTTCTGGCACAATGGTTCATTTTGACCCTTCATGAGGGTCCTTCAGACCTTAATGTTTCAATTAAATTGGAAACCTACTCTGGGTGCCTAAGAGACCATCCAGGTCTGAACCTCAGTTATAGAGGAGGCTATTGGGAGTCAGAGTAGGAACGTGTTGAACCTCAGAAGTCTCCATGACACCCTGACTCCTGTCAGTTTGTGCAAAGTTCTGAATATTGTGAAAGTGGCCGGGTAAGCTTCCATGGCCCCATTTTGATTGCACACATGGGAATGCTGTGCGTGTTGTCCCGACATAAGTCAGCATAAGTTTGGGCTTGCCCCAGAATCAGAAGGGGGCCTGGGTGGACAGTCAGGATGGGAGCTGAGGTCATGCGGAGCCAGATACTGGTGCTCTCAGACTTCCCTGGCCTGGAAAGGAGATGCATACCTGTTTTCAGTCAGCAACAAGGCAGAAGAACATGGAGAAGACATGTGGGCTGTAGATGGAGTCTTAAACAGGACTGATCCAGTCTCTGTGCGATCATAACCATGTGTCTTGGGTGCCTGGGTGGCTTGGCCTAGTCTCTCCCCAGACCCAGCCTGTTTCAAGCAGGAACAGGTCCTGAGCAGGAACAGTAGCCCCAGGACTCAGAAACTAGCCCAGAGTCCTGGAAAAGGGCTGGAAGAGGTCTCTCGACCTGAGATGGTTGCACCAGCCCCCTTGGTCTTGAATTTACCTGGACACTAAGGGAGGAAAACGCTAGGACTTTATCTTGAAGACTTTTTTTTTTTTTAAAGATTTATTTATTTGATACAGAGAGAGAGAGAGAGACAGCAAGAAAGGGAACACTTGAGTCTCTTGCCAGACACACCACAACAGTTTGCAAACTGAGTCACAGCTGCGACATAGGCATACCAATGTGTCAAAAATCATTTCAAAAGAGTGTAATCCCGACAATTTCCTTTGAGTGCCACCCCTTCCTCTGGAGGGACTCAGAGGGGCATTTTTTAAAAGGCTGCCTTCATGTTGCACCATCTTTCAGGAATAATGCCTTTATCTGCCTCAGCGCTTTATAGTTTGCCTTTATTATTGAGTTTCAAAGTCACTGGACACAATGGGCAGCAGTTTCTTGGAGGTTTTTAATACACATGGTCTCTTTTCAAGGTTTCCTCCTCCTCCTCCTTTCAGAATACTTCTGCCCTGGCTCAATAATTAATTTTACGGATATTGTAGGAAAAACCTCCAGTATTAAAAAAATATCTGCATCAGCCCACGTAAATCTTTTAAAGGTCGGGGTGGGGGAAAGAAGCAGTTAGTAAAGTCATAATATCTGATTATTTACACTGCTCCCCTTGCAGCTGTCTTTTTTCCTAAAAAGACTTTGCATTTTTAGAGATGAATATGTGCATGCAAGTACTACCCTTTTATAATAAGAAATACCATTTATTGTTTCACATCGCCCAGATTTCAAATATGTTGTAACGTATATTCCTCACAATTATCTATGAGGTATATATTCCTATGCCCAGTTCACAGATCGGGAACCTAAAGCTCATACAGAGGGCCAGGTTGTTGGGCAAATTAAGGACGGTACGGATGTAAACCTATTCCAAGGTCTTAACCACTGAGTTTTATACAAAGGATATTGTGTGAACCTTGCAGAGTATAAAGTGAAGCCCCCTCTCCTGGCTGGTTGGATGTGTGGCTCCTCCCTTTCTCCTGGAGTCCTGGAAGCTGGAATTCTCTTAGGAGCGGGAGTGGGGGGGTGGGGGGGGCGCGGCTGGAGGGACCTGACCTCCGCTCGTGGTCAGTTATGTAAGGCTCGGACGCACGTGTGGAGCCCGCGGGGAAAACGGACTAGAGGGCTGAGAAGTTGAAGGAGGATGGGGGTAGATCGCGTGCTGGGAAAACACGTTCTCATCGCCTGCTGGTCATAAATATTGTTGTATTTCCTTGGTAACCCCCAGCCCGAGGCGGAGGCCTGCAGGCTGTCTCCTGTGGGTGTGAGGCCCTTCCCCGCCGGCGGCGGGCTTCGGAGGCGACCTCCCCACGCAGGTCCTGACGGCGTCCAGGACTCTGCCCTTCAGCCCTCTGGGTCGCAGTGCCAGCCAGGCTGCAGCCGGGGACAAGCCGGGAACGTCCCCGCCGCGCGGTGCACTCCGGGAGGCGCCGAGGCGTGTGCGCGCCGCGCGCTGCGAAGGGCAAACGCCCAGAAACGTGCTCTGGTCGGAAAGGCGGGCGGGGACCCTGCGTGACCCGCCACCTCACTGACCCGAACTCGGGGAGGAGGGTGGCCGCGGCTCCGAGCGCCAGAATGTCTACCCCAGGCCGGGCTCTGAGGCAGGCTCCTCGTCCTGGTGGGTTTGCCCACTGGCCTCCTCGCGCCCTTCTCCGTGGGCGACCCGAGGGCGGAGGCTTAGGTTTCAAAAGCGAAACTTTCGTCTCATCTAGCTTCCAGAGGATGTTAGGACTTTTCTTTCCTGAGAAAGTCAGCGTCTGGAGGGGACCCAAGGCCCAAGCCCTCCTTCCCCTCAGCCGCATCTGCCCGTGAATAGGTAGGTAGCTCTCGCTCAACTCTTGAGAAGCCCCGGAGTGTTCATCCCAGTAGCCCACAGAAAGCTGATCAGTGAAAAGGTAAAACCAAACCCAAGCCAACAGCAAGGGAAGTAATGGGGCAAGGCCTGACTAGGCCAGAACAAGGTGTGTCTGAGCTGTTCAGTCAGGTGGACAGGCTGAGGGTGCCCAGTCGGGGGAGTGAAGCTGGCGCGGGAGACACGCGGGTCTGAGACCTGCTGCGGATTCCGGGTCGCCTGGTGGACGAGTCGTCCTCCAGGAGCGGCGTGTACTCAGGCAGGCCGGGCCCTGGGGAGCCAGGGCCTAGGGGCGCTAGGCCCGACCTGAGCCCCGCGGGGAAACGCTTACAGCCTCCGAGGGCCTCTGCAGGGATTCGAGTTTCTTCTACTTGGCTTTAGTTTCTGTGCCAGTCGTGGTCGCTTGGCCCTTAGTACTTTTAATACTGTTGTGTAACGCTTGGGCAAATAATTTGAACTGACCAGGCACTTGTATACACGCTTCTAAAAGGGGTGTGTGTGTGTGTGTGTGTGTGTGTGTGTGTGTGTGTGTGTGTGTGGAAGGGGGGGAGAGAAAGATTTCTCGACTGATGAGAATATTTTCAGTTTCAAATGATGGCTCGGAGCCCACAGATCTGCGAAATTTCTCTTATTTTCTTTCAACATGATTAGTTTTTTAAATGTGTCTAATAAAATTATGTTCTTAATTTTGGCCACCCTGACAGAGATAAAATATCAACGCATAAGGGGAAGCCAAAGCGAAAAATATGTGTGTGCCAACCTTGGTGTGGAAAAATATCGGTAGCATTTCTTATTTGACAAGGAAATGCATTTGTTCAGTGTTTTTCTTTCTCTTTTCTTTTTCTTCTTCTTTTTTTTTTTCAGTTGGCAAGGGCATCGTTTTTAATATATATCCATGTTTATTGTTTCTGTTTGGTACTTTGGTCATTTGCGGCACATCTGTTTCTGATATTGTTCCTATGTTAAGCACACACTATTGTGTTAGCAAGATTTTACACCATCTGTTTAAGAAAATTCTTGCCAGTGCTATTTGATGCCCTGTTGAACTTTAGCCAAACTTCTTCATTTTATAATGTTCTCTCAGTCCTGAGCATATATAATACACTTTAATGAAATTATGCTTTTATACTTGCTGACAGACATCAGAAACACATTT
This sequence comes from Mirounga leonina, assembly GCF_011800145.1. Taxonomy (NCBI): domain Eukaryota; kingdom Metazoa; phylum Chordata; class Mammalia; order Carnivora; family Phocidae; genus Mirounga; species Mirounga leonina. Next base: position 32,752,275 of record NW_023270447.1, read on the forward strand.
ATGCAGGTCAACAGCAGTTTAGCTAAATGTTGGATAGGAAGAACAATATTAAAATAGTAAAGATGTTAAAAATAAAAGTATTTGGAAACAAAACTATTAAATTAAAATCAAATAATCACCCGAATAAACAACTGCCACACACACACACACACACATTTGAACACAGTGGCTATTGAGAGTTAATGTATAGTTTTGATGATTTATGTATTTGTATATGTTTCACTACATATATTAAATCTAGGAATTTGTGTTCTTGACACTATTCCCAAGAGTATAAACTGGTTTAAATAATAAAGTAGAATAACATTGTAATGTAACTGTATCAAATATATATTAAGTGTAACGCATGCAGATAAACTTAATCATTGAGCCTAACTAAAATGGTATTTTTTTTCTTTTTATCCTGTGGCCACTCATACAGGTTTTACACAGTGTTTTCAAAAGCTAACAGGCAATGTTACCCACTTCTGAACTCCTTAAAAGTAGAGCTATTTGTGACAATTCAAAAAATATTCAAGTATCAAATTTGGTGGCTAAGCATATATAGCTAATAATGGCACCACTACAAGACGGGAATTGGCTTGAAAAAGTGAATCTGGCTGCATGTTTTCAAAATCTTTTCTAAAATGTAACATTTTAGAACATTACCTAGAACATTAATGTAACATTACCTATTTTGTTTATATCCAAAGTGTATATCCTGGTGTAAAGCCTTAAAAATAGTTTCACATGATATTTTAGTTATAAGCCCAGAAATATATGGCTTGGCATTTGGGTTAATAAGCTTCTGACATTCATTCTGGGAAATCAGTATTCTTCAATTGACAAAGAAGTTTCCTTTGATTGAAATCTGCCCAAAACAGGTTGCACATTCTTTCAGTTGTTACCTGGACAGACTGCTTTTATTGCAGAGGCTATGATTAAAAGTAACTGCTTAGAGGTGTATAGTCTCTTTCTAGTTGTTTCTATAGGAAAACAAATCTTTGTTTTGGGGTATTTAATTTGTATATAAAATATATCTGTGGTGATATAGGCAATTGGCATTATTTATGTAAGACTTGGAATTCAGTACTTTGTTACTGTGAGATAAATCTGGTTGCAGAAAAGGGAACCATTCTCATAACATTTCTGCCTACATACACTTCTAGAAAATTATTTATCAAGATCTATATTTTCCTTAAACTATTAAGTTAGATGTGCTGAAATGTAACCTATAAATTTTGTTTTTAATAACTGATGTTACAAAAAAAAAAAAAAAAACCTTATGAATCTTCACATGTCTGGTTCCAGTTAATCTGCTTATACTATTTATTGGATAAAATAACAAACCTGATTTAGTCAATTTGGAGTGTTGCACCACCAATTTTCTATGTGCTTCTTTAAGGTCTGATGCCTGTTCCTACACATATTTAGTTCATAGTTGTACTCATATAAAACCTGGGATTAGAAGAATAATTAACTAGATGTATTTTCTTAAAATTTTTTTGCAGTTACATCAGTATAAAAGGGAGATGATCTCAAAATGAATGTTAATAATTATTGAAAGTACACTGTATGCATCTTTGTGCATTCAATTTATCAAACACCGACAAAGTACCAGTGCTGGGGGTATAAAGAAGAGTAAGACATGGGTGGTCCTTGCTCTCAGAAAATTTTCAATCCATTAAGGAGACTGACAAAAATACAACTAGCTCATCCCTGCAATTCTATAATGATCTCTATCTACTCCTTGGGCTCTGAATTGGTAAAGTAGATGATCTCATCACAACACTTTGTATATGTTTAAAAAATTTTAAACATATTTGTGTGGAATGAAATGAACAAAAGTGAACTATCCCCAGAAGGCTGTATGGCTTCTGAGATAACTTATATATTCTGTACATTTTCAGGTATAGGAAGGGGACAGTATTAGCTTCTTGTTCCTGAAACATCTGCTCAATTATTTTGAGTCTTGCATCACAATTATTTCTTGGGTCTGTTGTAGAATCTGCTGAAAGAATAGTGGTGGGACACTGTTTTGAGCTAGAAATATTTTTTAGTTTGTTTAATTCTAAAATCTAAAGTAGTTCTTTTCCTCTTACCACTTCCCTCTCCGACAAAATAATTTTATATTTTCATCTCTGTAAACTTTTATAGGTGATTGGGAAAAGAAAGGAGAACTCTATAAAGACTATCATTTAAGTCAATTTGCTATTTTTCCAACATATATTTGCTAGCTTTGAGAATTAATTATCTTAAAACTACAAGGCTGGGTTTATTTTTTCACACAAATTGGGGAGTAACTGTTTAGCAGACTTTTTAAAAAGTTTTGTTTATAAAAAGGTTTTTTTTGGGAATTTAGAGTAAAAAATGGAGATTTAAAGTTTCTTTAGCACTTACAAGAATTAAAGCCAAGTTAAAGAAGAAGAAGAAGGTAGCGGGAGGGGAAGAATGAAGCGGGGGAAATCGGAGGGGTAGACAAACCATGAGAGACGATGGACTCTGAAAAACAAACAGGGTTCTAGAGGGGAGGGGGGTGGGAGGATGGGTTAGCTTGGTGGTGGATATTGAGGAGGGCACATTCTGCATGGAGCGCTGGGTGTTATGCACAAACAATGAATCATGGAACACTTCATCTAAAACTAATGATGTAATGTATGGGGATTAACATAAGAATAAAAAAAAAAGAATTAAAGCCAAGTTAAATTTAATTACTCTCTCTAATACTTTTAGAGATTAATTTTTAGAGTATAATTTTCTTCTTTTATATACATTGATGAAAAATATCAGGAGAGAAAGGAGCAATCATATGATTGAATTAATTGAATGTCTTTTACCCTTGAAGAGACATTGTATTTTAATTGTCTTCTGTTTAATCATGGTTTTTGGAATAAGTCTGCATTATGCTTTCCTTTTGAGGATATTGCATCTCATTTTGCCATAATCACAGATCTGTTTATGTGACCAGTTGATTCCTACTGGGTATTGTTGCACATTTCATTTCTGATTCTCTCCATTTTCCTCAATCCCTTGCTTCCACTCCAGCAGAAGTGAAAGCTCTTACAGCCTATAGTTCACTTTCAGCTCCTTTGATTTTTAGCTGTATGATGACCTTGGGCAAATCACTTAACTTTCTGAGCCCCAGTCTCACCAGTTTTGTTTTTTGGGTTTTTTTGGGGTGGGGGGAATAAGGGTCATAAGAGTAACTTATCATTGAAAATCTTTCTAGTTTTTAATGGTAAATCACTGCTCACAGATTTTCAAGAGCTTTTCTCAAAACAGCTTTGAAATCTTAGTTATGACTGTCCTCCAGAGGGAAATTTTTCTTCAGGTTATACCTCTGTTTAAGAGTACCATTGTATCATAGTTTATTTGCTGAGACTAAACTCTGATCTCTCACCAGCAGCAGTTCTTCTCCAAAGCTAGGCAGAATTATCTTAAGAAAAGTTAGCTGACTCCAGCCAAGCATATGAATCCAGGTCTGACAAAATGAGATTATTCCCAAACAGGCATCATTCTTCCAGTGCTCCTCTCTCAGTCTTTAAAACCTAACTTAAACGCTGTCTTCTCCTCAAGCATTTCCTTCCAAACTGGAGGTGATTTTTCTTTAAGCAACCATATTCATCAAGTTGGGTAGTTGCTAGCTTGTTTAATTGATGTCCACAGCTGAATGTGATTCTCCTAATGTTATAGCTCTGGCATCTTACTTTTGGTGATTCAGCCTTAGAGTTTGGTGTAAATACACCCTGCTAATGATGCAGATAAGGCAGAGCTAAAAACTGGTAACATGATCTGATAGGTCATTTGTTAATAAGCTCAACATATTCTTCTTTGTGTCCTTTATTTCAAGAAGACTTATCACCCATCATGAATATGACATGCATTTTTTGTTTGTTTTTCTGGTAGTTATAATGAATCTGGCCATCCTCCATTCAGGCCTCCTTAGGCAGTGGACTGCAGTCAAGGATGAAGACTGTAGCCATGAAAGAAACTGAAGGGGGAACTAGAACAGTGCAGGCTTGGCCTGGAGCATATGATATTTTACTTTCTAAAAAATACATTTTAAAAAAAAGTTTTACAGTATAGTTCCTGACATTGATTATGGTGGTAAAAACACTGGCATGGCTAATGTTTTATTTTAGGTGGCCAACATCTCGGTAGTAGCTGGGTAAAACAGAAGTCTCATCATCCTGGGGATGGGATTTGCAACCCATTTTACCACTGCAGAAGATTACTTCCATTCTCCTCAAGGTATAGGTTATTTCCATATAAAATAATCCTATATATATATATATATATTTTCAATTCATATAGAGTTGTGTACTAATTGATCTCAGTAATTATCAATATCCATTGTCAAAATATTACCAGGTCAAGTGATGAACATTGCAATTGTCTTACCAAGATCTGTTCCTTACAACATTGTGTTGTAGCCATGTGGTTTGATTAGGATTGATCCTAACCCTAAATCCGCAAGTGCCAAACTAATGGGGGTAAACCAGTCCTCACTGTGATTGATTCAGGGATGGTTTCAGGAACTTAAGCTGCACGAGAATAGGGAATATGTTTTGTTCGTTGCTAATACCCAGTACCAAGAATAGTACCTGACATACAATAGGTGATCAATAAAATTTGTTGAATGAATGAAACAAGATTGATCAAAATGATCCTTGGGAATTTTGTTTGATCCTTAGGATATTGGAGTGTCCTTATTTTCTGTAGATATAAACAAGGAAGCATGTAGCAAATGTATTCATTTTGTGGCCATGAACGAAATACCTAAGGATGAAACTGACACAGGGAGGAGAAATGGGGGCAGGACTCAGAAAATGAATGACAAACATCTTCTGTGGTAACCTGTGCCTCTACATTACTCCTATGGTTTATCTTGAATTAGATATTTTTGGTTCAACCAAGAGCATCCAGGATGATATAATGAGAAAGGTTCAAGGTGTATAGCAAAGAACAGTCAGCACATTCTTTAGCTCTTTATATACACTGATTTTTTTTTTTTTAAGATTTTATTTATTTATTTGACAGAGACACAGCGAGAGAGGGAACACAAGCAGGGGAAGTGGGAGAGGGAGAAGCTGTATGAGCCGAGCGGAGAGCCCGATGCGGGGCTCGATCCCAGGACCCTGGGATCATGACCTGAGCCGAAGGCAGACGCTTAACGACTGAGCCACCCAGGCACCCCTATATATACTGATTCTTGAAGCTAAGAGTTTAAAGACTTGAATATAAAACTATCACATGACAATCTTTGACTGAATTAAGGTTTTTGGTAAAAATTCCAAGACATGTGAAATCTAAACAGTTTTCATGTTGTGGTTGAGCCAGAGCCCTTTTAACAAATTAACAAATAGTTTTAAAAATATATTTTAGTTTTTCTACATCCAGAAACTTAGCAAGTATTAGGTAATAATACACAGAAAACTGGATATGTTCCTTTTAGGTAAATTTTGGTTATGTGGCTTTTTACCTTCCCTAAATTTGGTATAAGATCATGTGTACTTAGAACACAATGGTATACATAGTGCTAAATAAAACATTTGAGGTGGCTTTAATCTAGCCACTAATATTGAATATATTTTTCTTTATTGATCAGAAATAAGGCATGTCTCTTATTTGTCTTTTCATTGTATTTTGAAGATCTATTTTAAAAATTCTTAAATCTATGGTAGAACTGTAGCCTTAGGCTCTCCTCTAAAACATCATTACCAAAATTTAACACAAATCTGTAATGATTTGAACTTAACCTGAAGCTATGTCTGTAGTTTTCATTCTATATGACAGAATGTTAATAAATACTCACAATTTAAATTTTGAAAGTTGCAGTCTGGAATGCCACTTGAAAACCTAAGTGAGAGAGATAATGGAGACTTAATACTAGCCATACAGTGATTACCTTCCATGATCTGATCCCCACATTCTTTTTTTTTTTAAAGATTTTATTTACTTATTTGACAGAGAGAGACATAGCGAGAGATGGAATACAAGCAGAGGGAGTGGGAGAGGGAGAAGCAGGCTTCCCACAGAGCAGGGAGCCCTATGCAGGGCTCCATACAGGGCGCAATGCGGGGCTTGATACGGGGCTCGATGCAGGGCTCGATGCGGGGCTCCATCCCAGCATCCTGGGATCATGACCTGAGCCGAAGGCAGACGCTCAACAACTGAGCCACCCAGGCGCCCCTGATCCCCACATTCTGATTTAAATACCTGATCTTCATGCTTGGCTGGCACTTTGTCCATTCCTCTGTCTGCTACCCAGTTGTTTAGGTGGGCTTATCTGAGTTCCTCACTAGCTTGAAAACTTTTGAGGGCAGCGACCATATCTTACGAGACTTGAGATTCCCAGTGTTTCAAATAGTTGGCTGTACTGTGATGAACAAATGGATGGATCATTGAATAAATGAGTGGCTATTCTTTTTGATGGGATCTCAATGCAAATGACTTCAGTGACCAGATAGTAACATGAAAGTGGGAAGGGGTCCCAATAAAATACAATACGGAGTGGTAGGCCTGTGACATACCTTGCTTATGCACATTCAAATTAATTTTCGTTTTAAAAACTGAGTGTCAAGATACTTATGAAGATTGCTACTTTGGGATCCCTGCATTAGGTCATCTTTTAAAAAAATCTGAACTTGCAGGTAAAAGACTCAGCTCTGCTACTTGCTAGCCTTGTGACCTTTCTATGCCTGTTTTTTATTTAGAAAATGAAGATAATAATAACTTCTTTGACTAACTTATAGGGTTGTTGTGATGATCAAATGAGATAATGTATCAGAGATTTCTAAAAAAATGTATAGCAATAAACAATTCTTAGGTAACCCTACGAACTTCTAGAAGCATAAATTATGGGGGACATTCTGAGTGCAAACAAACAAAAGGAGCCACAGTGATAAGGGCTCATTGGCACTTAGGGAACATAACAGAAGAAGTCTGATAGTGGTTTCTATTGTAATTCATATCTAAATTCAAATGACTTGATTTTGGTACTTAGTGTGCAACCTAGGGATTTGGAACTGCTTGGGGTTTTCCAAAGAGTTTATAAGATGAGGTCCAGAAAGACTTCCTATTAAGAGAAGACTCATTAGGAAGTCCTGGTGGAATAGCAAATGGATTCAGACACTCTTGAATTAGAAGCTTACATACCTAGGGGTTAACTACATTTCTGCCCCCAGATTTGTGCTGATTGCTGGTCTTCCCTTCACCACCAGGCTCTTAAGAAGGTGAAGCCTAAAACCCTTCTATGGGGAAGGAAAAAGCTGTGGCACCTAAGGTTCTTCTTCCCCCAAGGGGGAGAGTAGATAGATAGAACTTGTTTTTAGAAACATAGAGTATAGATAACCTAAGTGATGAGCAGAGCAGCACTAGACTTTGTCTTCTGGCAGCAAGAGAATGGTAAAAATGGCCTGCAGATATTCTATCAATATATTTATTGAGTACCCGTTGTGTGCCAAGCACTCTGACAGACACTGGGGACACACTGATGAACAGAACAGGCATAGTCCTTCCTGATCCCTTGATGCTTACAGTCAGGTTGCTGATGAAGACATTAAACAATTTACAAATAATTTTTCCCATACTTGGGAATAGATGATAATAGAAAAATACTTATGAACCTATTCTCCAGTGTAAAGTAGTCCTTCCAAACTTTTCTGTCCAAATGAGTTTTGTTACATCCTTCAAAATAAATTTTAAAGTACTTCTTTGTTTTTCTTCTTCAAGGTTACTACTGAGTATTTAAGGATTTAAAATTTAATTCAACCCTGAAAGTAGACATGGGCAAATTCTCCAATATCTCAAAGTAAATAAAGCAAATAGTTAAAAAACAAAAGAATTAAGAACAAAGCCAAGGATTTTTTTTTTACCTTTTTTTTTAAACAAAACCAAGTTATGATAGTTTAACTATAAACACTCTTGCAATTTTTTAAATTTAAATCTTAGTGGATTTTTTTTTAAAGATTTTATTTATTTATTTGAGAGAGAGAGAATGAGAGACAGAGAGCACAAGAGGGAAGAGGGCAGAGGGAGAAGCAGACCCCCCACCGAGCAGGGAGCCCGATGCGGGACTCGATCCCGGGACTCCAGGATCATGACCCGAGCCGAAGGCAGTCGCTTAACCAACTGAGCCACCCAGGCGCCCAATCTTAGTGGATTTTTTAAAGGTAACAGTCCATTAAAACATATTTCTTGTTACTTCTTATCTCATTTGTAGTAGGTACTCAATAAATATTTGTTGTATAAATGCATAAATTCATGGTCGGATCCTGAAGAATGTGGAAATACAGTGGGGAAAAGATGCAATTTTACTTCCCTCCTACAGGCCATGACCCTATGGAGTTGATGAGTGTAGTTTAAAAAACAAACAGCAGTATCAAAACCTCATACTCTATGGGGCAGGAAGAATTTAAAAAAACAAAACAAAACAAAAACCCAAAAAAACCTCAAAGGCAAATAAGCACTAGAAGTTGCTGGCTTGATAGTTGTAACTCTCAGAATCCTTTAAGTATTTACTACTTATCTCACTTTCAGCACAAAAATGCTATTTACGAAGCTGTTTTGCAAAGAGGTTTTCCACATCTCTCAATTATTTCTGGCTACTAGCTCATCTAGTAGTTTAGATCAGAGAAAAATAAATAGTCCAACTGGCTTGTTTATCATGATGCATCTGAAGCTTCCATTTTTAGGAAAGTACTTCCTACAGTATTTTCATCAAGGCAGCAACTCCACCATTTTTTACTTTACAAAATAATTTTAAGCTGTTGGGTATGCAACTCAGTCGTTAATTCAGTGTCTGATAAAGAATTTAGTTTTTCTTTTTTGCTAGACTATAAACTGTCTCCAAAATGCTTTTGGGAGTTTGCTTTAGGGTATCGCCTCTTCTCTTCCTATTGAGATACTGTTCACTTGTTTTGCTTATGTTTTCCAGTTTGTGGATTTACATGGCGCAAACACTCCTCATTGGTTACTTTCTCCTAGTTTTTAAGAAATAAAGTCTATATTAAAATAAATTTTGATGTGTTCATAAATTTTGGTGTTGTAAAGAGAAAAAAGTCATGGACATTTGTGTTTTAAAGTACAGCATAGTAATCTCTTATTTTTGTGAATGTGTCTTAACATGTACCTCTGCCCTAAATAGAACCAAGAGGAAATTAAGAACTCCACTTGAGCGCTTTTGAAAATGGTAAAATCCAGGGGGTAAATATATTTTATTGATATTTGCCAGCCAAAAATTTAGAATGAGTTATGCTTCAGCTCTGATAGTTGAAGCTTTCTAACAATTATATATTCCATTCATCTAGACATTTCTCATTATTTTAATTGTGGGGGAAATACATTTAAGAAACTTTACAAGAAATGTCTATCTTCAGGTGTTTGCCTCTTTTTGACTTGAACTTTGGTTTTGACAAATCTTTAATGGTCGGCTTAAGTGGAAAAGTCTATAGTTCTCTAGCATGAGGACTGAGTTCTAGAGCACACAATTAAGATAGAGGACTTTCCTGGACTTGGCACCTTTTTTTTTTTTTTTGGTTCAGGTTCTTTTCACTTTGCTTATCTAAGGCTTACCAATTGGTAACCTCTTAGTCTCTCTGATGGTCAGTAGTCATGGTGGCAATAGGTAATTGACTAAAGACCTATGTATTAGTAATTACTAATAGAGACTTTCCAGAATATTGGTGGTTTTAAAGTAAGCTGTTAATGTATGGTACATGCAATTTTAAACATGTTTACTGCTGATCTTTTTAGGTTAGAGCTATAGTATCCTTTCATTTTTTTTCTCCTTGTAAATCTTTAAGTGTAAGAAAATGCTTCATTACCAATCTAGCAATTTACAAGTAAATATTGTATCTGATGCATTTAAAATGTTCATAAGAACTTGGTTTATATCTTTTATGTTCAATAAGAATGTAATGGGTAAAGTGCCATTATATATCTTTCAGCCAATGTTACTGTTAGATCCACCTAGGATATTATAGTTTAATCAGGATTTTGTCTTTAGAAAGGATTTCTAGGCATCTGGGGGAAAGGGGAAATAAAAAAACACTCTTAATACTGAAGTATAACTTATTTTGGCTGCCTTGCTATTGTATCTGTTGATAAATGTGGCTGATTTGTTTTATTTTTAAGAGAACACTAAGCCCAAAGTCTCAGCAAAATTTAAATTTCAAGTAAAACATCTCTAATTTTACGGGTTTTTTTCCCTCTTCTCCTTGGAAAACAAGAAAATGTTTAATCCTGTTCAGAAAACATCTTAAATTATCAAAGAGAAATGCTAAGTAGAGATTTATGAATGATTAAAATGATAGCAGGAATAACCAAGATTTCATTTAAATTACCCAAATGAAGAGTTGATATTCTATTTGGAATAGAATATCAAAACAGATATTCTATTTTGAACAGAAATAGAATGTTCAAAACAGCCACATTGTAGAAAATATATTATTATAGTGTTTTTTAGAAGATTGGTTGGTAATATCTTGAATTTATTATCTGTGAGTATATAAAAATAATTGACCGGAATCACAGTGTAAATAAGGTAGATTTTAATCGACTCTGTTCCAAGTGCATTCTTATTCTTTATTTTTGATAAAGAATTTGGGAAGTGAGCCTTTATTCAAGATGAAAGAGTAAGGGGCTTCAGTATTTTTTTTTTTTTTCCTAACATCTTTATTCTCTGTTAAACTGTTATTATAGTTAAGGGAAATACAGTATTAAGGCCTTGAGGATTAATCTGTTACTGAACTAGCGAAGTATAATATTTTCTGGAAAAAATGATATTAAAACAACCACTTAAGAATAGTCATATATTTCTTTGGATATTTTGTGTTTAGACTGTTGAAGTCATTATTAAAATAAAATTGCAAAAAATAAAAAATAAAAGGAAATAAAGACTTTGTAGAAATCATAACAGTTTATTTCTCTCCTGATAAGCAACATATTAAACAGTTAAGGAAATAATGCTCTTAAATTTAAACTTTTCTTAAGTAACAATAAAAATTAAAATACTACTTTATATTTTAAAAACTATTAGAATATGCAGTTTCATTCCTCATAATCAATATACTTAAATAATTATAATTAAGTTGTATAAGATTATATAATATTTAATATAGGTGGAATTATAAAGATAGTTAACATTTTTAATCTTTTGTTAACTATATTTACATCTGGTTAACAAAATAATATAATACATATTCATTAATGAAGATTATAGGTCATTATCAACATCTTGGCATTAAAATTTTGGGTCACAATTTAGGCATTACTTTTACATGAATTCCTCTGTGTGACCACAAATAAGTAATGAATCTGCTCCAAAATGTTCAAAGCCAGTGTCAAGGAAAAAAAACAAAACCCCAAAAACCTTGACAAAGGTATTTTGAAATAATTGATGTGTTCAATCAAACTACAAAGACACTGCAATGAAGAGCCTAGGTTATTTTGTTTTCTTTTGCATTTCATAAGGTATGCCAGCACTAGATATATTTTTACATTTTATAATTTGAAATAATGAGTTATGTTTAGACAAAGTAACAGTGTATTCAGAGTTGGAAACTACTTTTTATTTTCTTAGCTGCATTCCATCTGTTTTGTCAAAGGCATGGCTCCAGCAGTTTCATGATATCCAAATCATTAGACACAAAGCTCTTGTATGTATGTGAATCAGGATAGATTTGTTTTATGTTTGACTTACTTTGGAGGAAAAAACAGCAATGATCATGAAGTGCTTAGATGATTCAAATAGGCTTGAAGAGAAAGCCATACATGGATCCCTAGTTATAGTAATTGTTTAAAAAAAGTATAATTTTGAGCCAGATTATTTGTCATTTGTTAACTATTTGATTTGATTAATTATAACAGTAGATATGATGACTTCATGGCTTCATTTTTAGGACTACTAACATTTTCTCCCCTAATAGATATAAACATGTAGTGTTGTGTTAAGAAAACTTTTATTTATTTATTTTTTCATGAAGCTACATCAGAAAAAAAAATGTTTTGGGGCTAATTAAAAATTAATATTATTTTTCTAACTACAAATATATATATTCATTGTAAAATTAAAATATTAAACATACAAATAAAAAAACCCACACAGTATCTCACACATGCAGACTGGGTTGCATTTTAAATAATAAAAGTAGATTATTTCCTTTGTTGTATCCAATGGAAAAAGTATAGATTCTTAAAATGCATATTGTTGATTTCATTGTTGAGAAAAATGGCTGTGCTTTCAGTCAGTAAAATGTTAATATATGAGCATATTTCTGAGGGAAAAACATGGAAGTTTTCCAATCTTTAATGAAGAAATTAGGGAAACCCATATCTTGAAATTAGATTATATGTGTGCTGACCTTTTACCATTCCCCTTTCTCTAATTTATTACTGATAGAGAATATCTGAATTAGCTTTAATTTGCATCTTATTTTTTTTTAACCAGGAAAAGGATGTACATCAATTTGGAATTGCTTTATTTCTGAATATAATCTGGATTATTTTGGCAAGGTTTTACCTAATGCATTCTAATGCTTATGCTTGGTTAAACTTATTTATTGGCCAGCTTGGTTCCTAATAAAATGAAATAAATATATTTTACTTATAAAATGAATGATTCAAACTCCTTTCCCAAGTAGATTTTAAATTTAATTTTTTACTCAAAATTTGCTAACCCCCCAGAAGCATCAAAATAAGAAGAATGAATAACTTAATTTGATTAGCTCTCTAGAATTTACAAAATAATTTTCAAAATGTATAATACAATTCAGTACAGGTATTCAAAAAAGTATTTTTTTTTTGTGAAGCTAGAAAACCAATCTGTTACTTGAGAATTTTGTTGAATCATGATAAATGCCTATATTGACCTAATATCTATGTTTTTGATTAAAATAACTTTCTTTATAATCTTGAGTGAATTAAATAGTATTTTTGTGAAACTTATTTCCTACTTTTAATGTAATGAAAGGAAGAACTTTGCCAAATTTGTTTAGATTTTTCTCCACTTAAAAAGATCATTATATGAAAACTTGTTTGCTTATTTTACGCTTTCATAATTAAGGATGCTGTGGAGAACCTGAAGTTGATGCTATATATACATTTCTTCTTACCTTATAGAAATACTTTTATCCTCCTTCCTAGTTTGTCCTATGGACCTCAATGCCAAGAACCACAAATTGCTAATTTAATAGGTCATTTTGTATCAAAAGGCCAATTATGAAGCACCTATAATTTTTCAATTAAAAGAATATAATATCTGGGTTCCGTTATGAACCAAAGAGTGTTAACTTTTTTTTTTCCTATTGTAGTTTTTATTTTTTTCCCTCAGAAATTGATTTTATTTGATTACCCAAATCTAACATTTCCAAAATAAAAAAAAAAAAAAAAGAAAAGGTAAAGGAATATCTGTAAAAGAAATCCCTGTAGGAGTGTTCAGATTTGGTAGTATCTCTCTACGTTCACAGGCTTTCCTATGTGGAAAAACAAACAAACAAACATGTAAATTATCATTTATTTACAGTCATCCCTGGTCTTTAAAGTGACAAAAGATAGGTAGTACACTTAACCTACTTTCAGAAAAGCCTTATTAATTTTTTTTAAAGATTTATTTATTTATTTGAGAGAGCGAGAATGAGATAGAGAGAGCATGAGAGGGGGGAGGGTCAGAGGGAGAAGCAGACTCCCTGCTGAGCAGGGAGCCCGATGCGGGACTTGATCCCGGGACTCCAGGATCATGACCTGAGCCGAAGGCAGTAGCTTAGCCAACTGAGCCACCCAGGTGCCCAGAAAAGCCTTATTAATTTAAACACTGCTAATTTAGAGTTGATAATCATGTAAATGGAAGTTAGCCTTTCTTAGAAAAGAATGCGCATGAGTAATTTGCTTAATATTATTTTAGTAATATTTAAAATATTTCAGAGAATTTTTATGTATTATTTATATATAAACTATGAAATGTTAAATAAAATTGTCTTGTGCATTATTTAAACAATAAATTTCGTAACAGGATGAAATAAATTTGCAGTAAATGTGACAAAGAATTGATAACTTTGTTCTTAAAGAGCTCATACAACTCAGTAAGATAAATATGAAATCTCATAAATAAATGGGCAAAAAGCTTGACTATTTTATAAAAGGGGAATTACAAATGGCTGAGAAACATATGAAAAGATTTTTCAACCACAATAGTTTCTGAAAAAATATAAATAACAGAGTAATGAGATTATTCATTACTCAAATTAGATTAGCAAATCGTAAAAGATACTAATGGCTGGTGAGGGTGAGTGTCATCTACACCCTTGCCGAGTGAAAAAACTGGTTCAGCTTTTTTTTTTTCTAATTTCTTTTTTTTAAATTTTATTTTATTATGTTATGTTAATCACCATACATTACATCATTAGTTTTTGATGTAGTGTTCCATGATTCATTGTTTTCATATAACACCCAGTGCTCCATTCAATACGTGCCCTCTTTAATACCCATCACCAGGCTAACCCAACCCCCTATCCCCCTCCCCTCTAGAACCCTCAGTTTGTTTCTCAGAGTACTGGTTCAGCTTTTAATAATATGTAGCAAAAAGACTTTAAAATTGTTTATAAGGTAGCATTTCTTTTTAAATAATCTAAGCAAGGAAATAATATAAAATTTTCACTAAGGTTTATACTCGAAGGTGTTTGGCATGACCTTTGTTATAACAAGGAAAAATTGTAAATAATCTACATTCTCAGGTGGTATGTGTAAATGATGCTTCACTCAAATAATGGAGCATAATGCAGTCATTAATAATAAGTGTAAATGATTTTAATGCTATTTGAAAATGCTTCTGATACATTAGATGAGAAGAGCTAGATACAAAAGTATATATACAAAATAATTTAAAGTATGTTAAAATGAAAGAAAAAAGACTAGAAGGAAATATGGCTAATGTGCCAGGAATGTGGTTGCACAAGGGGGAAAGTTATAGGTATTTTTTCCTACTGCTTTTTTATTTACTGTTACTGACCAAAGAGCCTATTTTTAAATTAGGGAGGAGGGACTTTAAAAAAAATCCATACCCTTTGCCTCAGCTGTCTGTCTAGAAATGTATCCTGAGGAAATATTCCTAAATATTTATGCAGATTTGTGTAAAAGGAGTGCAACTTTTTTTGTTGTTTTTAAAAGCATGCTATTTGGAACAAGCAAGATGTTAAAAATAGGTAAATCATTAAGATATAGTATATATCTAGAATAGTCTATTATATCATTATTAAAGTTATTTTTCTGAAGAGATTTTCAAGTGAGAAAATTTTGCGATATAATTAAGTTTAAAAATGTATATAAAGTATGATCTCAACCATATGCAAAATAATATATGGAAAGAAAATAAGAATAGAATAAAATGTGTCAGATGTTGGTGATTTTTATTTTCTTCTTCAAATGTTTTTCCATTTTTCAAATTTTTTCAAAATGTGTCATCAATTTTTATAATCAGGAAAATAGGAATTTTTAATAAGCCAATTTT
The DNA here is from genome assembly GCF_011800145.1 of Mirounga leonina. Taxonomy (NCBI): domain Eukaryota; kingdom Metazoa; phylum Chordata; class Mammalia; order Carnivora; family Phocidae; genus Mirounga; species Mirounga leonina. The sequence continues at coordinate 32,767,759 of NW_023270447.1, forward strand.
TAAAAGATTTCTCGTGGGTAAAATTTGTTAACCTTAAAGTAATTACTTAATAACATATATTATTATAACTTAAATAATAACTTGAAAAGTAGTAACTTAAAAATAATACAGCTTTGAAGTTTCCAATCAGACTTTTATCAGTGGCGATAGCTCTTCTTTTAACCTGAATTAGGGAGGTTAAGTGTGTAATTTCATTAGTAACAAATAACTGATGGTCTATTAAAATGTTGATACCTGAGTCACACTGTTCTAAAACATACTCAAAGAAGAGCGGAAAACCAGATCAAAAAGGCTAGCAAATGTGCCTGATGGTATGGATTCATGCTTCTCACTACATCACAGTTCCAGAGTGTCATCTACATTTTTCAGACTCTGTAGCTAGCTACAACCTATGGTAGATAGTCAAGTGGGTCTATTTTCCTAACTGTTTCCCAGGGTGGGCCCCACACTATCCTGCCTTGTTTGAAAACAGGCTTTGGTGGACCTCTCTTCTCACTCAGTTTGACACTGCAGTAGGTACTGTCCATGTGATATCCTAGGACCGTGAAATAGCCACCTCTACAGTTCTCCCAGGAGACTGTACTTTTCTGCAAAATAAGACTCAGATATGATAGTCACAACTATTTTTAAAAGGGAAATTTGGACAAAAGGAGAATATAAAATTTAAAACAAAGTTTTTGTCTTCTTTTAAAAAATCAATTATCACATAAAAATATGTAGTACCATAATAAGCTAAGATATCTACTCACATAAGACTTCATAATTTGAAAATACTGGAATTAAATGTTCCTACTTTAAAAAAAAAATGATTTTATTTATTTATTTATCAGAGAGAGAGCGCACAAGCAGGGGGGAAGCAGCAGGCAGATGGAGAAGCAGTCTCCCTCCTGAGCAAGAAGCCTGATGTGGGACTTGATCCCAGGATTCTGGGATCATGACCTGAGCTGAAGGCAGGCATGTAACCGACTGAGCCACCCAGGCGTTCCATATTCCTGCTTATTTAGTCACTCTGTTTATAGATGAATGCATGTATACTATAAACGTGTTCATATTAAATATATATTCACATAAAACCAGTTCAATCACAAGTCATATCTTCCTATCTCATCTCAGAAACACACATTAGACTTAAATTACCCATCTTACCAAAATCAACTTTATTTCTTTTAAAAGTAATAACTATCTTAAAAAAGGCACATGGTTTCTGATTGTAGGGAACCAAAGATTTAAGAGTTCATAAATATCTAATGAGGAAACTTGTAAAAGACATATTTGTTTTACATACCACAATATTATTTTTCTCAAATTTAGTTCCATTTTCTTTCCGACTACACAAAAAGACTTGAGTCAAAATTTTAAAAATCCCATCCATAACCCCTTTTGCCTCCCCACAATCCCCCAAAAGTGAAAAACAAAAAACAATTTTGTTCATATGATATTTCCCTTGAGGTCTTAATCGGTTTAGTCTGTAGGATTTCCTTTTTGGGTGACATTATCAGAAGAAATTACCCTGTACCATTACCTATGGTCAATGAGGATTGACAGGCTTTCCTTCTCTCTCATCTGCATCTGAGTGGAGGTTGCAGGCAATTCCCTGAGACAGGAAGGTGTTGTCTAGACGTGACCCTTTGAAGTTTCTTTTACTTCCATCTTCAGCTCACTGAAATTTCATTTTGTAGGGTCATCAACCTTAAACACTCAGAGCCTGTGGACGGTGCTGCTTTCGTTATTATAACCATTTACTCTAGTACTCTGTATTGGAGGAAAAGTCAGGCTGGCCTATGAAATTTGCCTGGAATTCATTCGGTGTCAGCCCTGGCTGGCCCTTACCCAGGCAATGGCTCCAAGCCAGGGAGGAAGATGGGGAGAAGCTAGGAAGAGAACTTTGCAAATCGGGAAGGGCCAAGGGAGTTTATCTCAGTCATGCAATAGTAATTTTTTGTTTTGTTTTTCTGAGGAATAGAGCATTCATTGCAAATTTGCAGTTTAAAACTGGTAATAATCAATAGTGACAGAAAAGAAAGGGTGCTTCAGCCAGTTTCTTAACTAATTTAAAAAGCGTGCATTATTTTGGTTTTATTCTTTTTACATTGCCCCCATAAATCAATATAGTTAAATTCCCTTGATATTGGTACATTGGGCAAAGTTTCAAAAAAGATTGTCACTTTAGGAAAGTTGCTCATCCCCTGTAATGTACCCCACTCCTTCCAATGGATATAGTAGATCGTGGATAAGGGGTTGATATTTCTGTGTTTAATATCATCTTTGGCTTGTTCATTGTGAGTAGGACATTAAAGAAATGATAACCTTTAAAAAACCCTGAAACTCCTTCAGACTTTCACCTAGAAAAAAGTGACAACTTTCAGGAGTTAGTCTCACAGCCAAACTAGTTTTTGAGAGGAGATGGGGTAGAGTTGGAGTGGCATTGTAATTCTAGATTTTTTCTTTTACTGATACTAGGATAAACTTCAGTGTTTCACTTTACGTGCCCCTTTGGTTGTTTTAATGTCAGTAACCCCCCCTACATTTGTTCCTCCGGCTGTAGGAAAAAGGCCTATTCACTTTAAATTCACATCTGCTTTGTCTGAGTTATAGTTTCAGGGAAGATACGGAATTGGTCTGTTTGCAGAAGTCTTTTGTAAGTAGGGCTCTCCAGTTCTTCTGCCAAGGCCTTAATTCCAATGCGGGAAGCTTTCTAATAAGTTAGACAACATGGTGGGAACAGGGATTTTAGAAAGCCCCAAGAAATGCACCTACATTTCTCAGACCTAGTGCTCTAGGTCTCTTATGATCACATAATTGAATTGAGTCCCAAGATTTATAAGGATGATATTTTGGACTGACTCCTGTCAAAGGGGAGTGAAAACGGAACAGATGGTACAGCATAAATATTGCTAGGCCAGAGAGAACAGTCCGAGGAATAGTACTCCTTATCATATGGAGTACTGTGTAGTTTAAAATATCATTTTGCCTATATACAATCTCACTTCAATTTTTATCCTAAAAATAATCCTTCTTAAATAGGCTATCATAAGTAGCCATTACCAAATTTCCATTTTTCAAGGTATAGAAGCTGAGGCTCCTGCTTACTAACATTCTTTTTATTGTTTTTTTAAAGATTTTATTTATTTGAGAGAGAGAGAGAGAGAGAGAAATAGTGACAGAGAACATGAGTGGGGAGGTGAGGGAGAAGCAGGCTCCCCACTGAGCAGGGAGCCTGACACAGGGCTCCATCCCAGGACCCTGGGATCATGACCTGAGCCGAAGGCAGACGCTTAACCGACTGAGCCACCCAGGTGCCCTGCTTACTAACATTCTTTTTTTTTTTTTTAAAGATTTTATTTATTTATTCATGAGAGACAGAGAGAGAGAGAGAGACAGAGGCAGAGGGAGAAGCAGGCTCCCTGCGGAGCAGGGAGCCCGATGCGGGACTCAATCCCAGGACCCTGGGATCATGACCTTAGCCGAAGGCAGACGCTTAACCGACTGAGCCACCCAGGCATCCCCTGCTTACTAACATTCTTAATGTGCATAGTTAAGTAAAGGGCAAGGATTAAAACCTAGGCCTTCTGATGGCAGGATCTTGCCAGTAGACCAAAATTTAAGGAGGGTATCTCAGTGAGAAGGAAATTATAGAGTAATTTGGTTTCTTGAGATCTGCCAAAGGCTAAACCTGTTGTAAGCATCAAGTTTGAGAATAAATCAAATCTGCGAAGCACAGGGCAAATAAGCATTGTTTTAAACACCCACAAATTGATTTATAACTTTTTTTTAAATATTCTTTTACAAAGCATTTTATAGGTGTTCAGTTTTGATAAATCTTGCCATTTTTACTTGTATACATGACCATTAATATGTCATAAACATTCCCCCCAAATTATATCACATATATTTAAGAGGTGGTTTCCAACTATTTTCAGAACAAGTTTTGTGGCATGTGAATAAAATAAGATTTTTAAATCTGAAATTTGTGGTTGGGGACTGAGAAAGGTAGATTCTTAAGATTCCTAAAAAATGAAGAATTACATATTATAAATATTCAAATGAGTTACCTTGTGATTTGAATGGGTAGGTTTTATTGTGGATTCAGTTATAGACTGAATTTTCTATTTATTTTTAATTCATTACATCCTAGAAAAATTTTCCTTAAAAACTCATCCATAAACCCAATAATGATGTCTTAAAAAGTAAAACTTTAAAAAGTAGTATCATGAAAAAATAAATTAAAAAACTAAAAAGTGGGGTGCCTGGGTGGCTCAGTCGTTAAGCGTCTGCCTTCAGCTCAGGTCATGATCCCAGGGTCCTGGGATCGAGCCCCATATCTCATTGGGCTCCCTGCTCAGCGGGAAGCCTGCTTCTCCTTCTCCCACTCCCCCTGCTTGTGTTCTCTCTCTTGCTGTCTCTCTCTCTCTGTCAAATAAATAAATAAAATCTTTAAAAAAAAACAACTAAAAAGTAATATCATATACCAATGCTGTATCATCACAAATATTTAAAACATATATATAACTATATATATATAGATATATATATATATACACACACAAACACTTTAATGGTCAAATTGTGTGATTTTTTTGAGAAGTTGGTTTCTACTGTTTCAATAAAAAATTATGCATAATTTTTTACAGTGATTTTTTTTTTTAATCAAAACCAAACTGCTTAGGAAAATAAACGCTGAGGATTTATCATGATATCATTTGTTTAGTAACTTTCTTTCTAGTCACCATTACAATTTTTCTTGGCCTGTCATAACTTATTTTCTATATTCTGATTTTGAAAATTAATGGAACTCTTCATTAGTGCTTTATTGTCTAGCAGAACTAGAGGATTTCCACAAAAAAATGGATCTCACTGTGATTCTGAATCATTCCAGTAATTTTATTGGGCCTCAAAGTGTTCTGAGCCTGGAGGAAACACTGTATGTAAAACTTGGAGATTCATCTGGTAGTGATTTGTCATTTACCATGTTTTGGGCTTATAGCCAGGTCAGCTGTTGCCAAGAGAAGGCAGACAGGGGAATAAAATTATTATCAAGGAAGGACTTGGAAATATACTGAATGAAGCAAGCTGAGACAAACTCAAACAAAATCTAGGATGTAATGGACTCCCACAAATAACTAAAAGGGGGCTAGAAAAAGAAGAGGACTCAATCCCTCTAGGCTAGTTTTCTTTTTTTTTCTCTCTGCCTGCCCTTGACATAACAAGTATTAGTCTTTAAATTTATTTTATTAATTGGACAACTAGGAATAGATTTCCTCTAACATTTTGGTCAAATCAATTCTATGACCTGGAAATTTGCTCTTAGATTTACTCTTTTACCACTGTTTTTAGTAGTTTTAAATGTAATTTCTAGCAAGTGTATCTCTTGAACTCACTATTCCTCAGATTCAGTCAATAAAATATGTAAATCTTATAATGTAAAGAAGTTTTAAAAAAAAGACATAGTTTAAATCTAATAAGAAAACATGGGCTGAGAATTTCAAGTGTACTTGGGGGACAAATATATTTAAGAGTCCTATAGCTTTAGTTAAAAAGATTCTGAATATAGAGATAGAAAGATAAAGATAAATCTTGGCAATATGCAACTCAAAAATATTTGTAACAGGCTTGAAGTTAAGGTTCGAAAACCTTTTGACTTGAAAAAGCTCCCCAAACCTCATTAGTTCTTTTGGCATTTTTTAATTGAAGTAATTATAATAATCACTAATATTTATGGGATACTCTAAGTTGATATTATTTACTAAAAAGCTGAAGATAGAATTTATGCATTCAACCAATAAATTTCAGTTGATACCTTTTGTCTTATGAGAACGGTTGCAAAACAAACAATATTGATGATGAACAAGAAATAGCAGATAAAAGAACTTAGCTAACTTGTTTATGTCATAATCTATTTGAAATGTAGAGAACTTTTCAGGATGATGAAGACAATTTATATATGCCCAAGAAACCAATAGAATAATTTAGAATGTCAGATTGATTTATATGTCTAAAATAGTAGTTTATATCAAATAGGTTGCTTTTTGAGAGAATTATTTATTTAAATTAAGAAAGTATTATATAGCATAAGTGGAAAGAGCCCTGATTAAGCTGGAATCCCAGCTGTACCACTAACAACCTGGACTACTTTGGGCAAGTCATTTAAACAGTTTCCTTATATATAAAGGGGACAGGGGTTATAGTAATATCTTCCTCATAGAATTCACAGATAATGTAGTTATAGTGCCTAGAGTGATAAATGATATATGCAGGAGTTCAATAAATTGTGGCCACCAATGTTTATTTCTAATGATTACATTATTCTAAGCTTAATTCCTAACATTTCATAATTTAAAGAAAAGTATAAACTCCTTATGCTTCATTTCTCTTTCTTTCTTTCATCCTTTCTTTTTCTTTTTTTCTTTCTCTTTCTTTCTTTCTTTCTTTCTTTCTTTCTTTCTTTCTTTCTTTCT
>NW_023270447.1:32774223-32962799 GCF_011800145.1 Mirounga leonina
CTTTCTTTCTTTCTTTCTTTCTTTCTTTCTTTCTTTCTTTCTTTCTTCTTTCTTTCTCTTTCTTTCTCTCTCTCTCTCTTTCTTTCTTTCTTTCCTTCCTTCCTTCCTTCCTTCCTTCCTTCCTTCCTTCCTTCTTTCTTTCCTTCCTTCCTTCCTTCCTTCCTTCCTTCCTTCCTTCCTTCCTTCCTTCCTTCCTTCCTTCCTTCCTTCCTTCTTTCTTTCTTTCTTTCTTTCTTCCTTTCTTTCCTTTCTCTTAAGAGAGATTGGGGCAGGGTGTGGAGGGGCAGAGGGAGAGAGTGAATCCCAAGCAGGCCCCACACCCAGCACAGAGCCTGATGTGACGCTCGATCTCACAACCCTGAGATTATGACCTGAGCCGAAATCAGGAGTTGGATGCTTGAGTTAGCCATCCAGGCACCCCTTTATACTTCATTTCTTTCTTTTTTTTTTTTTTTTGATGTGAAATTCTTTTAGTATTGTTTCTTGATCATATTATGTTGATTTTAGTCATCTTGAGATAAGTTGTTACATGGTAAATGAAGAGACTTGAAGCTGGAAGTTGGTGCGCTTAAGTTTACCATGCTAGAATTCTGGGCAGTTATCCTACTGAAGCCAAATTTATTGCTCAGGATCACTGCCTTTGAGCTACAGGAAAGACAAAAGTGTCAATGGCCCACTATTAGGAAAGGAAAAGAAGAAAGAGCAGCTCAAGAATCCCTATGCTCTGGGGTGCCTGGGTGGCTCAGTTGGTTAAGTGTCTGCCTTTGACTCAGGTCATGATCCTGGGGTCCTGGGATTGAGCCCTGCATGGGGCTCCCTGCTCAGTGGGGAGTCTGCTTCTGCTTCTCCCTCTACCCCCCCCATGTGTTCTCTCTCTTGCTCTCTCTTAACAAATAAAAAAAAAAAAATCCCTCTGCTATCAAGAGTTGGTACCATTATTATAGCCACCACAATCTATGGGGTCAGCATCCTTTTTGTTGCAAAAGCCATCAGTCATAGGTCCATTAGTCCTATTATTTAAGAAAAAAAGAGATTGGTAAATTTGATTGTTATAATTTTTCAATCAACAAAATGCTTTCTAAAGTTATTATGTGGCAATCTTTTAAGACTCATCAGATTTCTCTGATTATTGTCTTTTAAGTGTTAATTAAAAAGAATTTGCCTTTTATTGCTTTGCATTCCCCATGGTGCCTAAGCTAGGGTCTTGCATGCATAAGTATTAATATAAAAGTTAATTGATTTAAAAATCTCTACTTCCCCTCGGGGCGCCTGGGTGGCTCAGTCATTAAGCGTCTGCCTTTGGCTCAGGTCATGATCCCAGGGTCCTGGGATCGAGTCCCACATCGGGCTCCCTGCTCGGCGGGAAGCCTGCTTCTCCCTCTCCCACTCCCCCTGCTTGTGTTCCCTCTCTCGCTGTGTCTCTCTCTGTCAAATAAATAAATAAAATCTTTAAAAAAAAAAAATCTCTACTTCTCCTCAAGACTCGACCTTTTCCTGAGAGCTTTTTTCCCCCCTTTGGTGATTATAACATATGGATTACTCCAAAGCTTTCCTACCTCTAACTATTGTGTTTGTACCCATCCATAAATATTGCAGACAAAACAAAGTTTATAGGATACTAATTGAATTGAGGGTACCGCTAGAAGCTCTTAAAATAGGCAGCACATACACCTATTAAACATGAAATTAGTATAAGAACACTAATTCAATATGTTTACATCAAACCAGTATGCAAAAACCCGAAGTCTTTATCAACCAAAGGAACTCTATTCCCAGGTGAGGCAGTGGAGATTAGAGACTTATTTCCATAAAAACCAGGTTTAGCAGTTACCCTCTTCCAAGATATTAGCTTTATGGCCACTGAATTTTAAAAATTACTGTTTATTGAAATAATACACATTTTTATTTTAGAATACTTAGAAAATAAAGATGTTATATGTGGTAATTTGTTACAAAATGGATCCTAGTGAACCACACCTACTTGAATTCAAGCCCTGTGTGGTCCTCTCTCACATTGAATCTGGGCTGGCCTGGTGATTTGTTGGTCCAATAGAATGTGGTGAAAAGTGAGAATGTGCAAGTTCTGGGTCTAGGTCCTAAGAAAACTTGCAGCATTTTCTTGCTGCCCTGGGACACCTATAAAGAAGCCTGAATTAGTTTATTTGAGGATAAGAGGTCTTATGGAAAAAGAGGCCCTGTTGCAGAAAGACTACAAAGAGAGATTCAGCGAGACACTATCCCTTCCAGCCGTATTAGCCTAGGACCTTGACATGTAGGTGAAAACATCTTGGATCCTTCAGCTCCCGTCAAACTGCAAGGTGACTGCGGGTGCATGAGTGAGCCCAGTTAATACCACATGGAGCAGATACCAGCTGCCTAACTGGGCCCAGTCCATATAGTAGAATTATTAGCAAATAAATGGTTGTTTTAAGTCCTAAATTGGGGGATGGTTTGTTATGCAGCAATAATTAACTGTTATATGTAAGAAAATTATGTGTAATCCCACCACTTTGGCATACGTAAACATTTTGGAGTAATTCATATTGTGTAGAGTGTTTGTAATTTGCTTTTTCTCATTTAATACTGTATTATGAATTATTTCCTCATGCAATTAATCTTCAAAATTTTGGATCTTATAAGAACAAAAAGATAATTAAAAAAACTTAAAAAATCATAAAATAGACTTGACAAAGTGAGCAATATATGTTCCTCTCTGTATTAATGATGGTACAAATATATGTGGGATATGGACTATGCCGTGGATTAGCTATCTATTGCTATGAAACAAATCACCCCAAAATGTAGTGGCTTAAAATAACAATAAACATTTATTATCCCCCATGATTTCTCCCAGACAAGAATTCAAGAGCAGCTTAGCTTGGTGGTTCTGGCTCTGGCTCTGTCATGAGGTTGTAGTTAAGATGTCTGAAGACTTTACTAGGGTGTATTCACTTCCCAGGCGACTTAAAAGGCTGACAAGTTAGTACTAGTTATTGGTGGGAGGCCTCAGTTCCTCCCCTCCTGGTCCTCTCTACAGGACTGGTCGACTGTTCTCAGGACATGATGACTGGCTTTCCCCACAAATAATGAGCCAAGAACCTAACGTGGAAGCTGTAATGCCTTTTATGACCTAGCATCAGAAGTTACATACTGTTACTTCTTCAATATCATGTTAGTCACCCAGGTCAACTCTAGTTTCGTGATAAAAATCACCTTTGCTGAAATTCTAATAGAATCATAGAAATGACCATTAGGGGGTGCCTGGGTGGCTCAGTCAGTTAAGGGTCTGCCTTCAGCTCAGATCATGATCTCTAGGTTCTGGGTTTGAGCCCCGAATCTAGCTTCCTGCTCAGCAGGGAGTCTGCTTCTTTGTCTCTCTCTCTCTCTCTCCCTCTGCCCCTCCCCACTGCTCGTTCTCTCTCTCTCTCAAATATATAAATAAAATCTTAAAAAAAAGAAAAGAAATGACCATTAGAAATATGTTGACAATAATGGAATCTGACAGAATATTGAACCAAATCTGCCATAGAATGAAAATAATTTCATTGATATATAGCTTTAGGACTTGAGACATAAGGGTGCAGGTAGCTGTGGAAAACAAGGTTTATATTCTTTTTGTAAGAACACTTTCTATTTTTTGCTAAAAATCATGAATGATGAAGAATAGCTTAATGATGTATGAAGAAATTAAGCTGGATTTTAGTATTTTAGTGAAATAGTGTGTTAAGAAAAGTTTATCTTTGGGTTAAAAAAAAATTCTCCATTGAAGATTAATTTAGGCAGAAAATAGAGCATGAAAAGGAACTTGATTTTAAAAAGCTTTAACAGTGAGTTAATGCACATAGTATGAATCTACACACAAAGTGAGGTAGAGTTAAGGTATTTTCTGGTGGATGAAATAGGTTTATAATGTAGTCAATCTGGAATATACAGGTATTACAAAAAACGTTATTATTTTTGAGTAACTATTTTCCTTTGTTGATTTATCCACAAAACCAAAGTGGATCCATGGAACCCTAGCACATCAAAACTGGAAGATACTTTGGCAGTGAGATAGTCTTCTATCCTATACAATAATTTTGTAGTTTTTTGGCAGCTGTCTACCTTTTACTTGATTATTTCTGTTGTTGGGCAATTCTAGTTTTTTTAATTTTCTTTCTTTTTATGTTGAGTCAAAATTCAGCATTTTATAATCCATCTATTTCTGCTTTTAGAGTACCAAATAGTTAATCTACTTTTGCTTCCACATGGCAGTCCTTAAATATCTACCTTCATCTTGCCTTCTGTTTATCATATATACTGAGATCCAGGCTATTCACAGATAGTATTCATTGCCACTGTCTACTTCTTTAGGACTTCATTTTGCCTTACTGTGCTATTGTAAAAGTAGTCCCAAAATATGACTTGGAAATACAGATATACCTCAAGCTGATAGAATTTGAATCTAATACTTAACTAGACTGTAAACTTCATGAAGGCAGGGGCTATATATTTGTATATGTATTTTTACTCACATTATATCCCTAGCACCTGGAAATTGCATAGCACATAATATTTGTTGAATGAAGAATGAATGAATGAATATGGCTCAATTCAGCATACATGTCTTTTTTGCTAGATCCTGGATTTGTTCCTTTCTTAAAATTGTAAGTTTACATTACCAGTGGAAAATAATACTTTTTATTTTATTTATTTATTTATTTATTTATTTATAAAAATTTTATTTATTTATTTTTAGAGAGAGAGGGCTCACGAGGAGCAGAGAGGGAGGGTGAAGGAGGGGGAAAAGTCTCAGGCAGACTCTGCACTGAGCACAGAGCCTGACATGGGGCATAGTCCCACGACCCTGAGACCATGACCTGAGCGGAAACCAAGAGTCAGCACTTAACCGACTGAGCCACCCAGGCACCCCAATACTTTTTATTTTTTAAAGTGTATCCCAACATTTCAAATATTTTGTGAAAGCAGATGAACAGAGAGGAAGGGGGGGAAAAAGAGAGGGAAGCAAACCGTAAGAGTTGGGTAGGGGGATGGGCTAGATGGGCACTTGTGATGAACACTAGGTATTGTATATAAGTGATGAATCACTAAATTCTACTCCAGAAACCAATATTACACTGTATGTTAACTAACTAGAATTTAAACAAAAATTAGAAAAAAAAATTTTGTGAGCATATTAGTGAATCATCCCTATACCATTTGACAATGTCTGTCTTTCATTGAATGAGTGCTCCCCTAATGCCCTTAGGCATTTTTTTTTTAAATTATGAAAAAGGGAAAGAATGTTATGTCCAGTGGGAAAGGAAAGTGGAGCAAAAACAATTCTATGAATTGAAAAAAAAGACCACATGACAAGGATAGCCTCTTTATTCTTAATCTTATAAAGGTCAACCATAGAATTTTATAATTCCTTTTGCAAACAAAACAAAACACCTCTTTCTTCCATATGGGAATCATTATTTAGGTCTGGTTCAGAATGAGGACTTCTTACTACATCATCTGCATACCTTCTGGAATTTACTAAAACTGTTTGTTGTACATGTAGCTTTAGCCTCATTTTATTAAGCTGATAGTAACTGACAGAACCATGTCGAAGATAAAAGATTTACTTTACATCAAAGCTATTTATTGGGTGAGGTGATTTAAGCTTTCATGTTAACCTTCAGTGGAATCTACTTACTTGTTCTGGTCATTCAAGAAGTATTGTTAATGCTGCCAAACACTTGCATAAGAAAGCCCCAACTCCAGGTGTAGTCAGTATATTGGAGCAAAGTGAGGATCCCCTATAACTTGAAAATAAGACTACTTTCTAAATGTAAGGCAAGTAAGAATCATCAAGAGATTAGCCATCTGTAAAAACTGTTACTGTGTGTTTGAAGTTGTCCATAGTTTAGATAAAATATCCTTCCAAACTCAATTTGCTCAGATTCCTGGCTTACAGAACTACTTTCTGATTAATAAGTTAGTCTTCCAGGTATTTTGACCTGCAAGATCTATTTCTCTGAATAAGAGACAGATCTGTATCCATGGTCACTGGAAAAAACATATTCCTCATTGTAAATTAATGGCTTGCTTCATGAATCAGCCTCTGGTGAGTTTAGCTAGCCTATTCAACTCTTAGTGCGCTGAAAATAATATGAAGCAATAACCTTTTCAGGTGTAAAGATACAGGTGTGATTAGCCCTTTTATTTTTATTTTAATTTTTTTAAAAATATATTTATTTATTTAGAGTGAGCATGAGCCAGGGGTGGGGGGAGGGGATAGGTAGGGCAGAGGGAGAAGGAGAGAGAGAATCTCAAGCAGACTCCGTGCTGAGTGCAGAGCCTGTGTGGGGCTGGATTCTAGGACCCTGAGATCATGACCGGAGCCAAAACCAAGAGCTGGATGCTTTAGTGACTGAGCACCCAGGCGCTCTGTGATAAGCCCTTTTAAAATATGTGTGGACAGCTAACGCCTCTCCTTTTATCCCTAATCTTTCATTTAACTTTATTCTAAACATCTGAAAGCATTATACTATCATTGTCAATATAGTGAGTAGATATTACTATCACCATTATTTGGTAAAATTTTAATTTGAACACAGAGTTTTAGCAGTATGCAAAGTACTAGTTGATTCGGGTCATTCAAATTTTCTGAGCTGTGAGCTGAATTTGACAAAGCAAGGGATGGCTTATCAAATTTGCCTAGTATTTTGGTGTCATCGGCTCAACAATAACTGTATAACAAAGCAATTTATGATAGCATCTATAAAGAAAATATTTCAGAATTGTACAAAGTTGTCTTAGTTCAGAATGTGTAGAGGAGATTCACTGTACACGAGTGAAACATACTCTTTAGCATTGTAATTGAATTTGGACTCTCAGATTTTGAATGAAAAATTCTGATATCTTAAATAAGGTATCCTTGCTATTTCAAGAGTCCCTAAAACTATTTTAATTTATTTACAGTATCCTGAAAATTAAGATGAATGTAAATATTTACTGAGATAATATAATCGCAGTAAAATATAACATTTTGGTGTGATAGAAAAAGTAGCACCACCAAAGATACATTCACTTTATAATCCTCAGACTTTTGAATATTACCTTATTTGGTGAAAGCTGTGATTAGATTAATTACAGTGACAGGAAGCACTTATCCTGAGTTATCTGGTGGACCCTGGATGCAATCACATGTCCTTATAAGAGGCAGAAGGAGATTAACAGATAGGGAAAAGACACACACTGAGGACAGGCAATGTGAAGGCAGAGCTGATGTAGCCACAAACTAATGAAAGCCAGCTGCCACCAGAAGCTGGAAGAGGTAAGGAGTAGATTCTCCCCAGAGCCTCCGGAGACAATGCAGCCTTCTGACACCTTGATTTTGGACTTCTGACCTCCAGAACTATGAGAGAGTAAATTTCTGTTGTTTTAACCTCTAAGTTTGTGATAATGTGTTGAAAAAGTCACAGGAAACTAGTACAGTAGGTATAGGTTTGCAGAAGTTTTATTTTCCTCCCCAACTTAAAAGTCATACTACTTCTTTCCGTATTGGATTACAGGTGGAAAGTATACTGTTGTGCCTTTGATGAAATGCATTATAGTTTTGTAAGGTTATATGATATTTTGTTACATTAAAATGTTCTCAAATTTTTTAATAATGAAGCGTCTTATATACTCTTGGCATAAAAACCATTTGGCTAGGGGCGCCTGGGTGGCTCAGTCGTTAAGCGGCTGCTTTCGGCTCAGGTCATAGTCCCAGGGTCCTGGGATCGAGCCCCACGTCGGGCTCCCTGCTCAGCCAGGAGCTTGCTTCTCCCTCTCCCACTCCCCCTGCTTGTGTTCCTGCTCTCGCTATCTCTCTTTCTGTCAAATAAATAAATAAATAAAAAATCTTTTAAAAAAAAAAACATTTGGCTAGAGTAGCAAATGTGTCAGGATGATAAAAATTAGGTTGTAATTTAATTTTCCTCAATACAATTTATGTTTGTCATGATTTTTTGGATCGCTGAATAAGAACATAGCAGCGATGTATGATGCTCATTTTTCTTTTCTCTCAGACTTCCCAGGTTCAGCAGTGCACCTTCTAGAGCCAAAGAATGGAGCACTTGATTCAGATTCTTTGCTGGAGTTTTGAGCTTACCGGCACTTCACATAGACAGTTCTTTCCCTTCCCTCCCTTCACTCCTCAGATATTTATTAAGTTGCTTTTATCTGCTATGAGTTATGTGAAATGCTAAAGAGATTGCAGTAGATGAGGCCGATACAGTCCTTTTCGCTAGAGTCACCACTAGCCCGTTAGCACCTTTGCAGAAATGAGTAAAAAGTGCCTCCTTCCCGCTGTCAGAGTCTGAGGGTACAGGGTTTGTCCAGCTGAATAAAGATGGATTTTAGCCCCACTCCTCTAGCTGGGCACTTTTGTGCACAACCTGTACAGCTGTAGGCAGAAACCCTGCTTTGTCTCAAGTCTTTTGTAGCCGTAACGATGGTTTTCTGTTAGTACCTCCTAGCACTTCTCTCTACTTTGGAAAAGGGACAAAACCTTTTTCTGGATTATTGAATAGAACAGGCTCCATTTCTGAATAAAGTATGCCACAGCTTCTTGTGGTACTAAAGTCACAGTTTACAATACACACTACTGTGGCCACCGCTGCCACAAGAAGCTAGGCTCCGGAAATGAAAACCCATTGGTCACCTATATCTGTATTTTGTTCAGTCTGGATCTTTTCAGGTCTGCCTCCTGTCCGTTACAACCAGGAGATCAGGTCTGCTTTGCAAACAAGAATACCAGAGAATGGGGGCGCCTGGGTGGCTCAGTCGGTTAAGCGGCTGCCTTCGGCTCGGGTCATAATCCTGGAGTCCTGGGATCGAGTCCCGCATCGGGCTCCCTGCTCGGCGGGGAGTCTGCTTCTCCCTCTGACCCTCCTCCCTCTCATGCTCTCTGTCTCTCATTCTCTCTGTCTCAAATAAATAAATAAAATCTTAAAAAAAAAAAAAAAAGAATACCAGAGAATGGAGAAGCTGGGAAGGTGAATATTGATACTTTCCACTACTAAGTGCCTTTTCCCATAAAGCTGGTGAATTTATCTTGACCAGTTTTCATAAACCTAATTCTATCCCACAGGTCAGAGAAATTGTTCTATTTTCTGTTTCCCAGAAGGTGAAAAGCTGATGAGTAAGCCTTGTGTACACTGGGTGAAAAACCAACTACTGTGATGGTTAGGAATATTTTGTGGGCTGTGGGCTGCTAAAATTTGAGGAGAGGTGCTAATAGGTTATCAGAACCTATTTGGCAGGATGACATATTGAATGAAAAAATATTGCAAGAACACATGTAGCCAGAGCTAGGACACAGATGTGTATGGAGAAAAAGCCGCTCTTTTGGTACTACTCAGAATTATCATATGACAAAAATGGAGAAAGTTCTTGAATTCTTTTTAGGCATAGTTCTAATTAGGCATAGTTTTCTTTAAAAAGATAATGGGAGAACAAAGTTTCCTCATTATTCCCTATCACAGCATAGGGATCTAGGGACAGAAAAATAACTGATAAGTGATTTTTTAAGTCAGGGAAAAAAAACCCCTAAATCTGTAACCTAGCTTGCCAAATGGAGACTGATGTATAAGAAAGATTTGTATTTTAGGGGTTAGAGTTGAGTGGGAGTGGAGAAAAGGATGTGAGGGGGGAAAAGTAACCAACAACAGGCTGCAAATAGTTAGGAGGGAGCCAAGAAGCAAAGACAGAGCCAAGATCTGGAAGATTCATTCCATTCTAAAATAAGTATCTCCACTGCTTAGTTAAGTTGAGAGAAGGTTTATGCTAAAAATTGCCTGTATGTGGGATATCTCACTCTAAACTTTCTCTTGAGATAGCTGAACCACTCATTCAGTTATAATTATCAAAGTAGATAAAGTTTTTTCTTTGAGTTTTAACTATACAGATAGTTATTATACTGTGTTGTTACAATTGTGTGGGCATTTGAGTATGATACAAAATTATACTTAAACAGAAAGTGAGATATCTTAAAAACAGTCTTATTTTTCACTTACCTTTTTTTTTTTTGCCTACAGTGAACAAACAAATCCCTATAGTCATTTTCCTCTTCTTCAATTTCCATATCTGTGTTGAATATGAAAGGCAGAGTTTATCTTCTTATATCATATCCTCACAGTTGAGATAAGAAAGGCCATAAGGTTAAATATCTCCAGTTTATACAACTATGCTCTCTTTAGTTTTGGGCTTGGAACAAGGCTGTAGAACTCAAGTGGGCACCATTCCAAGCAAAACTGGCTTTTTTATGTTCAGATCCAGGACAATGAGTTTGCAAAGCAGACCTGATCTCCTGGTTATAACGGACAGGAGGCAGACCTGAAAAGATCCAGACTGAACAAAATACAGATATAGGTGACCAATGGGTTTTCATTTCCAGAGCCTAGCTTCTTGTGGCAGCGGTGGCCACAGTAGTGTGTATTGTAAACTGTGACTTTAGTACCACAAGAAGCTGTGGCATCCCTCCTCTACTTCTCATGAAGGCCTGGTTCTTGCGAGTCTTTTGTTGGTCAGCCTGCATTCCTGATTCCTGAATGCTGAGTCAGCGTCCTTGTTCCCAGCCCACTCAACGCCACCCTTTTAAGTAGAAAGATGCAGTTAGTTCGCAAAAGAGGAAGTGGTAAGGCCCAGGAAGAGCGCTTTGCTGCTCTTTCTATTTTCTCTGGAAAATTGCTAAAACATAGGAAACATGGGAAACTACAGGAAACAAATCCCAGACCCCAGCCTGGGAAGAGTTTAGCATCTCCTGCAGGGCAGCATAACGTAGTGATTAAAAAGTACTAAAATCGGATTTTCTGGATTTGTGTTCCAACTCCCACAGAACCATAAAGCTCTGGGTAAGGTAGCTAACGTCTCTCTGTGCCTCAGTTTCCTCACAGTGAAGGTGGTGATAATAACAGTACTTGTCTCATAGGGGGGTTGCCAGGATTAAATGCTTAGAATAGTAAGCACTCCAGTTTTTTTAAAATACAGTGAACGTCACCTGCAAGACACTATTTAAAGAGTTTAAGAGGGATACCTCCAATTATTTGCCCTGTAGAGTTGACTAATGCCTTACATTTCTTACTAGAAATCACTCCAGGATTCAGAGTAGAATGAAATTAAGGCAGAGGATTTCTCCTAGGGCCCAGAGCCATAGACTGGAGAAAAGGGCAGTGTTAGGGTTAACTGGCTATGATAAAGGGGAAGGGCTGTGGCATTCTCCATACCTCACCTCTGCTTGTGAGCTAGTTTTGTCTCATAATTTGGCTCAAAACTGGGCTTCCAAGTGAGGACTAAGCTGGTTAGACTAGCTCTGGGGATGGGTCTAGCTGCAGGGACACCAAACAGGTTAGTAGCCGAAATGACCTCATGATGGCAGTTTTAAAAGATCTGAAGCCTTGTCAGTTGGAAGAAATACTTAACTCATTTATTTCTATAAGATAGAGCTAAGATGAATGACTGGAGGTTTCGTGAAGGCAGTTTGGGCTCTATGGAGGAAAAGTTTTCAACCACAACTGTTTTAAAATAGAAAGGGCTGTCTTATTGGGTAATAAACTTCCTAACACCAAAAACATTCCAGCAGAAGCTAGGCCCACCACTAATCAGAAATGTTCTGTATATTCACATGTAAAGTGAAGATAATAATCATTCAACTGGATTGTTATACAGATTAAATGAGATAACGTGGGCACAGCGGTCAGCCTAGTGCCTGACACCGTGTAAATATTTGATGAATGGTAATTGTTGATATTACCACAACCACCATCACCTCCATCACCGCTGTCGTTACTATTATTAATAGGAATTTTAAACTTACCTAAGAGGCTGGACTTTATGACCTCTCTAGTTTCTATGAAAATAGACTGTTAACTTATGCTTTTTAAGGTCTCTTTCCACTCCGGAAGTTTAAAATACATAGAAATGGGAGACATCTTACATTGTAGGATGTGGTGTCACTCTTTATGTGTTTATTATGCTAGTTCCTTTGGCTATTCTATTATTTATTATTCTCAACTTTATTTAGAATGGTTTAACCTGTGTACGGTTCAGCTGTATTCTTTGTTAGTATAGTAATTATAGACTTTCTTCTGTTTATAAAGATGAAAAGGAGATGGGATAAAGAGATGAAGAAAGTTCCAAATTTAAATACCATGTCTTTTAATTGCTCAGCTGGTAAACAGGTTAGATGAAGATTATTTTTTTAAAAAAATGACGCCTTGTTTATTTTCTCCTGAAGGATTCATTTATGTTTTAAAGTCACACTTTGAAAGTTTTAATGCTTTCTTTGTGACTAAGCCTTTTCCTACAAAAACGAAATTGAATTAGGAATAAATTTAAAAAATCAGCATATTTCCCTCCAAAGCAAAAGAACAGAACTTGCAGAAGCAAGTTAGGAACAAAAAATCTAAACAAAGGACATGTCTAAATGAAGGAAAAAAGTGAAAGCTATTATTTTCTCCGATTGTTGTAAGTATATTCTCTTGGTATAAAGTATTTTATATTACTAAAGGAAATTTCTAATTGTTCTCAGTTATGCATTCATTGATGGTGATGGTGAAATTAGAGATTTCAGATTTATAAACATCTATGGGAAAATAGGGGAAACCAAAAAGGAACACAAATAGTGAAGTTATAAAGAATTCAGAACCGTAAATGGTTTTTGCTCTCTAATCCCTGCTTGCTTAGCAGATGATAAATGGAAGCCCTGTTGGAGTTGGCTTCATTTTTATTTTTCCTCTATGTGTGCAGTTCACTTAGACTGCCTCCTCCTTCGAGGATTTTTCTCCCCCTCGCCTGGAGGCCTGCAGAGGCAATCAGGGCTAAACGATAGGTGCCTTCTTATTTCAAGTGGGCAATTTGCATTTCTGAGGATCTCCTGACTGCTTTAAACACATTTCGCAGAGGCTTCTGCAGCTCCTGGGAATGTTCCTTCTAGAAACTTGTATTACGGGTAGGCTATTACTCAGCTTTAACACTCCTGAGAAACAAAAGTCACCTCAGTCTGCACAGAGTAATTGTTTTCATCTCCTCTGTGATTCTGTCATTCATAAATTCAGAAGGGTCAAGTCCATACTCTTTCCTAATTCTCAAACTGTTCATTTGCATGTTTTACTTAAAATGGAGCAGGCAGGGGGTGCCTGGGTGGTTCAGTCGGTTAAGCAACTGACTCTTGGTTTCTTTCGGCTCAGGTCAGGATCTCAGGTCATGAGATTGAACTCTGCATCAGGCGGGGAGTCGGCTTGGGGTTCTCCCTCTCTCTCTGCCCCTCCCCCCGTTCTCTCTCGCTCGCTCGCTCAAATAAATAAATAAATAAATAAATAAATAAATATTTTTTAAAAAATGGAGCAGACAAGCCATGAAAGAGCTGGGAACTAGAATTTTGAAATTCTGTCTTTGATGAGCTCTGCAATTTTAGGTCAACTACTTAGCCATCCTGAATCTCAGTTTCCTCAATTCTAACCTGAGGGGTTATTACCCTTTAGAGGTCTAAGAGATGAAAATTATATGCAGATGTACCACTGACTAGCCCTCCTTTCCTTCCTGCAACAAGGAAAGATTGTGGACATACCAAGTGTCAGGTACTATAGATTCAAACCGGACAATGTATGGCCTTTGCCCGCAGAAGTCTTACTGTTCACTGGGCGGGGTTGACATACAGTATATGCAAAATGTTGTGATGAGTGTTGTAGACAAAGAACTTCAGGAGTAGGCTCTACAGAGGAGATGGCATTTTGCATCTTAAAGTATGGAAAGGAACTCGGTAAAGAACAGTCTGTATTGTGAGAGGGGAGAGTTTGGAGCTCTGGTGGTTATCAACATCTGACCTGTGTAGAGGAAGCAGAGCTCATGATGGAGGCTCAGGGAGGTCTGAAAGATTAGGGGGAAAACAAGAGAGTCCAGAGTCCTGGAAGCCAAGAAAGACGGCTTCACTGGGGCGCTCATAAGCCATGTCAGGTGTCACTAAGGACTCACTTAGAGCTCAGGTCTGTTAGAAAAGACAACAGAGTTAACTGAAGACTTCTCATGAAATCAGGTGGACAAGAGACATACTGCAGTAGATTTTAGCAGTAAATGTGAAGAGGAGACCAAAAGTATAGATTCTTATTTTCAGAAGCTTGGCTACTTGGTTTGGAAAAGAGGGAAAGATAGAGGAAAAGATACAGAAATGTAGGATCAAGAGCCATTTTCTTCTTCAAAGAGGAAAGACATTGTTATGTTTATATATTGAGGGAACAGAGACAGTAGAAAAGGGATAGTAGATACAGTCCAAGGAAGAGATGCAAGCCACTGTCCTGCCCCAAATTCTCCAGTCTCTGGTTTGATACACAAAATCATTTGAGTTCTGACTGTTCTTTACTTCTCTAGCTTTATCTCTAATCATCCTCTACATGCACTTGAACTATGCTGTGCAACTGAACTATGGACGTTTACTTGAATGTCATTATATGTACTGCCCAAAATGCCTTTCCTTTACCACCACCACTTCCTCCCTCACCCCTCCTCCTCTTCTTCCTTCTTCCTTCTTTTTTGGCCTGGTTAATTGTTACTTATCCTTAAAGCCTTGTTCAGATGATCCCTTCCTCTGGGAAAAATTTCCTGACATCCCTCTCCTTACCCTCACCTTGGCCAGGGTGAGCAATTTCAATTTGAACTCCTTTACCATTATTTGTAGACTTCTATGTTATTAATCACATAGTATTAAAATTTCCTATTTATTTGTCTGCCTCCTATAGGTGGCCATTAATTCCTTGAGACTAGAGAACATTACTGGACAGATAAATGCCCGATAGATGTTTATTAAACAAGACAAGGAGGGTAACGCTTGGGTATAGTGGTACTTAAATGAACATTTGCTTTGCTTCAAAGATCCTTGTTTGAATGTTTCTTTGTTCCCCAGTTCTCCCCCAAAATAGCTACAATCTTCTGGGTTATTAAGAAGAGGTGCTGGTATGAAAGATAGTACTTATATTTTCACTTGTTCCAAGGCCAAGGCAGACACAATTAACCAATGACTGCACTTTCTTACACAACCTGGATGCTCCCTCTTTACATGGTAGCTATTATTAATGGATCAGAGTTGACACTTGGGACAAAAACTATTTGCTGTTCTTATACATCACACAGAGGTCTCTTGTTTTTCTTAAACTTTTTCTTTTAGAGCTGATACCTTCCTTTAGCTCTAAAACTGTGTTCCCTGCGTTCCCCAGGAATCCACCTGGGCCACCTTCAGGTGTATATGATCTTTAAGCAATGAAGTTCAGGTTGATTTTCATTTTCTTTGATAATTTATGATATGAATTATACTTCTGTGTATAAGCAGATAGTATGATTCCACTGTTCAGATGAGGGAACTCAGAATCATTAACATCTTTAGAAGAATTGCAGCAGGGGGAATGTTGCGGGGAAGAATGATGATATCATGCCTAAACAGGAAAACAATATGGACAGGTGAGGAATCGTCATGATCATTTTCTTTTTCTTAATCCCTTGCTCTCCATTTCTCACTATACACAATATAATTCAGTTTAACAAAAATTTACCCAGTACTTACTTGTGTTAAGTACTGTATTAGGAACAGAAAATAAAAAAAAATGCATGAGAAAAACAGTCCTCAAGGAATTAGGAATCTTATTAGGGAAGGTGTTAAGAATGAAAGCAGAGGGATGCATAGGATGTTAGTGAAAAACATGCTCATATAGCTTGGTCTGCATGGTGCCATTTATCTTGCTGTGTTGCTAGAATTCAGGAGAGCATTGCTAACTTTTTACAATCAAAGCTGCTTAGAGTTTTTGTTCTTTTTTAAGAAAAGATTTATTTATTTATTATTTTAGAGAAAGAGAGCGGGGGTGGGGGTAAGGGAGAGGGAGAGAGAATCTCAAGCAGACACCCTGCTGAGCACAGAGCCCGACATGGGGCTCGATCTCATGACCCTGAGATCATGATCTGAGTTGAAATCAAGAATCAGATGCTTAACTGACAGCCACCCAGGTGCCCCTAGAATTTTTATGCTTAATCTTGAATCATCTTTGTATATAGGATAATTCCCTTGACTCATGGAAACTGGATGTGGATAAGAACTTATAGTCTTATAATATGCTCTTATGGATAAAAATATTTTAAAATATTACATTATAAACAGGATATATACATATTTCCTGGGTCAGAAAGTCAGAAGTTAGAATTCAGTAAGACTTAAGAATTAAATCAATTTAGAAAATATTACTATTTTCTTTTAAAGATCATCCAGACTTTAAGTCTGTAAAATTGGCTTGTTACAAGAGGCAAAAGACAAACTTTATTTAGAAAAACACAAAAAAAGACATCTCCCAACCCTGTTTACTTTTGACTCAAATTGCAGTATAAGCATTAAAGAAAGCCTTGCTAAGCTCATTGTGTTCTCCAGTGAACATTAAAATTAGTACCCACGTGAATATTCTGAAAATAAGGAACAGCATGTTCACAACAAACCTTAGGAAGATTCTGATGCAGATAAGGACAAATGTTTCATTTTCATTTTTAAATGTAATGCTGTTACAACTTAGCTGCAACATTATTCCCTGCATGGCGGCCCCCTAATTATTTCATCATGCAGCAGGAAATCCTGGTAGGTCATATATAAACAGCCTGAGGCAGGAACCTCTTCATCTGATAGAGTATGACATCTGACATCTGTGCAGCCTGCTGCTGGCCTGCCACAATTAACCAGGAAGCTCAGATATTAACTAATGCAAAGGCAACTAGGAGCTTGGGATAACGTGGAGTAGCAAAGGTCTTTCCCAATCCAATAAATTCCTATGAAGATGAAAAAGCAACAACAAATAGGTGACAATTTTCTCAGGAACTGAACCTTTGTGGTCTTTTTCCTGACTGTTTTCCAAGAAGCAGCAAGCCATCTTTCTTACCTCCCCTCCCCTTCTACTTCTCATGTATGCATAATTTCCCTTGACTTTGAATGAGACAGAAGTGCACTTAGAGGCTGCTGGATTTAGCTCTTGGTATTGTTTATGCCTACTGCTGCAGTGGGGGTGGCAGTCCGTTTCTGGGCTTCACAAACTAAATGAAACCCAGAATGGAATCTCTGCATAGAACGTGTGGAAGGACTGAGCCGGCACCTGCTTTATAGGCTAATTGTTTCTACCAGACATTTCTTGTTTATTATTCTGATTAAAGGCAAATGCTAAGGACAGTGGGTGCCTTGCATTGCCAGAACCTTCATTGTATTACCTCCTAAGAAAATATAATTTTCATATTTTATTTCAGTGTTTTTTTTATTAAACAAATATTTACTGAGTACTTACCGTGTGTCAGGCACTATGCTTGACCCAGGGCTGAATCAGATCATCTCTACTCAGGGCTTGAAAAGATTATCTCTGCCCATAAATTTGGCCTATTGAAGGAGACTACCATATAAAGCAAATAACCTGCAAATGTGCTTAGTGGATTGTAACATGGGCTAACAGTTCATAAGGAGGATGGGGTGCCTGGGTGGCTCAGTCGTTCCGCGTCTCTGCCTTCGGCTCGGGTCATGGTCCCGGGATCCTAGGATCAAGTCCTGCATTGGGCTCCCTGCTCCGCGGGAAGCCTGCTTCTCCCTCTCTCGCTCCCCCTGCTTGTGTTCCCTCTCTCGCTGTGTCTCTCTCTGTCAAATAAATAAATATTAAAAAAAAAGAGTTGATCAGGAGGAAGCAACTATCTTAATAAGAGGAGAGTCAGGAAAGAACATGGAGGTAGTGACATTTATTCTGCATCTTTAAGTGCTAAATTTTCCAGGTTCACAGAGTTAGGAAGAGTGTTATAAAGTAACAGAAACAAAGGCCCTGGATATTGAGGAGCTGGGATGTTTGAGGGAACTCAGGGAGGATCAATACTGTGGGCACATAGGATGTATGGAGGGCAGTGGAAGGAGATCAGGCTGGAAAAGAGTCCTGGGACTTTGAGGGTCATGCCAAGGAGTTACTGTACAGGCAGTGATTAGCTTGATTTTCTTTAAAACTTAGAGGAAGATTGTTGCTAGAACTATACTTTTGGGAGATTATTCTGGCAGAAGTGTGTGGGATAGATTGAAGAGGGAAAAAAGATTTCAATCAGGAAATCAGCTAGAAAGCTGTTTCATTAGGGACTCTCCACATTCATTTGTTGATTCCTTCAACAGATACATGCCTAAGGTCAAAACAGATACCTTTGAATTTTGATCTCTTGGTATTTTAAATAATACTGGTATGGCTTCATGATTAATTTCTCTAACCTTTCTCCTTACTCCCCTACCCCATTCTCCATTTTCTTGTCTCTATTTCTGAGCCATCTAAAACCAGAAATCACTGAAATCACACCCCTTTGAGGTTAAAGCTCTTGGCTAACATTCCAATCATTTCAACACTATCCAGGTTGAGCTCTTTGAAGTCCATGCCTTGCTAGTAATGATATAGCAGATATTTGTCCAAAATAATCACTAGTGGGTTTATAAGAGAGAACGAAGCCTAACAGGCAAGAATTGGGAAATACATATGGTCAATTATGAATTGACTTAAAAAAAAAAGTAGGCTGCAAGAATCCGATAAGAAAAAGTGTGTGGGATTCAGGATAAACATACTGTATTAATTATTATTTTTCATTCTATATTGCCACAAGTGTACACAATGCTATATAAATGGTTGACAGTGCTGGAGAAAGAATAATATCCCAGCCCTGGAGTGCTTATAATTTATGTAAACATGTCCTTTTATTTTGTTTTTCCAAGCCATATCTCTGAATTGTGATTCTGCTTATTTTGCTCATATTCATATTTCATCTCTGGTTCTCATATAAACTAAAAAATGAGTTGTTTTAGGAATCACACATGTTTTTCCAAAATGATGGTTCTCCTCCATAATACTAGGACTTTTGCATTGGGAATTTTAAGTACAGAGCCACTATTTGGTCGAGGTCCCCATGTATATGTGAAATGAGAAAAGGGGAGTATATTTACACCCCTCTGGAGATGAATAGGGCTGGAAGAGTGTAGTATTATTAGGAATTTTTCTTAGTGGAGTATTAAAATCCTTTGCCTTTAAAAGTGTTTTTGCTGCTATGAAAATACAGAGGAAGCCATGTAGAGAAGATTAGTATCAGCATTTACTATTACCTTAAATTCCTTGCGAGTTCCACCTTCTGATCACACTGCTAATTCATCAGGATCATTGGTCTCACTCAGTATACATTCATGCTATATTATTGCTTTATTTCACCTTTCACACAAAAATCTTTAAGCTAGTTGAGTTTAGAAGCAGACTGAGTAATTTTTACAGCCTCTCAGGTGTTTGTTAAATGGCAATAAATATCCCACAGGCAGGCAAATTTGCTATTAAAATGAATGTGATAGTGGAGAAACTTATGTTCTATTGCAACTACACATACTACTTGTTTTACTGCCTTTTATTTTCCTATTTCAAAACATTTGAAAGACACAATTTAAACCTTGACACAGCCTGTATTAGTCTCTGAAAAGATTTTCCTTAAAGTCAGAAAGAAAATTTATGAGCAAATTTGGAACCTCTAATTTGAATGTCCTAGAAAATGTGATTGATAATAACATCTATTTTCTGATATGAAACAACCACCATTTATAAGAAATAAATAGAAGTTCAAGAAAAGTGAGTTTATTTTAACCCTGATATTAATTGGGCTCTTCATCATGTGAGGTATTATACTGGGCACTGTTGATACCATGGTGAATAAAACAGACATATACCCTGAACTTGTACGTATGCATAATATAAACCGACATTCATAGTAGTTTGTGGAAGTGTTTCGATAAGAGAAGTACAGAATAAACTGTATTTCTTTAAGGCTCCCAACTCCTACTTAATGATCAGGGAGGACAATTAAACAAAAATCAAAATATTTGCATCATATAAGCCAAGATAATGCATCTGAACCGTACACTGAAATAGGGGTTCTAAACTTGGGTACCATGGCCTTGTAGGGAGTCATGGATCAGGGAATTCAGGGAATTGCTTGTGAAAATTTTGTGCATAAAGAGATTCTGACAAGCCACTCTCCTAGTTAAAAATAAAAATCTCTTCCTTGATGTCCGTCCCCCTCAACAGATACGACTATTTGTGAAATGTTAACCAATTGGGCCTTGGCAACATAATTTCATTCATTCACACATTCATATATTCAACAGATATTTATTGAATTTTTCATAAGCAAGGGATACAGTGAAGACAGATTTCTAAAAGGAGAGGAGAAAAAATAAGTTAGGGACAAATGAATGAGGTTTCATAGTAATAAGCACCATGAAGAGACTAAAATAAGGGACTCTGGTAAAGAGGAAGGCTTCCTTGAGATGACATTTGACCTAAAACTTGAATTGGCAAGAAATTGAAACAGCCGGTGCAAAGGCCCTAAAACAGAGTTGACTTAATGATTTGCTGAGTAGAAAGAAGGGCAGTATGACTGCAGTATAAATAGCTGGTGGGAGTAATACAAAGTAGGGTATAATAAGGAGAAATGGGCCAAGAGTCAAGAGTCAAGTCACGTAAGTCTTGGTCACGAATTTGAATTTTATTTTCAGTGCCTTGGGAAATCAATGAAGGAGTTTACCAGTAGCATTACAGAATCCAATTTATGGTAAAGAAAACACCATGAAGGGAAGGGAAGAGTGAAACAGGGAGACTAGTTGGAAATCTGTTTTAATAATTCAGGTAAGATGATTTTATCTTGAACTAGGGTAATTTGAGAGGTATTTGGAGCAATATGCAGCTGCCTGTGTGTAGGCATGGAAAGGTGCTAAACTGCAATTCTTAAGAGTCTCCAAATACAAATACCTCTAAAAGGAGAATACTAAAGATATTTCAACACAATTACTTTAGGGAACTCTCTGACAGACAAAACCAAGTCAGGATATGTGAATTCAAACCTTACCCCTGTCATTTGTGACCTTGGACCAACCGGTGATTTACCTTCTCTGGGTCAATTTTCTCATCTAAAACATGAAGTGAATAATATATGAAAGCACCTGATACTGCTGGTACCAAGTTAATTTTGTTTAGTTTTAAAAAAGAACGATAAATATCTTCAAAAACCAAATGATCTTTGAAAATGAGTAGCTGAAAGGGGACATTGAGAATCTAGAAGAAAAAAATATTACTTTTACCAAAAGCAAAATTGCTACTTTTCTTTTCATGGCTGCTTCACATTGAAATTTGCTTTTAGGACCCCATTAAATATGATCTCAACTGTTCCTTTTGTTTCTGAATTCAGAAATGCGTGCACACAAGCTAGGCAGTGAGGAGATTTCTAGTGCTGTGTAAACAATGTAGTCTGGCTTCTGAAAATTCATTCTGCATATATTACGTGCATTGATATTCAAATATTCACAAGAACTTCCCAACAAGCTCATAGTGATCATGACCTCCACAATCACCTTAATTGGCCCAGCCCCTCTCCAAGAGTGTGCCCAGGAGTCACTGAGGATGAGCTCAGACTTTTGTGGCTGTGTATTTACAAATCCTCTCTTCCTTTCTCTTTTCTTTTTGCTGTGAAAGCTCTGCGTTAAAAGTAACTCTAGAAAGTAGGTTTAGGATGGGAGTGTAGAACAGAGTCTCAAAAAGCTTTAATTAGATACCTGCTTTGTGAGAGCCAGGGACTAGCATTGTTTACATATTTCTTTAAAAGTTATTTTGAGGTATATTTTACTCTCTTATCTTAAGCTGCTAGGTGAGTGTTAAATAAAATTGTGGCTTAGTAAACGATGTTTATGGGAATGGTTTCTTTGTCATACTGCCATACTGGTATGAAACCAAAGAAACATCACATGCCTTTGTTATTCTCTTGGTATAGAAACAAGATTCCTGAATTTGGTGGTGGGGTTGAGAGTGGTGGCTTGGGTGGGGAGTGTAGGGTGAAGGTATTTGATGGCATACATAAACTTTCCTGGTTGGAAAGTCTGCTATTCACAACCTGCTCCCAAAATCCCGTGAATGGATGTTAAGCTGTACAGCCCCAAAGCTGAACTGGAAGGAACCTCCTAGAAATGAGTCAAGGTTTCAAAAATCTTAAAAGAAAACAAATGCTGTTAAGATTTCAGAATTTGAAAAGAAAGCATGCTTTTAGGTTGTGCCTGTGAATATTATATAACTAGTATTTGGATCAACTGGGCAGTGCCCCTGTGGCCAAGAGAAAAGATTTTGAATTTTAATTTTGATTATTCTCCAAATTGCTGCTCAGACAGCTCCCCTTCATTGATGTTGGTATATTTTTTAAAAAAAAGCCTTTGAACTTGACACTTGAGCTTTCTACACTGCAAGAATATTCCTTGGAATAGCAGGGCAGGAAATCTTCCTTTACAATAAAGTAAAATATTACAGTAAGTGAAGTTTGCCCTAAAGGGATTGTCTGTCCTGTTCTTCTGACATACCCGTTTCATTCTTCTACTCTGCAATGTCCTAAAAGATAATTAACAAAAATAAGATTATGATTCTTAGAGATATAAAAATGAACACATATTAAAACTTTAACTCATTTAATGAGGGAACCAGGCAGAAAGTTCCCCTCTCCTAGCACTTTCTTTTCTCTCTTGCACCAAAGGAAACTATAGTAGTGTTTTGAGGTTGGGATTTATCATTTCTATGCATATTTTTTACTACATATATATACATATATATATATATACATATATTTTACTTCATATATATATACAGAATATATATATGCATACATGCAAATATTATGCATATATGTGCTACTGATATGTACCCGGAATTTTATATTATTCTGCTCTGTATATCCTTTTGAAACTTTATTAATATTATTTTTAAAATTATCTATAGTGATACACTAGCTACAGTTAAATTATTTGGATTGCTATATAGTGTTAAAAGAAACTGAAGCACATTAAAATTGTTATGAGTTTATTAAAGCAAAAATTGATTTGAATCAGGCAGCACCAAGCCAGAAGTGGTTAGAAGCTCTCCACCAACAGGTGCTAGGGGAAAGACTTTTATAGAGAAAAGGCAGAAGCAAAGCAAGGAAATTATTTGATTGGCTATAGCTTAAGTGGTTGCCTAATTTGGGATAGTTTACTTGACTGTGATTGGTGTCCTATTTTATTTCTTAACCTTGAGGCATTTCAGGCTTAGGTTTTCGTTTGCTTAGTAGGTTGCTAAAGCATTAAAGCCACTTCAGACTAATGGCCTCCTTGCTTAATTAATTTAACAATAGTATTTTATTGTATGAATAAACACAATTTATTTTCTATCCCTAACTGAGAGGCCAATTAGATTGATGTCACTTTCTTGTTGTATACAATAAACATCCCTTTTCATGTCTTCTTGCATATATGCGCGTTTCTTTTTTAGAAACCTAGAAGTGAAATGGCTGTGTTCTATGGTAGATAGACCTTCACATATACTACATATTATTAAATTACAAGCTTTGTGCAGTGGCAGTATTGTAGCCAATGAGGTTTATACATATTATTAAATTACAACCTCTTCAAACTGCTTGTACCAGTACATACTTTAACAGCAACCTATAAGAACTATACTTTCCCTAATCATCACTAATGCTTGGTGTTTTCAGATTTATTACATTCTGTCCATCTAGAGAGTATTGTTATTTAATTTTTATTTTCTGATTTATTAGTGAGGTTCATCATCCTTACATTGTCCATTATAGATTTTCCTTTTCTGAATGGTCTATTTATCTGTTGGTTTGCTAGGGTTTTTCTTACTGATTTGAAGGAAATTTTAAAATATTCTGGATATGAGTATTTTTATCATTAAAAAGTTTTAAAATTTCTTTTGCCAGGATGAGGATTGTCTTTTCATTTTGTTTATTATACCTGTTGACATATGGAGCTTATAATTTTCATGTTGATCTGTCTTTTCTCATATGACTTATGCCCTTCTTTGTGGTCATAGGAAATTCTTTCCTAATTGTGGTGGCTTTCTAATGTGTCAATTCTGCTAGGCTGGACTGTACTTCCCAGAATTTCCTTCTGCGTGTTTCTGGCTAGGTAGGCCAAGAGAGAGATTCTTGTGTGAGATTTCTTTCTTTCTTTTTTTTTTTTTAATTTTTTAAAAGATTTTATTTTTTTGACAGAGAGAGACACAGCGAGAGAGGGAACACAAGCAGGGGGAGTGGGAGAGGGAGAAGCAGGCTTCCCCTGGAGCAGGGAGCCCGATGCAGGGCTCCATCCCAGGACCCTTGGATCATGACCTGAGCCAAAGGCAGACGCTTAACGACTGAGCCACCCAGGCACCCCTCTTGTGTGAGATTTAAAGGGCTGAAGTTAAACAACAGACATTTTGTAGCTCATACATTTTTATCATTTATCTGATAGATCACTTCATTGGCAGGAAGCCGCTGTCAGGCTGTAATTGCTATACTTTTTCCTGGATCTTTCTTTAGCTTCTCTAACACCTTGGCTAGATATGTGTGCTTTAACTCTGTGAAGAAGAGCCCTGGTTCCTGCAGGACACATTTTCCAAAAAGGTCAGAGACACAAGAACTGAAAGAGATTTTAGCCTGTCCCGTGTTGGTTCTAGCTCATGCTTTTGAGTTCTAGGTTGTTCTTGCCGTTCCCCAGTTCACATTTATGTTGCCTTCTCCCCTTCCAGCTTAAAGCTCCAGTGTTATATGGGAAGATAGCAGGCTTACACAAACTGGGTAACCAATCTTCCAAATTACCTAAAGTCAAATTTCTGTAACAGATATTTGTGTGTGTGTGTGTGTGTGTGTATCTTCTAATGCTTCTCTTATTGAAACCCTGACTGATACAGCATCTTTCTGCCAGGAAGAAAGTCTTCTATAGGCTTTTATAATAGTTTTATTTTTCATATTTAGATATTAGTCCATCCAAAATTTAACTTTTTGTGTGGCAAATTGCATACATAAAAATCTATCTTTTTTCTTATGGATAGCTGTTTTGGGCATTCTTTTCCCACTGATTTGTAATGTTACCTCTGTCATAAATTAATTATTCACATGTATGCATCTAGGCCTTTTAAAAAATTTTTAATTCCAATATAGTTAACATACAGTGTTATATTAGTTTCAGGTGTACAATATAGTGATTCAACAATTCCATACATGACTCAGTGCTCATCATGATAACGGTGCTCTTAATCCCCTTCACCTATTTCACCCATCCCCCTCACCCACCTCCCCTCTGGTAACCATCCTTTGTTCTCTATAGTTAAGAGTCTGTTTTTTGGTATGCCTTTTTTTTCCTTTGTTTTTTTTTCATTTGTTTTTTTCCTTAAATTCCACATATGAATGAAATCACATGATGTTTGTCTTTCTCTGACTGATTTGTTTTACTAAGCATTCAAAGTTATTATTCATATAATTGGATCAGATTAGTATCTATCATATTCATTACTATTTTCTACTTTTTGCTCTTATTTTTGTTCCTATTTTTGCCTTCCACTCATTTTCTGCTTTTTGTGGTTTTAATTGAGCATTTTAAGTAAGTACTTTATTAACATAATAATCCTAATTTCTTCCTCCCATCATTTGTATCATTGCTGTCATTCATTTCACTTATATAGAAGCATACAAAGCATATATACATAAATACACACATACGTCAGATATATACATAAACATATCTAATCAAGTACATTATTGCTATTATTATTTTGAACAAACTATTATCTGTTAGACCAATTATACAGAGTAAGAGAAATAAAAGTTTTTTGTTTACCTTCACTTATTCTTTCTTTGATGCTCTTTGTTTATATAGATCTGAGTTTCTGATCTGTATTATTTTCTGTCTCTCTGAAGAACTTTTAACATTTCTTGAAAGGCAGACTACTGGCAACAGAGTCCCTCAATTTTTTTGTCTGTCTAATAAAACCTTTATTTCACCTTCACTTTTGAAGGATACTTTCACAGGAGACATAACTGTAGGTTGGTGGGTTTTTTTCTTTCAATATTTCAGGTATTTCATGCTATTCTTTACCTGTTTGCATGGTTTCTGAGGTGAAGTTGGATGTAATTCTTACCTTGTTCCTCTATAGGTAAGATATTATTTTCCTCTGGCTTCTTCCAGGACTTTTTCTTTATCTTAGAATTTCTGTAATTTGAAAATGACATGTCTAGGTTTAGTTTTTGTTGGCATTTATCCTGCTTGGTTTTCTCTGAGCTTCTTGGATCTATGGTTTGGTGTCAGACACTAATTTGGGGGAAATTCTCAGTCAGTATTATTTCAAATATTTCTTCTGTTCCTTTCTCTCTTTCTTCTCCTGGTATTTCCATTATGTGTATGTTACACCTTTTTTTGTAGTTGTCCCATAGTCCCTGGATATTCTGTTCTGTTTTTTTCAGTTTTTGTTCTCTTTGATTTTTGGTTTTGGAGGTTTCTATGTTACATCCTCAGGGTCAGAGATTCTTTGCTCAGCCATGTCCGGTTTACTAAGAAGTCCACCAGAGGCATTCTTCATTTCTGTTATAGTATTTTTTTTTTTAATCTCTGGCATTTCTTTCTGGTTCTTAGGATTTCCACTTCTCTGCTTATATTACCCATCTGTTTTTGCATGCTGTCTACTTTATACATTACAACCTTTAGCATATTAATCATAATTGATTAAATTCTCATCCTGATAATTCCTGCATTCTGCCATGTCTGGTTCTGATGCTTGCTCTGTCTCTTGTACCTGTGTCTTTTGCCTTTTGATAGGTCTTGTAATTTCTTCTGGATGGCAAGACATGATGTACCAGGTAAAAGGAACTGCTGTAAATAGGCCGTTAGTAATGCAGTGGTAAGGTGTTGGGGGAGGAAAGAGTCCTATGGTTAGGTCTCAGTCTTTTAGTGATTCTGTGCTTCTGGACTGTGAACATCATGCATAATTCTGTTTTTTTTTCTCTCCCACCCCTTAAGTAGGGCAGGATGGTAGAGTGGGTTGCAGTTGGGCATTTTCCTTCTTTTATGTGGAGGACTAGAGCTGACAGGAGTTGGGTATTTCATTTTTCCCAGGTCATTTAGGCTCTGATAATACACCAGCAGGTTAGGCTCTGGTTAACTAGTTTCCACTGAGGTCAGGCCTTGTTGAGGAGAAAAGAGTACTCTGATACATTTCAGAATGGCTCCTTTTTCCCCTCCCCCTGCTGAAAGCCTGAGGGAATTTTTTTCTGATATTTCCTGGAGGAAAATCTTATAATATTTGGGGGCCATCTCTATGATTGGGTCCCCATGGAGTTTTTACTTCTCATAGTTGTCTGCAGCGAGCATCCAGGAATTAATCAACTACAGTTTCAGGTTTTCCTACCCTGGTTCTGGTTCCTGTGGTGGTTTCTGTTTGTGAGTCTCTGCTTTCATAAGCTGTGCCTGCCTGTATTTGCCTATCTGTCTCTCTAATCTTGGGGCAGCAGTTTCCCCGGGGATTAATTCCTAGGGATTAAAAAAGAGTTTTTGAATTTTTAGTCTATGGAGCTTTTACTTCTTATTAGGATGGAGTGGCTATTTCTAAGAACCTTACATGTGGAATTGGAAACTGAAAGTCCTATACCTCTCATTTTTATCTTCCTTTTGGAATAGGACTGTCTGCAGTGGTCATCTTACCTCTCTCTCATATATGGGTGTATACAGTTATACAAGGAAGTATATACATGTATGCAAAGGAAGATAATTTTTTTTTAAGTTCCTAGGTCTTCAGATTGAAAGAAGAATTGTATGTGAGGATCCTTGTTTACACCTGGACCTGATTTAAATGATAAGATCCTGGACTTCAAATTAGAGCCCAATTCTGTAAGTGGATGAGATTTTTGGAGGTAATGGATGTGAGTGAGTGTATTTTACTTGTGGAGGAACAGAAATCATTAGGGGATAGAGGTAGAGTTAGTAATCTCTTACATTGTTGGTCAGCAAAGGACTAGGCTGTCTGGGTATTCACACTTTTGACTATGGACTGGCTTAAAGATTGCTTTGAAGACTATACTGTGGGTTAGCAGTCTAGGACTTCTGAGTTTAGTCACTAAGAAGATTTGGCAGTCCCCAGTTTTAAATATTTGGGAGCCTCGAGTTGCTACATAAGAATTTTAGCTGCTCTGTTGGAGAGATCTCGTGGGGAAGAAGAGGTCCTGGGACTATATGGAAGAAAACTGATTACCTTAGATGCTTGTGAGAACCATGGCCTCAGACAAATAATCTCACTCGAGTCATGTATGAATCATTCTAGGTGAGGCACCAGATAATATGCATGAAGAAGCCATCTTGGACATGCCAGCCCCAAAAGACATAAAGTGGAACAGAAATGAGCCATTCCAATTGTGCTTTGTTTAAATTTCTGACTCAGAATCATGAGGAATAATAAAATATATGTATATCTATCTTACATAGATACTTCAAACCATTGGATCTGTGGAGTCAAAAAGTCCAAGTGGCTTAAATTTCTAATTCAGGTTATTTCCTCAATATAGAATTAATAGAAATAAATATGTCATGGTTGGGAACTTTGCACTCAGCTTAGATGTGTTAAGGGTCCTACTCCAAATTGCAACCTTATGGGTTATTTGGTGACTGCATTGGAAAATCACAACCAAATATGGGGCATATTACTTCCAAAACCCAAGGTAACCCACCAAACTATTGTGCCTATTCATTATGAGCTGTGTGAGATTAAAAAAAATGTTTCATCTTTGTAGGTCTATCTCCTGGACCAATTGTGATTTCAGTTCTATATCAGGCAGGGTCCAGTCAGGAGACCGAAACCACATGGTAATATGAACGGGGGACATTTCACACAAAAGAATTATTAACTCTAACATGCAATTGGAGTAATAACTAGAATTCAGTAAAGAGAACTCTAGGGAACTCTGGAACAGCAGGCCTAGGGAACGGCTACTACCTCTTAAGACTGAGGTAGAACATCAGTGAGGAGCCCCCCTACCACTCTGGGCTGAGATCCAGATCTTACTAGAAAGGGTGCAGTTCACTGGGTGGTGGAGGACTTTGCTGAGGTGCTGTGCCAGCAGTATACACTGAGGATATGCTTTCTGGGTGTTGGAGAAAGCTATCTGTGGAGAGGTGGTGCACCTCAGAACCTACTGCAGAGCTTCCCAAAAGATGCCAAAGAAAGCCTTCCCAAGAGATGTCTCATACTTTAGAAATCATTACAAAGCCATCCAAGGAGGTGCCTGGGGGTAGTCATTATGAATGGTGCCGAATGCTGTTGGCTCCAGGGACTGCTGAGCCTCATGTCCTTCAGGAGCTGAGCACTGTGGAAGTCACCTTAGAGGGCGCTGAAGGAAGCCATTGACAGGGATGTGTCACATGGTACTAGTCTCGGGGTACTGCGGTGACTGCTCACACCGCACACTGCAGACCCTTCCAAGAGAAGTACACTGGAGCCAGGTACAGAAACTCCTTTAGTGTCTTCTGCTGACAAAGTTTAAACTGTGACAGCTAGCAAAGGAGAAATATTTACAGGTTGCAGAGCAGACAGAGGAAGGTGGATGTGGAGCTGAGAGGCAATAAACTGGTAACTGGAAACCAGCCATTACATATTTATTTCCATTAATTCTACATTGAATTAGAAATTTTGTGGGTGTCTTGCCTCACACCTATATCCTGATTACAATAAATATTTTCATTTTAATATTATTTTTATCAGTGACTTGGTGGCATAGAAATCAAATTTATGTATGACTTAAAGCTGGAAGAGCTGGCTAAGAGCTGGCTAACGGCACACAGTAGGTATTCCTGTAAATATTTGTTGGATGAATAGTTAAGTGAATGGATAACTATATTATCATTTAACAAGATCTCAAAAGACTCAAGCCAACTTTGATATTTTAATGTGTTTAAAAGGTTAATTCCAAGTAATAGGATGAAGGACAAGTTTAGAAGGGCTATAAGGCATGGCAATTCCTTATAAAGACCCAAGGGCTTTAGATGACCATAAGTGCAAAATGAACTAAATGAAAGAAAAGAGAGGAAAAGTCTAGGTGGATTCCAGATCCAGATGTCAGGTTAATTTCACCTTTAGAGATTTTTCTGGTAAAATGGTAGTATCTGCCTAGAGCTATTTTTTGAGAATTGTGAATCTGCTTTGGGGCTCGATGGAAAAGAATTTAGTATGATTAGCATTATATGAGTGTGGGAGGGAGTGGTACCAAGAGAGAGAATGACATCAGCCTTCCCCACTGGTAGGTCACCTTTCGCAATATTGTGTTCTATGCTGGATATCACCATTTTGAAGGGTTACATTGTAGCAACTGTTTTTACTGTTTTTAGAATTTGATGAAAGCTGTGATCTTTCTCCTGGAAGAATGCACACTGCATATATATACATATAAAATTATGTATGAAAATACAAAAGGTTCATGGAATCTAGATTAAGAATTCTTGAGTTGGAGGATATGGGGAAATATGCCTTAAATAATAAGAAGAACAACTTTTAGTGAACTGTTCTATGGGCCAGTGCTCTAGTAGGCAATTTTATATGTAGTTATCTCCTTTAAGATGCAGTAACAGTCTTGCAAAATGGGTAGTATTCCCTCCACTTTTCAGTAGAGGTAACCGTGAGAGACATTCTGTTATTTGTTCAAAGTCACACAATGGCACTGCTGGAATTCCAGCTCACTGGGGTACTTCTCCCCTCAGAGCTCATTGTTTCCATTTTCTATAGAGGAACATATTTTGCATGTCTTAATAAATGTCTGAATAGTAAATAAATAAAAAGCTACCATGTGGAAGATACCGTGTTTTTGTATTGCCCTGGAAAGAATGCATGGGTAAAACTTCTACAGAGTGATGTTTGATATTTGCCATTTTATTTATTCATTCATTCATTCATTCATTGACTCATTCACTTACTTACAAACCCCATAGTACTAGTTCATTGCATTTTCCTAATGATTTGGCTCTTCTAAAGAACTTGTTTTCACATAAAATCGCACATAGCTTTTACCCTTGCTTTGTGAGGCAGATAAAGCAGATAGAATTACTATTATTTTATAAGTAATACCACTCAAACAAAGGGATTATGTGATTTACCCAAGGTTGGAGAGCAAATTATGATCAGAGTTCCGTGTCTCCTCTCATCATCTAGTTCAGGTTCCTTCGGGTGAGTCCTTCTGCTTCTCAGAACATCTCACTGTAAAATGAGGCATTAGATAGTCACAGGTACATGATACATGTAGGAGTCTAAAGGACTATGTAGTCCATTTTGGCTGGCCAGATAATCTATGAAAACAGATTTAGAAATAGTAATTATTTCTTTCAGGATTAGCAAAAATTCCTTCCTCTTCTTCCCTTTGTTTGCTAAAACAAAGTGCAGAGTTTAACAACATACCTTAGCTGCAGCCTAATTCCACCGCTTATACTAGTTACTTTGTTTTATGTGGAATTTTATAATTTACAGAGTTCTTTCCCATATACTGTCTTTTAATTTTAAACCACCTGGTTTCATAGGCAGACCAGACCTTGTGTATCCTTATTTTAGGAATGAAGAAATTGAGGTCCAGAGAGGTTGGAAGACTTTCTGTAGCCACACAGCTATGTTAGTCACGCACTAACAGAGCTGAGACAAGAGGGTCCAATAAGTACAAATTGGAAAATGGATGCTAAGGAGACTTTCGAAGTTAGCAGCAGCACTAAAACCTTTCAGAACGACTTGGACCTGTTTTTAGAGCTACCTTCAATCTTGTTTTTTTTAGGACAGTCTGTTTACCTATTTTGGTATGGAGCAATCTGGTTTTCTTGTGTTCAAAACTTCTCTTAGGAAAAGGTAAAGGGATAAATTGTTCTCATGACAGTTCCAGGTTTTTGGATGGATCCAGGAATTGTTTTCTGAATCTGTCAAGTGCTCCGACGATTGAGATTTTGGCTGGAGATGCTTTTGGCAGTTCACTCAAGTGCAACCCTCCTACTTTCCATCTCTCTGCTTGTTTTTGTCAAGTTAGGACCTGAGTTACATAGGTCTGACTATTTGTCAAAGAGGGCCAAGAATGAAAATAAACTGTGGCATCTATTCACACTTTCAAAGGTAAATCACACTCTATTCACTTAAAAAAAATACAAACTGGGGTAAAATTGATACATAACATAATAATTTCAAGTGTACAACATAATAATTCCATATTTGTATACATTGCAAAATTATCATCACAATAAGTTTAGTTAACATATCACCATCTATGGTGAAAATTTTTTTCTTGTGATGAGAACTTTTAAGACCCCCTCTCTTAACAACTTTCACATATACAGTACAATATTATTAACTATAGTCACCATGCTATACCTTACATCCCTATGAC
Source organism: Mirounga leonina (assembly GCF_011800145.1). NCBI lineage: Eukaryota > Metazoa > Chordata > Mammalia > Carnivora > Phocidae > Mirounga > Mirounga leonina. Next base: position 32,806,480 of record NW_023270447.1, read on the forward strand.
TTATTTATTTTATAACTGGAAGTTTGTATCTTTTGACCCCTTTCACCCATCTTTCCCACACCCACCTCCCATCTCTGGCAATCTGTTCTCCACATCTGTTCTCCACATCTATAAGCTTGGTGTATTTTTAAATCCTACATATAAGTAAGATCATAGAGTATTTTGTCTTTCTCTGACTTATTTCACTTAGCACAATGCCCTCAAGGTCCATGCATGTTGGTGCAAATAGCAAGATTTCATTCTTTTGTATGGCTGAATAATATCCCATTATATATATTACATAGGCTATTTTTTTTTTCCTGGTATTCTCCTTTGAAGAAGAATGTTTATTTGTATATGACTAATTTATCTATTTTTTTCTTGTAAGGAAACCATTGCCTAACATATGTACACACACTTTTTTATACACAGATATATATAGATATCTATCTCTATATATGTCTGTATATGTTACCACATTTTCTTTATTCATTCATCCATCACTGGATACAGGTTGTTTTCATGTCTTGGCTATTATAAATAATGCTGCAGTGAACATAGGGGTGCATGTATCTTTTTGAGTTAGCGTTTTTACTTTCTTCAGATAAAAACCCAGAAGTGGAATTGCTAGATTATATGGTGGTTCTATTTTTAATTTGTTGAGGAAAGTTCCAACTGTTTTCCATAGCGGTTGCATCAATTTACATTCCCACCAATAGTGCACAAGGATTCCCTTTTCTCTACATCCTCGCCAACACTTGTTATTTCTTGTCTTTTTGATAATAGCCATTCTAGTAGGTGTGAGGTGATATCTTATTGTGCCTATTTGCTTTTTAAAGAAATTATTATGACAGCTGCATTTCTTTGTTGTATTATTTTTATAAAAGCTTTATTAAGCTTTATATATATATAATTTATATCCTATAAAATTCACACTCTTTTTTTTTTTTAAAGATTTTATTTATTTATTTGACAGAGAGAGACACAGTGAGAGACGGAACACAAGCAGGGGGAGTGGGAGAAGGAGAAGCAGGCTTCCCGCGGAGCAGGGAGCCTGATGCGGGGCCCGATCCCAGGACTCTGGGATCATGACCTGAGCCGAAGGCAGACACTTAACGACTGAGCCACCCAGGCGCCCCTAAAATTCACACTCTTAAATTGTACAATCCAGTGTTTTTAGTATATTCACAAAGTTGTACAACCATTACCACCATCAAATTTTAGAATATTTTCATCAGTCTGAAAAGAAACCAGCATCCATTAGCAGACACTTCTCATATCCCTCCTCCAGCCTCTGGCAACCAGTAATCTACTTCTGTCTTTATGGATTTACGTATTCTGGATATTTCATATACATGGATTATATAATATGTGGTCTTTTATGACTGGCTTTTTTCACTTGGCATAATGTTTTCAAAGTTCATCCATGTTGTAGCATGCATATTTCATATTGTAGCATGCATGTGGTAGCATGCATTACAACATGTACTCATTTGTTTTTATTGCTGAGTAATATTCCACTGTATGGATATATCAAATTTTGTTTGTCCTTTTATCAGCTGATGGCCATTTGGCTTTTTTCTGTTTTTTGGTTATTATGAATATTATTACTATGAACATTTATGTGCAAGTTTTTGTGTGGTCTTATATTTTTACTTCTCTTGGATATACACCTAGGACTGGAATTGTTGGGTCATACAGTAACTCTATGTTTAACATTTTGAGCAGCCATCAAACTGTTTTCCAAAGAGGCTGGACTGTTTTATAATCTCACCAGAAATGTACAGGAGTTTCAGTTTCTCTATAGTCATTCTAAGCACTTGTATGTCTTTTTCAGTTTTTATTTTAGCCATTCTAGTTGGTGTGGAATGCTTTCTCATGGTTTTGACATTCATTTCCCTAATGACTAATGATGTTGAGCATCTTGTCATATGCTTTTTTTTGCCATTTGCCTGTCTTCTTGAAAAAAAAGTTTATTTAAATCCTTTGTCCATTTTTTTACTTGGGTTGTTTATATTGATTTGTAAGAGTTCTTTATATATTCTTGGTACAAGTCCCTTATCAGATATATACTTTGCAAATATGTTCTCCCAGTCTCTGGATTGTTTTCTTGGTGGTGTCCTTTAGAGAAAAGTGTTTGATTTGTATTAGTCCAATTTATCTATTTTTTCTTGTTAAGAAACCATTGCCTAACATAAAGTCATGAAGAAATACTTCTAAATTTTCTTCTAAGGATTTTATAGTTTTAGCTCATACATTTAGGTCTATAATCCATCTTCAGTTAATTTTTTTAAAAGATTTTATTTATTTATTTGACAGAGAGAGAGAGAGGGTGAGCACAAGCAGGGAACAGGAGAGGGAGAAGCAGGCTCCATGGGATCATGACCTGCGCTGAAGGCAGACGCTTAACCGACTGAGCCACCCAGGCGTCCCCAGTTCAATTTTTTTATATGGTGTGTGGTAGGCGTTCAACTTTATTCTTTTGTATCTGGATAGCCAGTTGCCCCAGCACTGTTTGTTGAAAAGACCATTCTTTCCCCCCATTGAATTCTTGGCACCCTTGTCGAACATCAATTGACCAAAAAGTCTGGGTTTATTTCTTAACTCTCAATTCTATTTTATTAATCTATTGTCTGTTCTTTTGCCAGTACCATGCTGTCTCAGTTTCTGTAGCTTTGTAGTAAGTTTTGAAATTAAGAAGTATAAATTCTCTAACTTGGTTCTTATTTAAGATTGTTTGGGCTATTTTGGGTCCCTTGCACTCCCATATAAATTTTAGGATTGGTCTGCTCATTTCTGCAAAAAAGCAGCTGGGGTTTTTGATAGGTAGATCAACTTATAGATCAATTTACCAAGTATTGCCATTACAGTATTAAATCCTCAGACACATGAACATGAATGACTTTCCATTTCTTTAGATTTTCTTTGATTTCTTTCAATGGTGTTTAATAGTTTTCAGTATAGAAGTCTTGCACTTCTTTTATTAAATCTATTCTTAAATATTTAATTCTTTTTGATGCTATTGTAAATGGAATTTTCTGAATTTCATGTTTGGACTTTTTATTGCTTAGTTTTTAGAAATTTAGGATTTTTATATATTGATCATGTATTTAATACCTTACTGAAATCTCTTATTAGTTCTAATAGTTTTATTTTGATGCATTTATGAGGATTTCTTTGTTAAAAATCTGCAAGTAGAGAATAGTTTAAATTCCATATTTATCTTAAGGTCTGTTTGTCTGATCTTGGTTTAGTTACTCTAGCTTTCTTTTGGTTACTGTTTGCATGTTATATAATTTTCAGTCATTATAGGTGCAATTTATTTATGTCTGTAAATTTAAAGAATGTCTCTTCTAAGCAGCATGTTTCTGGATTTTTTAAAACCATATGCTGATCTCTGCCTTTTGATGAGAGTGTTTCATCCAATTACATGTGTTTAATGTAATTTATGCTAAGATAGTATTTATGCCTGACATTTTGCTATTTGTGTTCTCTGTTTTGTGTCCTCTTTTAAAATTTTCTCTATTTTTCTATGTGCCTTCTTTTGTGTTAAATAGATATTTTTTAGTATTCCAAATTAATTTACTTGTTTCTTTTATTTATATATTTTTGAGTTATTATCATACTTGTTGCCCTGGAGATTATAATTCTCATTTTAACTTAAAACAATCTAGTTTAGACTAATACCAACTTAATTTTAATAGTATACAAAAACTTTGTTTTCAGAGTGCTCCATTCCCTCCTGCTCCTTTGTGCTATTTATCATACAAATTACATTTTTATACATAAGCTTATCAGCACAAAACTATTGCTTAATACAGTTGTCCTTTGAATAAGATAAGGAGAGAGTTACAAACATACATTTTTATGGTCTTTTATATATACCTATGTAGTTAGCCTTTACCAGTGCACTTTATATCTTTGTGTACATCTGAGTTACTGTCTAGTGTCCATTTATTTTAGCCCAAAAGACTCCTTTTACTATTTCTTGTAGGGCTGGTGAGAAAATATATTTTTTCTTCTAAATCTGGAGTGTCTTAATTTCTTCTGCATTTTGAATGATAGCTTTGGTGTTTATAGAATTTTGGGTTGGCATTCCTTTTCTTTCAGCACTTTGTATATGTCCTACTGCCTACTGGGCTACATAGTTACTGATGAGAAGTCATCTGTTAATTTTATTGAGAATCCCTTGGATATGATGATGAGTTTTTTTTTTTTTTTTTTTCTTGTTGCTTTGAATAGTCTCTCTCTCCTTTTTTTTTTTTTTTTCCAATTTTCAACATTTTGACTGCGGTGTGTTTAGGCCCAGATCTCTTTGAATTTTTTTATCGGATTTCATTGAGCTTCTTGGTTGTTTAATATTTTTTATCAAATTGGGAAGTTGGTCACTTTTTCTTCATATATTCTTTCTGTTGCTTTCTTTCTCTCCTCCTGTTATACATATCTTGATATGCTTGATAATGTCCTATATGTCTCTGAGGTTTTGTTTGTTTTTCCTCATTCTTTTTCTTTCTGTTCTTCAGACTGGATAATCTCAATTGATCTGTCTTCAAGTTTGCTAATTCTTTCTGCTACTAGTATGCTTGGTCTTCTACAGAGACCCTTAATGGATTCTTTATTTTGGTTATTATATATTTAAACTCTGGAATTTCTACTTGCTTCTTTTTAATAATTTCTATCTCTTTGCTGATATTCTCTATTTGTAAGGGATTGTTCTCATAGTTTTCTTTAATTCTTTAGACACCATTCCTTTAGATCCCTGAACATATTTATGATTGTTTTTTAAAAGTCTTTTTTCAGTAAGCCTAGTATCTATACTTCCTCAGGCAAAGTTCCTATTAATTGCTTTTTTCCCCTTGTTTATGGTCTATACTTTCCTGTTTCTTTGTATATTTCATTTTTTTTTTTTTTTTGCTCAGAACTAGATATTTTAAATGATACAATCTGACAACTCTTGAGATCAGATTCTCTCCTCTCCAGGACTTGTTGTTGCTATTGGTTATTGTTATCTGTTTGCTAAGTGACTTTCCAGAATTAATTCTCTAAAATCTGTTTTATTTATTATATGTGGCCACTCATATCTCTGTTCAGTAGGGTTAACAGTCAAGGAAATCCAGTTTTGTCTTTTTAAAAAATTAACTCTCCTTGAATTGTTACAAGCCTTTGGTTAACATCCAGAAAAGTTGTTTTTGGCAATTGTTGCCAGTATTTGCATTGCTTTTATAGGGGAGTAGATTTTCTGAGGTCTTTCCTCACCATTCCAGAAGTGCTTCCTTTTGCATTATTTCCTATTAAGTTTTACCAAGACTAATGGAAAAATGCACCCCCCCCCCCCGAGGATTCCTAGTTCCATTTGCCTCACATCATTTTTTCCAGAAATGCTGTTAAATTTTGTGGATCTGAACATCAGATTGTCTTCTTGTGAGCATAGAATTTTATTTTGAATTCATATTTGTATGACATTATTCAAGGGTACTTACTGTATGTCATTAGAAACAACATTAGAACTTGAGCCTAAATCCTATTCCTCCCATCTGCTCTACTTCTCACTAATGTAAATATGCCTTGCTCAACCCACCTGGGTCATCTTATAGAGATAATAAAATCTAAGTATGGTCAGTATTTACTACTTGTCAGCAATTTTATTAAGTGCTTTTACTTGCATTATTTTATTTGATGTTCACGAAAACTTTATGTTGTTGGTACTTTTGTTAGCCCCATTTTACAGCAGAGGAAACTGAAGTTGGAAAGGTCAAGCAACTTGTCTAAGATCACCTAGCTAGTAAGTAGCAAACCTGGTACCCAGGAAGTCTCCTGTGGAGACATGTGCAGTGACTACATTCTGCTAATCTCTACCTCACAGAGAATGAGAAAATGGGAGAGTTTGGAATGTGGAGGCAGACTAAATTAATCTTGAGGGACTCTCTTGATGGAGACATTTTTGGCACCATGGGTGTATATTCTTCTTCACCTTTGCTGATCCTTTATTCAGGACCACTATGGGAAATCTTTGGAGCTGCTTTGTTAAGCTGACCAGTTAGAGGGAAATCAGACATTTTGGGAACACAGAATGTCATATTAAATTATTTTTGAGATTTAAATGTAAAGATGAAAGTAAGAGGAATTTGTAGGCTGAGGGTATTTCTGCTGGGTAGAATAATTATAGTGATTTTTGGATAAAGAGAATTAAAATGCCAAGTATATGCCTTTTACATAACTGTATACTGGATGAAAGAATGATAATTTTTTTTAATTTTTTATTGTTATGTTAATCACCATACATTACATCATTAGTTTTTGATGTAGTGTTCCATGATTCACTGTTTGCCTGTAACACCCAGGGCTCCATTCAGTACGTGCCCTCTTTAATACCCATCACCAGGCTAACCCATCCCCCCACCCCCCTCCCCTCTAGAACCCTCAGTTTGTTTTTCAGAGTCCATCGTCTCTCATGGTTCATCTCCCCCTCCGGTTTCCCCCCCTTCAAGGATGAGAAATGTTTTACAGGGAGTTTATAAGGAGTTTTTAAACAATCAATTTTTAAAAATCAAGGTAAATATACTTTTCTGGATTTTATGTTGGAATGGTTATAACAAAGTTGTTTATTTTCCCTAAGAAAATTATGGTTTTATTAGTGATGTTTGTAATCACAAATTTCTCAACTTAGAATTACAGTGTTAAATGCAATCATATTTAAATTTTTTAGCTAAAAATTCTGCACTCTGGGAGCCATATAAAAATATTTATGTACATAGGATATTCTTTTTACTTATTTTAAAGAAATAAAATTAACTTATATAGCTTGGAGAAATCATGAATTGAAACATATGTGCTGGGCGCCTGGGTGGCTCAGTCGTTAAGCGTCTGCCTTCGGCTCAGGTCATGATCCCAGGGTCCTGGGATCGAGTCCCGCATCGGGCTCCCTGCTCAGCAGGAAGCCTGCTTCTCCCTCTCCCACTCCCCCTGCTTGTGTTCCTGCTCTCGCTGTCTCTCTCTCTGTCAGATAAATAAATAAAATCTTTAAAAAAAGAAAAAAGAAAAAGAAACATATGTGCCAAGATCAAGAAAGTAAAAAAAGGGACGCCTGGGTGGCTCAGCCGGTTAGGTGTCTGCCTTCGGCTCAGGTCATTATCCCAGGGTCCTGGGATCAAGTCCCTCATCAGGCTCCTGCTCAGTGAGGAGCCTGCCTCTCCCTGTGCCTGGTGCTCCCCCCGCTTGTGCTCTCTCCCTCTGACAAATAAATAAAATCTTAAAAAAAATAGTAAAAAGAAATGCAAATTTTATTTCTTATTATATGTATGTACACACTGATATTCTTGAAACATACAAACAAACTTATATTTTCTTCATTAATGAGAGCACTGATGTCATGTAGTTGTATTTAACATTTTAAAGAGTGGTATTATGAATTGAATTTTTTATCCTGTTGATGTCCTTATTTTTCCTCCCACTTGAAGGAAAAATCACATTCATTTTATAGAGATTTTAAGGTCATGTTCAGTTTATAGTGGATGAAGATATTAATAACATTTTCTTTAAGGCATCCATGAAGATTTAGCCATGAAGCTTCTAAATAACTAATGGAAAAGGACCAAAAAGTGAAAGAAATGTTCTGAAATATTTCTTCAGATTAGAGTAACTGGACATTCCACCTGTAGTAGCTGGTTTGTTGTTGGCAAACCATGCTCTTCTTCCTGGCCACCATGCAGAACAGAGGGAAACGATCCTTGTTTTATGGTCGTGTGTTTGCACATCTGTTTTGGAAGTCTGGTGGAAGTGCATTCTTTTAAGCAACAAACTCTAGCTCTTAAGCCTATGTTCAAGTTGCTTAGTTTGAGCTCTTAGTCATGTGTCCCCAGCCAGTTGGCCTGGAAGTGTCTAGAAAGGTCTTTGAGAACTGCTGCTGACCTTAGAGCATGGGCAATTTACTGCTGCCCTCCATAAAAGGGAGATAATAGAAATCTGGCTACCCAGAAGCAACCTTACACAGCTGCTTCGCATCAGAGTTGCAGTCAGCTAATCCTGCTGGAAGATTAGCTGCTATAGACAGTTAGGCAGGTTATTGGATCAACATTTTTCTGGATTGCAGCCCTGTCAGGTGCTTCAGTCTTTGCCTCATTTAGCCAGATTTAACCAGAGATTTTTCCTGTGGGTGTTGCACCAGCCTTTGAACACTGGGGACAGACTTTGGAACAGTAAAGCTTACTCCCTCAGCATTCTGTCAATTACAGGTGTTTTTCTGCTGTGCATTTCAAAACACTGAAATGGTAATTGGTATTCAAAGACATTGGTTCATAAAAGCAGGAGGTTATAGTGTAATAGAATTATCAGCTGCAGAGTTAGGCCAATCTGGATTTGAATCCTGATTTCAATACCTACAAGTGTTGTGACTAGTTTTCTCATCTGTAAACAGGGATAGTAGTATCTTCCTCACAGGCTGTAAAAAGGTTTAAGCTAGTTAATACATATAAAGGATTTAACATAGTATCTGGCAAATAAAAATCCAATTTGCTCTGGAAAGTTCTAACCTATTCTAATATTTGACAAGTGGTGTTAACTATATGGAATACACCTCATGTTTTGTCCAAGCTGTTGATTAATCAGAATACTCCATTCCATGGCAAATATTAACAAGACAGGAAACAATAGTGTTGGCAAAGATGTGGAGAAAGGGGAACCCTCTTACACTGTTGGTGGGAATACAAGCTGGTGCAGCCACTCTGGAAAACAGTATGGAGGTTCCTCAAGATGTTGAAAATAGAGCTACTCTACAACCCAGCAATTGCACTACTTGGTATGTACCTCAAAGATACAGACGTAGTGAAAAGAAGGGGTACATGCACCCCAATGTTTAGCAGCAATGTCCACAATAATCAAACTGTGGAAGGAGCCGAGATGCTCTTCAACAGATGAATGGATAAAGATGTGGTTCATATATACAATGTAATATTACTCAGCCATCAGAAAGGATGAATACCCACCATTTCCATTGGCATGGATGGAACTGGAGGGGATTATGCTAAGTGAAATAAGCCAAGCAGAGAAAGACGATTATCATATGGTGTCACTCATATGTGGAACATAAGAAATAGTATGGAGGACCATAGGGGAAGGGAGGGAAAACTGAATGGGGAAAAATCAGAGAGGGAGACAAACCATGAGAGACTCAGGACTCCAGGAAAAAAACTGAGGGTTACAAAATGGAGAGGGGTGGGGAAATGGGGTAACTGGGTGATGGGTATTAAGGAGGGCACGTGTGGTGATGAGCACTGGGTGTTATACGCAACTAATGAATCGTTGAACACTACATCAAAAACTAATGATGTACTATATGCTGGCTAATTGAACATAATAATAAAAAAATAAAAATTAAAAAAGAATACTCCATTCCAAATGACATTAATTCTAATATATATAAATTCTAGTTTCTGAAATCTTGCATACTATATCCTTTATTCAAACAATAACTATCTTAGTCCATTTGGGCTGCTGTAACAAAACATCACAGACTAGATAGCTTATAAAAAACAGAAATTTATCTTGTGTTCAGGAGGCTGGAAATTTGAGATCAGGGTGCCAGCATAGTCAAATGGGGGCTCCTCTCTGGGTTGCAGACTTCTCATATATCTTCACATGATGGAAGGGGCTAGAGAGCTCTCTGGGGTCTCTTTAATAAGAACACGAATCCCATTTATAAGGGCTACACCCTCATTATCTTATCACCTCTCAAAGGCCCCACCTCCTAACATCATCACATTGGGCATTAAGATTCTACCATGTGAATTTTGGGGGGACACAAACATTCAGGCCAGAGCAATAGCCATTTAGTAAATTTGTAATATACCTCCAGATTAGGTGTAAGGAGGCAGACAATATCTAATAAGATATTCTGGCTAGTTACAACCTCTTAATTTTCCTTTGTGTTGTATTTCTAAAACCATAGCAGGTGTTTTCTCTTCTGGGTAGTTGGATGATGGAATATGACCAGACATTGAGTTTTGAAAAAAATTGGCTAGCGGATGATATTAGGAATAGGAAGAAGAGGGGACAGCATCTTTAGATATGTCTCTTGTTCTAAATTACTCAATTTTTATAAATTTTGACCTTCAGTTTTTTCTTTTCATTGTGACTACAGTTTATTTGGAAGGTGCTGTGGTGTAAATGTTTGTCTCCCCAAAATTCATACATTGAAATCCTAATGCCCACTATGATGGTATCAGGAGGTGGGGCCTTTATGAAGTGATTAGGTCTTGAGGGTGGAGCCCTCATGAATGGGATTAGTGTTCTTATAGAAGAAACCCCACGGAACTCTCTAGCCTCTTCCACTATGGGAGTAATTTGCAACCCAGAAGAGTTCTTTTACCAGAACTTGACCACTTTGGCACCTGGTCTTGGACTTCCAGTCTCCAGAACTATGAGAAATAAATTTTTATTGCTTATAAGCCACTTAGTCTGTGGCATTTTATTTTAGCAGCCTGCATGGACTAAGACAATAGCCAAGTTTCTTAGTAATAAATGAATCAGGATGAGAATTACCAGAACAATTATGGCCAGATTTCTTAAACTAGTAGGATATTTGAAGCAATGATCAAGGAACTTAAAATTTCAGAGACATTGTTAATTGACCATGAGATTTTCTAGCTTGGCTTGAGTTTGGCCACCTAGAGGTTTCCATGAACAAATGCTTGATCCTGTTTTGTGTTGTACAGACAGGTCTTAGAAGAGTGAAGGTCTGCCATTATTCAGATGATTCAAACTCCAAACCCCAAATGCGCAAATTATTGAATTGTCTATAAATATGTATATAGCCAATAGCTACAACACAAGCCAAGAATCCTTTTCTTGAAATGTCTGGATAATAACAATAGCAATTATCTGTGTGCATATGGAGCTTCCAAATTTTCCAAATGCTCTCCACCTACCTTATCTTATTTGTAAGTTAGTTTCATTTGATAATTAAAAAAAAAAAACAGATGAGAAATTAGGATACAGTGAGGTTAAGAGTTAAGTCTTACATTAGGCCACATAGCACATTAATGGAGAGGGACTCAAACTTAATTATTTTGGCTGCAGATCCAGCTCTCTTTGCATTATATAATCCAGCCCAATAAAGTCTAATAGCCATGTCATTCTCTCTGAATTAAGCTCCATTTAGAATATGACTGATAAACATATGCATTTGTAGTAGACTTTTAAAACTTGAAGTATTCTCTCCATTAGTCTCTTGCTTGGCTGATGCAAAATTCACCATGGAGTCAGCTTGCATGTCACGTGGAATGTAACAGTGACAAATCACATTCCACATTGCTAGGCTTTTTACTGTATATTTAAACTTCATTGGCTGTAGATCTCTCTTTGAGGAATGGGAATATGAACAGTACACTCACAGAACATAAAACATCTGTTAGATTTTCTTGTTGCTAAACAAGTAATTTTAGCAGAATTTTGAGATAAGAAATAGCATGCCAGTAACAAGTTTTAGAAGCTAGAAAAGTAATAATTACATGAGTTAGTTTCTGAGGGTTGGTTGTGTTTGTGTACTTAATCTTCTAGATGACCCTTACATGAAGTATATCCCAACAATCTAACTTGACTGTGGCTTTTAATACCATGTACAAAGAAAAGTTTAGGCTAAAAATGAATGATTGTAACTTACAAATGGCATAATGGGGAAACACACAGAGCCAACATACTGAAGTGTTTTCTATTATTTATACTAAACAGTTATAGAAATTATATAGATGTAGGATATAATGACTCTAAATTATATACTTTCTATAATAGTCTTATTCAGTAACCTTTACCCTCCACTATGAATAGATTCTTTTCCAGAAGTGGGATGAGAGTAGGAAAAAGTACCAAAAAGTTCAGAAAGCCTTGAATTAGACAGTACTGAATGTAGTTGACTGTCCCCCTATTGAGGAAATATGCATTCCTTTTCCTTTGTACTAATAAAGGACATTTGCATGTCTTACTTTCTCTTAGCCATTTTCATCATTCTTGATAATGTGGCTTGTGTTTTAGGTAACTGAGTACCAGATTTTTTCTTCTCCATTAATTCTTTTTAGTGAATTACTAGATGGCAAACTGGTGGGATTTTTGGAAACAATTGGGATATGGTAAGCAGCTATCATTCCCTATAAAGTAGATAAAAGAGCACCGTATTATACTGCTTTGAATACTGTTTGACATATGTAATTATGAAAGAACATTTACAAACATGCAAGAGGCTAGCAAGACCATTTTCTGATCCTTTCCATCCCTTTTGGAAATATATAAATTTGTATATTCCTTGTACTAGGGAATTTGTAAATAGTTATTCTAAAATAACTCTTGAGATAAGTAAAAATTGGATGTTCAAGTTTTCAGGACTTTCTTATAGAAAGATGGAAGGAGAGCTGTTGACCAATGTGAGCACAAGTGGTTTCTTCTTTTTTTTTCCAATCATGAATGTACACTGTTCAAAAAGACATTTATCATGCATATTCAGAAGACCTATATGTGTGTTTTTAGCTAAATATTTATTACATAAAGTGAATTGTGGAATTAGCAAATACCTGAAAATTTGGGTTTTGCAGACAATCAAAACCAGTGTTGGCCAAGTTCAAAAACAAAAACAAAAACCCCAGCCATTCAAATAAGCCAAAAACAAACACTTGATTTAAACTTAATTAAAATTCTAGAATTCTTTTACCTGATTTCCTCAGATCTCTTTGCAGAATCAGAATAAGCCTTTTTCTATTTTCATTAAAAACTGTGCTTAAAGAAGATGACAAAAGTAAGAAGATTTTAAGAAAGATATTTTGCATATCCAGAAAATGAAGTTTAAAGGCAAAATAAAAAGCATTCTTGGTTCATTATAATTCCCTAAATGTACCATGGGTATGTTTTCACTCAGTCAAGAAGATCATCAAATAAGCCTGGATTTTATTGAGATAGGTATCTCAGATATCAAATGATTGACAGAAACAGTCTCTTTTCCTCATGGGTCAAGCTTCAAAATCTAAGTGACTTCAACACTTTCCTATGCTTTAAAAATACATGAATGTTGCATGGAAAATGCTTCCATTGCCCCTTATGTCATGTCAGTTACAGGTCAAGGTATTATTTGTGCCATTTGCTGTACTGCCTAGAACATGTTTAGGATTTACGAAAAAAAAAGGTAAAGTAATCTGAATACAGTAGTTATCATCAGCATTAATAAAGATTGATAATGCATCATTTCCTATTGATATTATTTAACCTAATTTCTCAGGAAACCGAGGGATAAGTGACAGAGGAAAGAAGGAGTTTAGAGTAGATGAGATGTCATTTTAGTAAAAGAAGGACCTGGCCAACCCTTAGGAGAGGAGAGGAGCAGTGCTATCACTACTCCAAAGATAATTATCATTTGGTGTCAAAAACATTTCTAAAGGGATTTTTTTTAGCACTTGATTCTTGGTTTGTGAAATGGAAACAAGAGAGATCTTAGTTTGGGCTCAGCTCTGCCGGCTGTGTGATTATGGACAAATATGTCACTGGAACTCTTTGGGCTCTGGTTTTCTCACCTATAAAATTAGAGATTTGGATTGGGATCTCTATGGCTCTTTCCACCTTTAAAAGTCCAGGGGTCTTGGGAGGGGGGTGGGGGGATGGGCTAGCCTGGGGATGGGTATTAAAGAGGGCACATTCTGCATGGAGCACTGGGTGTTATACGCAAACAATGAATCATGGAACACTACATCAAAAACTAATGATGTAATGTATGGAACATAACATAATAATAATAAAAAATTCTGAACAGCAAAGGAAACAATAAACAAAATGAAAAGACAATGTTTATCTGAAAATATTTGCCAACCACCTATCTGATAAAGAGTTAATATCTAAAATATATAAGGAACCCATACAACTCAAGAGCAAAAGACCAAATATAAATTTTTTTAATGGGCAAAGGACCTGAGTAGACATTTTTCCAAAGAAAACATACAAATGGTCAACCAGCACATGAAAAGATGCTCAACATCACTAATCAGGGAAATGCAAATCGAAACTTCAGTGCAACTACTACGCAACTAATGAATCGTTGAACATTACATCAAAGGCTACTGATGTACTATATGTTGGCTAATTGAACTTAATAAAAAAAATCAAAACTACAGTGAGATATCATCGTGCACCTCTTAGGATGGCTATTAAAAAAAGGCAAAGGATAGCAAGTGTTGGTGAGGATGTGGGAAAGAGGGAATCCTCATGCACTATTGGTGGGAATGCAAATTGGTGCAAGCACTATGGAAAACAGTATGGAGGTTAAATCTTTCATAAAAATTTAAAAATAGAGCTATCATATGATTCAGCAATCCCACTCATGGGTGTATATTCAAAGAAAATAAAATCACTATTTTGAAGAAAAAAAAAAAAAGTCCAGCAGTCTAGAGGAGATGAAAGAGGAGAAAAACACATGGAGATTATGATCAGTTTTTAAGAAACTCAAAATAATCTTTTGGAGGTAGTGGTCTTTAGGTTTTCAAGGTCTATCTATGAATATGTACATAAGGAGGGGGGATCTATGGAGCATTTGGAAATGTTAGCTGTCACTTTATCTATGGAGCACTGGGAAATGTTAGCTGTCACTTTCTCTAGGAAGTTTTTCCTATAAACACCTGCCCTCCTGCACACCTTTTAAAATAGATATTCTTTCCCACCTCTATATTTCATCTGCATCTTCTGCATACTTCTTTTGTTATTGCATTGTATTTATTTAAATGCCGCTTATCTTCTCTAGACTGCTAGTTCCTTGCATGTAGAACTGTTCTTTGGTGTCTTATTCATCTTTTTAAATCCCAGTTTCTTACATAAACTTGGCATATTAAAGGCACTTAATAGCATTGTAGTAAATATTTCTTTGGTTTACATATCATATCTCAATGAGTGCACATTTAAATTCTATCTCTAAGTAAATGAACTTACAGTGGAAACATAACCTCCTCATGTTACACTAGTAAATGATAATGCAAAGATTCTCCTTATGGATCTCTCTGACTCCAAACTTGAGTTCTTTCTACCTGATCATGCCATCTTCCACACAGAAAAACGTGAAGGCCACTAGGCTTATATAAAGTCAGAATTTGGTTTATAGCTTGGTAATCATAGGGGGAAATTTGGTCAAATTCAACATTGTTGAACAATGTACATATTTTATTTCCTTTAGTATGGCTGATGTACCTGTTTTCCCAAAGGAAACAAGTTGGTTTAGATGCTCATTTTGGATATTTAAAGTTTGAACGTCATTGATTTTTGCATTTAAAAAAATCATTTAACCACAATTGGGAATGTCAGAAATAAAGGGAAAAGGCAGCACACACTTATTTCTCTTCTCAGTCTGGGCTCCATGATGGCTTCTACCACCATCTAGTCTCTTTCCCCTGTTATTCTTGTTATTTCTTGTTATTTCACGACTTGTTTTTGTTCATAGGCTATCAGTATTCCTAGACAAAGTCCCAGTATCCCTCTCTCTGACTTTACCACAAATCCTTGCTTTAACATTAGCTGGACCTCATTGCTGCTTTTGGCATTATTTTTCATTCCTGTCAGATTGACTTCCTGTTGCATTTCAAAATCTTCTGTGTTTTTCTCAAGCTTCTTACTCTACTCTCCTCTTCTTTCACCCCCTTCATCTTCATCTCTGACTTTGTGGATAGATTTGTGATTATTATATGATAAGAATTTGAGCTTTGCTATTCTCCACCTTAATATTTCTTTCATTTTCCATTTTTCTCTGCTTCACTGGCATGCCTTCTTCCTCTTGCCCCCTAAATAGTGGTGTTTCCCAAGGTTGTGTCTTCCATCATCTCTTAATTTTTCCTTTTGCTATCTTGTGCTTTCCATGACTTAAACTATCATCTCTGTAGGAATGATTTTAAAATCTATATCTAGCTCTGAGGGCGCCTGGGTGGCTCAGTCATTAAAGCGTCTGCCTTCAGCTCAGGTCATGATCCCAGGATCCTGGGATCGAGCCCCGCATCGGGCTCCTTGCTCCGTGGGAAGCCTGCTTCTCCCTCTTCCACTCCCCCTGCTTGTGTCCCCTCTCTCGCTGTGTCTCTCTCTGTCAAATAAATAAATAAAATCTTTAAAAAAAAATCTATATCTAGCTCTGACCTCTCAAATCAGTTCCATCCTTATGTTTAAAATTACTATTTGGAAATCTCCACTTACCTTTTACTCACTTCAAAGTCAGCATGTCATTACCCAGATCCTACATCATCTTTTCCTCACTTCCTTGTTTCTGATAATAAATAGGTATTCTTCCTAAATGGTTGCAAGACTCATCATCTGGAGCATAGTTCTGTTCATGTCATTCCCATTGCTGATTCTGTTTGAACCTCCTAAGCCTCAGTTTCTCCACCTTAGTGTGTTGTGTTTGGATTGTGGGGACTGAAGTATAAACTCGTATGAAATAGTCCAGACTTGGTGCCTGGTACATGGTAGGCGTTCGCTGTTAGACTTCCCCTTATTTAAATGCCTGAGCTGGCTCTATATTGTTTACAAATGATCAGCCTGATATGCCAACTCTCATCAAGTTGTCCCCTGAAATGGCTTTTTTTTTTTTTTTTTGGAGGAGGGTAAGGGTAGAGGGAGAAGGAGAGAGAGAATGTTAAACAGGCTCCACACCCCTGAAATCATGACCTGAGCTGAAATCAAGAAACTGATGTTTAACCGACTGAGCCACCAAGGTACCCCTGACTTCCCTTTTTCTTATTTCTGCTCAGGTTTTTCCCCTTCATCAGAAAGTTGGCCCTTTATCATCTCTACCAGTTGAAATCCCAACCACCTTTCAAGGCCCAGTTTAAGTACTTTCTCGTCCATGAAGGGCTCCCTAATGTTCACAATTAGATGTGAATTCCTCCTTCCCCTTCTCAATATTTTCTCTACCATTTACAAATTCTGCCTTTGAATTATAGATATAAGTAAGGATGACATCCTTCTGTTAGAGTTTTACATTCATTTTGTGAGCTAGTCTTAATCTTAACTATTTTTATGACCTTCACAGTACTAGTGGAGGGCCTTCTCCAAAACAGATCCTCAAAAATATTTATTGAATAACTTTTAATGGACAATCAGTGTGTTTTGTTTATACTTTCAGATTTCCACAGGCTTCAGTGGGAAAAACTGTGAAATATGATAGAGTTATGGGTCATGACATTGTACAAATATGCAAAAACTATATTTGATTAGATCATGTAATAGTCTGCTAGAGAAAGCATATATGGTTTGCTCACTTTATGTACCATTAGGATAATGGGACCAGCCTAGACTAAACATTTTTGTAATCTTTCATTGACCTTCCTGGAGATAGACTTCTCAGGCTTTGCCATCTCTAATTATGGTAATTTTGTACTTAGAGCACATGTGTTGTATGGAAATCTCCCTTGCCTGCACTACTTCCTCATGTCCTGCTGGCAAGCATGGTAGGTAGTTGTTGAGGTTCCATTTTGCAAAGGCTACAGTTAAACTCAAAGTCATTTTGAAGAGAATTCATGGGTCTACCCAGTCTAAGTGAAGGGGGCAATTAAAGCAATTAAAGTATCTATTCATGAAAACAGATTTTAAAAACCAATAAAACCCATACTCTAACACCATCATTATTGAGGACAATAAGAAGAGGGTATGGGGGTTGGGATGTGAAACATGAAGAAATGAAGAAGTACTCTACCCTGTTTATAATTTCTCAGCTCTTAATCTGCCTTTCCCTGTGGGATATGGCCTTATGATTGCCAGAACCTTTCATACAAAATGGGAATGGTCTTGGTTAGAAGGGAACTTCTAAAAGAATGTTGATTTTGACATCAAAGGAACTAGGTGCAAGTTCTAGTCACTTGGCATCTCTGGTGCCCTCATTTCCATCTGCAAAATGAATCTATTAATATCTGCTTCTTGTGACTGTTATGGTGATTAATTGAGAATAATGCTGTAAAACACTTCCCAAATTATAAAGTGTTTTGTGAGTAATCACTCAGTGAAGTGGCTGTGATGACTTCTGAGACCAGAAGAATGTTTAAAGTGTTTAATTCTCCCCTCAAGGCCTCTGCTCTTTTTCCTTCGTCTGGGACTTTCTTCTATTCTGCGAGTCCTAATTTTAAATATTCTCACTTGAGAGAGAGGCCTTCTTTGATTGCTATATTATTTTCTAGGGCTGCCATAGCAAAGGCACCCCGGACTGGGTGACATAAACAACAGAAATTTATTTTCTCACAGTTCTGGAGGCTGGACGTCTGAGATCAAGGTGTTAGCAGGGTAGGATTCTTTTGAAGTCCTCTCCCCTTGGCTTGTAGATGGCTGTCTCCTTCAGATGTCTTCACACACTCTTTTCTCTGTGTCTGATTGTGTCCCAACCTTTCTTCTCCTCATAGGACCCTAATGTATTCCCTAATACTAGGGAATTCCAACATAGGAATTTTGGAGAGACACAGTTCAGTTCATAACATAGCATAATCCTACTTTCTCTTCCCTTTATAGTGCTTATTTGAAATTATTTTGTTTACTCTTTTTGTCTGATGTTGTCACTTCAACATAAACTTCATGAAAACAGAGACTAGATATTATTACTTTTGTATGCTCTGCCTCTGGCAAAGTGCCTTGCATTTAGTAAGTACCTGGTTTTATCACTTACTGCCATTGTAACTTTGGGCAAATTATTTAACCTGTCTGTTCCTCAATTTACTTAGTAAGGTGGATATCTTGTGATTATTAACTTCCTAGTATGATTATCATTTTTCAGTGCTTAGGACAGTATCTTACACAGAAAATGCTCAATAAATGTTAGCCATTGTTCTTACTTTTCTATACATTTGTTGAAAAGTGAATTAATGAACCAAATGCCTTTTTAAAAAAATTTTAGAAGTTAAATATTTCTTTTTTTTTAGAACTTAAATATTTCCAGATTGATTTTCATGTGGTGATGTATTCACAAAACATATATATATATATATTTAATTTTTTTAAATTTCAGAATGTCACATCCTTCACTGAACATGTGAACAACCATAAAACCCCCTTGGTGCTGGAAGGTTTGTGATTCCAACTGCATTTTCAGTGGCTTCCTTCTCATTGCTTTGACTGCATGCATTGGGTCTCTTTGGTGGGAGTGTCTCTGTGTATTTGTATTGAATGATGGATAGTTTTTGTGTGTCTGTAGTTTTTTATTCAGAGTTAACTGGAAATAGGAAAACAAGCATGTATATGAGACAAAATGACTCTGGATTCCAGGAGAACTAGAGACCAAAAGCCTAGCTCCAGCAGGAGATGTGAGTTCATGAAATTTGGGATCCAGAGAGCTGTTGAGCAGGAGCCCAAATAACTGGTTTAGGAGATCAGTCTAGCTGAGGCCAAGACCCCAGAGGGCCAGATAAGAGCTACTTGTCCTTTGGATGTCTAGCTTCTTCTAGGGGAAGACACAGCTGGAAGCTCAGAAAGCTATGGACTTCTCAATAGGACTTGGATCAGGCATGTATATATACCTGTATGCAAGGATGGATATATCCAGACTGAGAGGTTTTAAAATGATGTGATCAATTTAGGAGTACTCTATAATTTACTCTTTTTTAAGGGCTGTATAATTCTCTACTTATATATAGAAGGTCCCCATGTCAGTCTTCATGAATGAACTTATTTTCACAAAGATTTTCCTGAAAATATGCTAAAATATTATTAATATTTATCCAAGCATTCAAGAAGTAATGAATTAATAATAATGGCTAATGTACAGAGCACTTAGAATGTGTTGGCACTGTGGTAAGCACTTTAGATGTATTATCACATTTCATTATCCCATGTCTACAAGATGGGTAATATTCTGATTCATTCTGAAAACTGAGGCTCAGAGAAATTATGTTGGCCAGTTTAAGGTTAAGATTACATAGTTTATAAGTAGTAGAGCAGGATGGAAATTAGGTGTGTTTGCTGACAAGCCTTTGCCCTCTACTTCCCTTCTAATAGCATTTATTGTTTATGTCTCCTGTGCTGTATGCGCTCAATGGCATATGAAGGTTATAATTTAAATCTTGGCAACTTTTTTTGTGTGTGTGGTAGGTATTATAATTTCTAATTTTCTAATGTGGATGCTGAGGCTTAGAGAGGTTTGCTGAGGGGTTTCACTTTGGGAGATAGAATCATAAGCAAGAGTTTCAGGGCTTTGAGTGAAAGAAGTAATGGCAAGAATTTTGTCTTATTGTCACAACTCTACTTATAGCTGATGCATTTTTTATATTTGCAGTACAGATGTAGTTAAAAAACAACAAAAGTGCAGTTCCTATAAGTAGAAGGAGGGAGAGGGTATCTGGATTAAATGGTGGTAAATATCATACAGTTTTATTCAGTGTGAAGCAGAGAAGCTTCCACACAGGAATACTTCCAACACTAATATAGCATCTGTGCTTCTGAAGCCAATTCTTTCTCACATTGAACAGCTTCTTATTTGGACAGTGCTGGCACTAAACACCATGACAGGAATGATTCTTGGCAACACCTTTTGACAGGAATAAGATGGCAAAAAAAAAAATGCATACGTAAAACAGAGATTTGGCAGATGGACTATCCAATTTTTGACATCCCAGCAAATTCACTCTCATTAAAAATAAGAGTTGAGACATATAGCTTTCCCCTTCATTTCTCCTAGGATAATCTCTAAATTCCCTTGAAAATGCTAAAATATCAACATCCCTATGAATCACTCCCTTACTCCAATAAACCCTGAAATTCAACCTCAGAATTCTGTAGTTACAGGCCCACTGCAAGTGTGTTTCTCTTAACACATGACAGTATCCATGCACACTAATGCTTCATGTTCATTCTCTCCAGAGGTTGTAAATAATCCTACAGAATATATGTGGCTTTTTTTTTTTTTAATATAACTGCAGAAGTAGACAAAAAGTTTTGGGGGAAAACAAGTATCTGCTCCACAGCCCTCTCCCTGCAAGGAACTCTTTATCTTAAATCTGATTAGTGGACCCAAGATAAGTAAAACCCAAGTGTGTTTGCTCTTAATTAAAGCTCTTTTTATGGTGTACCCAGAGGCACCACTTACGTGTGCAGACCAGATGAGATGAATAGAAAACACTTTGGTTAACGACCCCAAAAATTATCTCTGCATTTTTGTTTCAAGAAATCGATATTAGGAACTTAAACAGGAATCCTTAACACTTAGGAGAAAAATATGTATGTATGTCAGTCATTCTCATGTATTGTGTTTACATAGCAAGGAGTTTACAAAGAAACTGCCCTATGGATTGGGAGTAAGGGAAGGAATAGGAGAGTCCTCACCTACTAAGAAATAAAGGTATGCCTCTTACCCCTGAATTTCCTTAGCACTCTCTCAGTTCTCTTAATTTCCTTTTCATCAAAACATGTGGTTTATGTTCCCAAGTAGATTATAAATTCTGATTCATGTTTGTTGTGTGAATAAATAAAAATAGAAAAATGTTAGTACTTATTACAGAAAACAGGACACCTCAGCAGGATCTCATAAAACTTGAAAACAAAGGCTTCACTTTTCTCTTTAGATTTAGGAACAAATGGAAAGGGAAAAGCTGTTTGTCTAGATTTAGTTTCAAGAACAGTAAAACAAACACAAATAAGCAAATTTTCCAGCATTAGAGCTCTAGGTTCCTTATCCAGCCCTCTCCTTCTATTTTTATAATCTATCTGTGGATTTCATGACCTATGTAGATTTTAACCTTTCTGATTCTTACTTTTCTTACCTATATTAATTAGACAACTTTTATTATATATTATATATATTAGATATATATATATATTATATATATTAGACAACTTTTAGGCATTATGCAAAACTCTTCACATATTAGTCCTTTAAATATTCACAATATACCTTGAAATAGATATTATTTCCTATTATACAGATGAGGAAACAAGTTTAGGGAGGCAAAGTAACTTGTCCAACTTGATACAACGAGAACATCAGACTTGTGACATTCTGACATAGCACCTAAGCATTTAACCCCAGGTGGTTGTAAGGATTGATTAAGATAATGGTTACATAGTAGGGCCTTAACAAATGATTTATGAATTCAATAAATATTTAGGAATGCTTCTACAATGTGCTGTGTACTGTTCTATGCATTTAGGCTATAGCAATGAATAATAAAGACAAAGTCCATGGACTTAGGAAAATTCTATTACAATGAGGAAGACACATAGCAAAAAATTTAATATTCTAACTAGTGATGACTGCTATGAAGAAAAATGAGGCAAGGCAAGGAATAGAGAATGTTAGAGATGGGATGACTATTTCAAGGTTTCTCCGGTAAGGTGACATTTGAGCAGACACTTGAATAAATGAAGGAGCAAGGTACATAGAAATAAGTGGGAAGAACGGTTCAAACAGAAAGAAAAGTTAGGGCAAAGCTTTGGATTATTCAAGAACACTAAGGGGTTCTGTTTGGCTTGAGTGGATGGAGTGAGCCAAAAGGAAAATATTGGAAGATGAAATCAGAGAAATAGGGATAACATCATGAAGGGCCTTGTAGACTATAGTAAGAACTTTGGATTTTATTCTGAATAAGATGGGAAGCCATTATAGGATGTTTAGGCAAAGGAGTAACACTACCTGGTGTAAATTTTAAAATAAGGAACACTGTGATTGTTTATTAGATTTTAGGGTAAATTGTTAGACTGAGGTCAGATTGAAGGTAGAGGTAATAGGACTTGCTTGGATTGGGTGTGGCTGGGAGTGGTGGGGGAGGTTGTCAAAAAAGTTTTTGACCTGAGCAACTGAAAAAGAAAATGGAGTTGCCATTTATAGAGTTAAGGAAGAGTGGAGGTGGAGGATAGAAATAGGAAAATAGGAGTTCAGATTGGGAAACATTATATATGAGATACCTACTGGGCATCCAAATGGAAATGTCCAGTGGGCAATTGGAATACAAATACGAATCTGCAGGAGAGGCTGCAGTTAGAGAGATACATTTAAGAGCTGTTCGCGTATATATGGTATTTAAAGCATGGAACTGGATAAGATCACTAGAAAGTGGGCTTAGCTAAAGGACGGAGAGACCTGAGGTCAAGAGAATTCTAGTAAGAGAGTTCTGGAAGATACCATAAGAGAAGACTGAAAAGAAGAACTGAGAGAATAGAAGGAACACAGTGCCGGTATGGTTGCCAAGTGAAGAAAATGATTCAAAAAGGAAGAAGTGATCATCTGTGTCACATGCTGCTTAGAGGACAAGTAAGATGAGGATTGGGTTCAGCAATGAGGAGGTCATTGGTGATCATGACAAAAGCGGTTTTCAAAGAGGTGTTGGAAAGAAAATCTCATTAGTGTGGTTGTGAAAGAATAGAAGAAAGGGAAATACAAACAGTGAGTATCAACATGATTTTGAAAATTTTGTTTTAATGGGAGCATAAAAATTAGGTGATAGCTAGGGGGAAATGTGATACACAGGAGAGTTGTTTTTTAAGATGTCATGTATTACAGCAGATCTGATGTTGGTGGGACCATTCCTGTAGAGATAAAAATAGACCATGAGGGAAGGGAGGGAGCAGTTTTTACTGTTATTTTACTGATTCATTGTCATTGCGGCTAATTATTATTGTTACTACACGAGAACTGATCTGTAAAATTCATATCCAAAAGCTTTATAAATCCCTCAGTTATAGCCAATATTTACTGTTTACTCTATGACTGGGACTATTTCAAACACTTCCAATTATCATTATCTTGCTTAATCCTCTCTGCGCCTCTATTATTACCCCCATTTAATGTATGAGAACACATAAGCTTAGCAGAGTGAAGAATTGTGCAGTCAGTTGAAGCCAGGGTTCAAACCCAAACCCAAGTTTGGCTGCCTTCAGCGTAGGCTCTTAATCTTTGCTAAAGGACCTCTACTCAACTGCTTACTGTGCTTCACTCAGGAAGCTTATTAGACTTTTTGTGGAGATTTCAACAGTTAACTTCCTACTTATTCCTAAGTCAACCAGAAATTTTATATCTTAGTGAAGGTGTGATCTTACACAGATTTCCCACTGCATATAGCTTACTTTTCACTTAAACATAACTCTAAATCTGAAATCTCTGTGAATGCCCTGGACATTGTGTAAATGAAAGGGTCATTTAAGGACAGCAAGGAGAAAGGACCCCTCTTCTTATGGGGGTCTTTGAGACCAGTGTTTGAGGGAAATATTAAAAGATCTTCTACCAAGTTTTGTGGCCTTGGGCAGATTAGTATTTATTTGTCCCAGTTTTCTTCTCAGTAAAATGGAGATACTGTGTACTTTGCAGGATTATGGCAAAGATTGCATACATATGAGGAATAATGTGTGTAAATTGTTTAGCGTGGTGCTTCGCACAGAGTGGATAAGCACTTAATCATGCTCACTATTGCTTTTCTTCTCTCAGTAGCTTGGAAAAGGCAGTTCTTCATTTCCAACTGAATTCCAAGGAGTTTTCTGAAATTATAGGGCCAAGGGAATTGCTTAATTGGAAGAAAATATTTGAGGGATTGAACAGGAAACTATATTTAGAATGCTGAGTTGTAAAGAGACTGTCTCATGCTCCAGTTCTACTCAACCCAGTTTCAGCTGGGCACCACATGAAGCACGTCCTTCTCACTACAAGGGTAACTCACCTAGACAGCTGGTTCAGTTTATCTTATAAAATCAACATCTTCCTGAAGCAAACATTTTGGAATTGTGCTATATTGTCAATGACCTAATCCCAGTGTTTTCTTTTTTAACTTCCTGTATCAGTAGACTTCTTATAAATACAGTTTTACACAGAATCTCAAAATATGAAATAAACAAAGGCAAACTGCTTGGATTGAAGCAAGGTTCAGCTTCTTCCTCAGCAGTTTCTCCTTCCCACCTCAAGTGGTTCCTAAAGCACAGGAATTAAACTTTAGAATTCTACAGGACCTAGTTTGAAAATCACTGGCATAAATGATCCTGGTACTAAATATATTGATAAATATATTTAGCATCAATAAATATATTTTTCAGTAGTAGATCAATTATATACTATATTCCTTCCAGGCACTGTGATGAGTGGTGATAAGGAGACTGGTGAGTACATCAGGCTCAGCCTCAAACTATATAGACTTTAACTATAGGGAAATTTATTGTATCAAATGACTACAAATCCAGAACTGGAATGGCTATGGAAGGTAGTACAATAGCTCCCTAAAGGTGTCCATGTCCTAATTCCTGAAACTGGTGAATATATTACATGGCAAAGGGAAATATAATTTGCTAATCAGCTGAACTTAAAATAGGGTGATTATCTTAGGTTGTTTAGGTGGGTCTGATATAATCACAGGAGTAAAAGAAGGAGGCAAAAGAGGGGTCAGAGACAGAGACAGAAACATGATGATGAAGCAAAAGTCACAGTGATTCAATGTAAGAAGGACTCAACCTACCACTTCTGTCTCTGAAGATGGAAGAAGGCCATGAGTTATGAAATGTGGGTGGTTTCTTGACTCCTGAAAAAATAAGGAAATGGATTCTTCCCTAGAGTTTTCAGAAAAAAATGCAGCCCTGCTGGAACCTTGGTTTTATGTCAGAGAAACCCATTGTGGAACTCTGTCCTCTAGAACTATAAGATAATAAATTTGTTTTTAAGCCACCAAATTTGTAATAATTTGTTATAGCAGCAATAGAAAATGAAGTAACCTTCAGTGTGTTAATTAAGCAACCCAAAAAGTCATGAAAGGCATAAAGATAGACATATAGACCAATAGAATGGAACTGAGATTACATAAGCAAACCCATATATTTATGGCCAGTTGATTTTTGGCCTGAGTACCAAGGCCATTCAATGAGGAAAGAATTTTCTCTTCAACAGAGGTGCTAGCACAACTGGATTTCTACATGCAGAGGATTGAGTTGGATCT
Organism: Mirounga leonina; assembly: GCF_011800145.1. Taxonomy (NCBI): domain Eukaryota; kingdom Metazoa; phylum Chordata; class Mammalia; order Carnivora; family Phocidae; genus Mirounga; species Mirounga leonina. The sequence goes on from NW_023270447.1 coordinate 32,832,339, forward strand.
CTACCTCACATCATATACAAAAATTAATTTAAATTGGGTCAACAAGCTAAATATAAGCGCTAAAGCCATAAAACTTTTAGAAGACAACATAGGGGCAGTCTTCATGACCTTGGATTTGGCAATAGATTCTTAGATATGACACCAAAAGCAAGAATAACAAGAAGAATAAATAGATAAACTGGACCACATCAAAATTAAAAACTTTTGTACATCAAAGGACATTGTTAAGAAATTGAAAAGACAATCTACAAAATATTTGTAAATCATATCTGTGATAAAATTCTATATCCAGAATATATAAAGAGATACTACAACTCAACAACACAACCTAATTAAAATATGAGCAAGGATTTGAATGGACATTTCTCCAAAGAAGAAATACAAATGACCAATAGGTACATGAAAAAATACTCAACATCATTAGGAATTAGGGAAATACCAACATCATTAGGAATTAGGGAAATTCATACCAAAACTACAATGAGATACACTTTATATCTACTGGGAGGACTATAATAATATAATTCTTAAAGAAAATAGTTAATATTGGCAAGGACGTAGAGAAATTGGAATCTTCTTATGTTGCTGGAGGAATATGAAATGCAGCCCCTGTAGTAAAGTTTGGCAGTTCCTCCAAAAGTTTGACAGAATTACCATAAGCCAGCAATTCTGCTCCTAAGTATATAACCAGAAGAATAGAAAGCAGGGACTCAGATACTTTGTATGTAATATCCATTGCAGCATTACTAATAATAGCCAAAAGGTGCAAATAATCCAAGTGTTCATCGACAGATGAGTGGATAAACAAATGTTGTATAGATGTACAATGGAATACTATTCAGCAATGAAAAAGGAATAAAATTCTGAAGTTTTTAATATAAATATTTATTAAGCTGAAATTTTCACAGTATTTTCATTCTTTTCTGAAATTAATCTACAAATAGCTCTACATAACACCAAAGCCAGTAATTTAATAAATAAGAGGAATGTATCACTTTGCAAAAAAAAGAAGCCTATACATTTATGTCTCTATATGATATTTGTAGAATCAGTTTCCCAAGGTTCATGGGAACTGAAGTGTACACACACCACATACACATACTACCCTTCATTACAGATGTACCTTGGAGATAATGCAGATTCAGCTCCACACCACCACAATAAAGTTAGTATTGCAAAGGAGTGAGTCAAATTATTTTTTTGGTTTCCAAGTGCATACAAAAATTATTTTTTTACCATATTATAGTTCATTAAGTGTGCAAAAGCATTATGTCTAAAAAAACTATGTATATACCTGAATTAGAAAATACTTTATTGCTAAAAAATGCTAACTATCATCTGAATTTTCAGTGAGTCATAATCTTTTTGTTGGTGGAGGGTCTTGCTTCAGTGTTGATGGTTGCTGAATGACCAGGATGTGGTTGTTGAAGGTTGAGGTGGCTGCAGCAATTTCCTGAAATAAGACAACAATGAAGTTTGCCACATTGATTGACTCTATCTTTTACAAACGATTTCTCTCTGGCATGTGATGCTGTTTGATAACATTTTACCCACAGTAGAACTTCTTTGAAAACTGGAGTCAATCCTCCCAAACCTCGCCATTGTTCTATCAACTAAGTTTATGCAATATTCTGAATCCTTTGTTGTCATTTCAACAATCTTCACAGAATCTTCATCAGTAGATTTCATCTCAAGAAACCACTTTCTTTGCTCATCCATAGGAAGAAACTCCTCATTTTTATCATGAGATTGCAGCAATTCAAACATAATAATAATGAAAAAGTTTGAAATATTGTGAGAATTATCAAAGTGTGACACAGAGACACAAAGTGAGCAAATGCTGTTAGAAAAATGGTGCCAATAGACTTGCTTGACACAGGGTTGCCACCAACTTTCAATTTGTAAAAAAATGCAATTATCTATGAAGTTCAATAAAGCCAAATGCAATAAAATAAGGTATCCATGTATATTCAAATCAAATGGATTTATATTAAGTATCAAGATAAATGCTGTGTAAAATTTATAACCATATACAGAAAATATGAATTGAATCATGAGTACACTGTTGATAATGGGTACCATACTTCAAAAACCTTCGACCTTGAAAACATTATGCCAAATGAAATAAACCAGACACAAAAGAACAAATATTATGTGATTCCACTTAATTTGAAATATCTGGAATAGGCAAATTTAGCAAGACAGAAAGTAGATTAGAGGTCACAGGGGCAGGGGAGACCGGGGAATGGGAGCAATTGCTGAATGTTGCAAAGTCCCTGTTTGGGGTGATGAAAAAGTTTTGGAAATAGTGGTGATGGTGGCACAAAATCGTGAATATAATTAATGTCACTGAATTATACACTTAAGAACGGTTAAAATGACCAATTTTGTGTTACATGTATTTTACCACAATAAAAAAAAAAAGTCATCAGAGACTCAGGTTTTTTCCATGTTTTCGCTTTGCTGTCCACAGCATCAACTTTATTCTAAAGCTATTTCTACCTTCCTCATCCTCCTTCCTCAGACAACAAAAACTGTAACTGAGTTATGAGACCAATAGAATCATAGGAGGGGAAGATGAATGATATTGACATGCAGATCACAGCCAAAAATAGTGATGTAAGATGTGAGTGATGTAAGAAAAGTAAGTCATGTCAGTGTGGATTTTGGTTTCCAGAGACACATCAGCCAGTGTCAGCCTAGGTTTGTCTGGAAGGACAGCAGGGCTGGAGTGGCAGAAAATTCAGGCCTTTCTGGGCCCCACCAGAGTAGTGCAAGCCTGTACTTGTAATAAGAATTCAGTGAGTGTCAGTCATCATCTCTAGAAAACTCTTGGTTTGTTAGAGGGTCCCAGAAAAGCTTGTAGAGATTTTAGAGCCTGATCCTGAATAAAATAAGAAATGGTTCTGGGTCTTAAGGAAGAGAGTCATGGTTAAAAAGGGTCAGTTTAAAGGCATGCACAGAAACCAAATGTGACATTTAGAGGAGACTAGATGTGGGAGAGGGAAGACTGCAGGCAATAAGGAGGAGATTAGGTTGATTGTAGATGGGGTCTACTAAGGGAGGAAGAGGGTTCAGCAACAGAGCCAGGCTTCAGAAAAACTGGGGTCTAAAGAATTAAGTCTGCTATCCTGTTCTCAACAGGTACTGGGAAGCCTACCCCCTGCTTTCTCAATCTTGCTCTCCTCCTGATATCCTGGTTATGGCCACAACTTTCCACCAATGAGAGCTATTCTGAGACAAAATATGGTATCAATGGGCAACATTCAAGAATATGGTCTGGGTTTCATAAACTTTTACTCTCTAGAATTTAGCTCTATGGTCTTCACCAGAGTGGATATTTGTTACTGTTTTTATTGTTGGATAAGGATAAGGATAAGATGAACCCTTTTGGTCTTACTGGATGAGATTTTTATGATGAGTAGTGAAGGAAGACAATGAAATAACATCACTTGGGCCATATCATTATCTATATTGGGCTGAAAGGGGGGCCTGTGATCACATTCATCACTGGTGGAAAAGGTGGTTAGCCTCAGAGGAGAGTAGTATTAGGAAGGTTGAGGCAGGGGACTAAACCCTATCCAGGAAGTCAGTCAGAAGACTGATATCTATGGGGCTGAGTCTGAGGAAAGATGGGGTTCCCAGAAAGTCAAGATATTGTACTACCAGCCAAAGACGCAAGTGTGCTCAAAGCACTTGTAATCAAGCAGGTCTGAAATATAAACAGAAGGCTGGATTTTGCTTACTCCCTAGCCTCAAGCTGACTTTTATAGCCTTTGTTGTTTGTTCTGCATGGTTTAAAGGTCTGGCAATTTCTACTATAAGCAAACGTCCTGATGGGCAGAAGTTGAGTGGATTCATTTAATGGTTCAGGCTCAAAGTCATGATGATTAGAGGGCAGAATGGTATATCCTGAGATTGATGAAGGCCTTTGGGATCTCTGGAACATATAATTCAGAAGTTTGATCTTCTAGGGTTACTTGAGAGCTGTGACTATGCTGAGTCTTAACCCTTTCAAGCAGGATCCCCATACTTTAATATGGATTAGGAAAAGGTATCCTGTCCTCTTGGTGATACAAGCCCCAAATGAGGGTACAAAGCTTGTTGAGCAGAGTTCAGGCTTGATTTCAGACTCTAGTCATTGTTTTAGGTGGGCATTTTTATCTGGTGAGCAACCTGCACAGCCATAAAGGATAGCTGCCCAAGCTTTACAGAGTACATGAAGTTGACCATGATTAGTAGATTTTGGCAAATCTCAATGTGTGAGAGTATCAAGTTCATCAACAGAAAGTATTTTGATTAGCTAACTAATGAAAACAGAATTAGGAAGACTTATTTTCTGTCCAATCTTAGATACAACGTTATTGTGCCCTGAGATCCTTGCTTTTTTTCACATTATCGTGTAAAATTGCTGTTTTAATTCAACTCGTTCAACTTTCTATATAAAAGGGTCTATGTGCAAGAAAGGTTTGATTTCATTTTAGCAAACTAACATCTTAATACCTGTTACCAAGTTTGGGTCTTGGTTTTTCTTGTGTCTGGGATAGCCTCAATTTGGGATAGGTGGGATTTATATATGGAGGTGGGAATGCAAAGAGAATTTATGATCAGCTTGGAGCAAATATTGGTCTAGACTCAGTGTTAGAATGACTAACAGGAGGATTTTCCTGAAAAATTACTATTTCCTGTCACCAAAGGAAGTTAAAGGAGCTCTTTTTTAGATGAGGGGGTATTTTTACCTCTGCCTGGTGGTTTGGTTTTATTTTGCTTTTTTCTTTGCTTCTTCGTTTGTCTACTGTCGGATCAGTGAAATACCCATGTAGCCCCTCTACCAAACTTAATAGAAGATTAATGTCTTCATTAGGTATAGTCACACTCCTCAGATTCAGAATCTGGAGACATAGCTGCAATTCCTGGGATTTAGTATGTTCCTTAGATGTCTGTTTAAAGTTTTTAAAATTTTCCCCCCAGTTTTATTGAGATATAATTGATGTATAACATTATGTAACTTTAAGATGTACAACATGATGATTTGATACATGTATATATTGTGAAATGATCACCACATAAGATTAGTTAATATATCTGTCACTTCATATAATTATTTTGTGTGTGTGAGGTGAGAACATTTAAGATCTACCCTCTTTGCAACTTTCAAGTATCTAATACTATATTGTTAGCTGTAGTCACCATGCTGTACTTTAGATGACCAGAATTTATTTACCTTATAACTGAAAGTTTATACCCATTTGACCAACATCTCATTTTCCCCAACCCTCAACCCCTGGCAATCATCATGCTATTTTATTTCTATGGGTTTGACTTTTTAAGATTTCACATATAAGTGATATCATGAAGTATTTTTCTTTTTCTGTCTGACTTATTTTACTGAGCATAATGCCTTCAAAGGCCATCTGTGTTGTTGCAAAAGGTAGGATTCCCTTCTTTTTTATGGATAAATCATATTCCATTGCATACACACCACATTTTTCTTATCTATTCATCTGTCAATGGACACAGGTTGTTTTCATGTCTTGTCTATAGTGAATGATGCTGCAGTGAGCATGGGGATGCAGATAGCTCCAAGATAGTGATTTAATTTCCTTGGGATATATATATAGAAGAGGGATTGCTGGATCATATGGTAGTTCTATTTTTAATTTTTTGTCTAATTCTTTTTTATATCATTTAGATTTACAATCAGATATGTCATGAGTGTAACCCCCAAGTTATAGAATCCAGTCCACTAATTAAAGATTCACTGATTGCATACTGTATTTTAGGCAGTGCACTAAGAGCTGGAGTACAAAGTTGACCAAAAAGACAAAAGCAAGAAAAGAGACACTGCAATATGGTATTCATAGCCCTTTTTATAGGGTTCTGTAGTAGTGTGGGGTGGGGCACTGAGCCCAGTCCTGGGGAATTGGGAACCCTCTTTGAGAAAGTGAAGGTGTAAGACTTAGACACATGAAGATGTGCAAACCTTAGAAACAAGAGAGAGCATGGCACATGCAAGGAGCTACGAGTAATTAGGGAGGGCCAGAGCATGGGTAGAAGGGATGTAGTGGTAGGAAATGGGGATTGGTAGGAAGGCAAAAACACTAGTTAGGAGGCTACTATAGTAATCGAGAGGAAAGATGATGGTATCTTGAACTAAGGTAATAACTGTGGGGATGGAGAGAAGTGACAAAAGACATTAAGAATGTGGAACAAAGGGTTGGTATTTGATTTGAATATGAAGGGATGGGAGAGGGAAGTATCATGTATGGTGCCTAGGTTTTTGACTTGGGCATTTGAGTGAGATATTAGGGTTAAGTGACAAGAGGGGGAAATATGGGAAAGAGAGGAGTCTGGGAGCCTTCATTTCCTACTTGATAGCCTGCATGGTTATTCTTCCTAGTATTCCAGTCAGGTCTACTAGAGATCTAGCATCCCCCTGAACTCAGACTATTGCAAAGTTCTGGAAATCTCATTTGTCTCCTTGACGGCTAGAATTGTGCCCCTAGAAACAAGCCCACAGTCCCCACCTCCATTGGTTGGAGACCTCTCCAATATGGACAGAATTTCTTGGATCACAGTTACAATACACTAGGACATCAGTGTAAATTCCTTTTGAGATCCCTCTCTGCAATGGTAAGTCTGACAAATATACCCCTGGTACTAACAGTCTTATGCCTGATGTTACATGACCTTGACCTATGTCTTCACTCAGTTACTTTCTATTACCAGGCCAGCATCTCCAGTAATGAGTTTTTCCTTCCTTGGTAACCTAATATTGCCAATGACCCTGCAGCCTTGTCCCAAACTGGCCTAAGTGGTAACACTGTGGATAAAAGGGCATGGAAACTTAAGCAGCACCCAGAATTCTACATTGCCAGCTCTATCCCTGCCTTTGACAGATGAACTAAAATGGAATATCACTGGAGGTGCAAGAAGGAAGGGTATACAGTAGTCCCCTTTATCTCCAAGTGATACATTCTAAGACCCCCAGTGGATGCTTGAAACCGGGGCTAGCACAGAACCCTATATATACTATGTTTTTTTTTCCCATGCATACATAACTATGACAGAGTTTAATTTATAAATTAGGCACAGTAAAAGATTAATGACAATGACTAATATAAAATAAAGCAATTGTAAAAATATATTATAATAAAGTTATGTGAATGTAGTTTCTCTCCAAAATATCTTATTGTACTGTACTCACCCTTCGTACGATGATGATGATGTGAGATGATAAAATGCCTTGTGATGAGGTGAAATGAGATGAATGATGTAGGCACTGTGATGTAGCTTTAGGCTACTATTAACCTTCTGATGATATGTCAGAAGGAGAGTCATTTGCTTCTGGACTGCAGTTGGCCATGAATAACTGAAACCGTGGAAAGCAAAACCGCAGATAAGGGAGGACTATTGTACTTCCCCATTATTTCCCTTCTTTCTGTCCCAGAGAGCACATAGTTGAAAGGTGAGCCCTCGATTAAGTACCAGTCACTTTTACCTTCCTAGCTATGGTCTGAAGCTAGTTCTTGGTCCTGTAAACTTAAAACAAAGAGCAACCCAACCAAAGAGAGATCTAATGAGAATTAGAAGGCTCTTAAGCCATTAAGTTGCCCCTTAAAATTCTTACCTGTGGTGAGTACACAACATTCAATACCTTTGCTCCATGTGCAGCCTCTCACAAAGCATTTAAAACCAATTACTTTATGTACAAGATTTGTCAGCGTGCTTGATTTAATGCAGCTCATTAAAACCTCATGGAGATAAGTGACTGATAGATCCCTGCTGGTCAGAGCACCTCTTCTGGTCAGGTTTTAACTGCTGACAGACAATGGAAAGCTGACTAACCAGCAGATATGACAAGGTTTGATATAAGTCAGAGGGTTAAAATCTGCACAAAGACTTTTTGAAAACCTCATAGGCTGCCATGCTGGGTAATCAGACCTTTTCCAAGGGGGGAAAAAAAGCATGCAAGGAGGTTGGGGGAACAGTCAAAGAAAAATGTCTTATGGTCATTTTCCCATGTGGAACTGTGGTATGGTTCTGGCAACTCTTCCTAGCCACCACATTTCCATTTCTCTGAGCAAAAGTTGAAGTCATAGGGAGGCAGAGGCATGACCCTCAGATAAGAAAGCATGAGTGGTGGGTAGGGAGGGGGTTGTCAATATCTTCTCTTTCTCAGAGATATTGTATCTGAGCATTAGAGCTATACTGAATATGCCTGCACATTGGGTTGTGCTGGCTTCTCCAGTGGTGGTGGAGTGGTTGACCAGAGTGCTGGAGCTGAGGTATACCCAAGAAAGAGCTACAACTTTTTGGAGTCCAGTAAACTCCCTGAACTAATGGTAGAGGAGCCCCTGGATTTTGATGGGGAAAAGGAGGCTCCTGTAACAGTGTGATACACCTCAGTTAGCAGGACGTGGGTCATGGCAGGCCCTGCTGTTTGACACAGGTAACTTCTGATAGGCGTGGGGATAGCCTCAGTCCTCAAGTAGCTGGCATGGCATTTTACAGGGCACCATGAGGGGGAGAGTTGTAACTTGTTTTTTTTTGTTTTTGTTTTTGTTTTAATTTTCACTTTTTATTGAAGTATAGTTCACATACAATATTGTATTCATTTCAGGTGTATAATATAATATAGATTCAACAATTATATACCACGGTAAGTTTAGTTATATCTGTCACCATACAGAGTTATTACAGTATTATTGACTATATTCCCTGTACTGTACTTTTCACTCTTGTGACTTATTTATTTTATAACTGGAAGTTAGTACCTCTTTATCCCCTTCACCTATTTCCCCCATCCTTCCAACCCTCCCTTCTGGCAACCACCAGTTTGTCCTCTATTTGTGAGTCTATTTCTGTTTGCTTGTTTATTTGTTTTGTTTTTTAGACCCCCACATATAAGTGAAATCCTTTATCTTTTTCTGTCTGACTTGTTTCACTTAGCACACTACCCTCCAAGTCCACCCATGTTGTGAAAAGTTGTAACTCATGATGGAGGTGGTTCCAAGCACCCTCTTCAGGATGTATGGGGACCATTCATTATCTGCTGGGGGAATGGTAAAGTGTTTATCACAGAGAGTCTGGAGAGAGATCAGAGGGATTCATTTTGGCAAGGGTTATAGGCAGTCACAATCTGGATCTGACTGGGTGTTGGAGAAAAGTTTTGATCACATACATCAGTATACATATATTTCTTATGTAATATTTATTGAGCTCTTTACTTTCAGGCATATTATATACAACTTCCTACTCTATATATTCACAATGATGTTATAAGGTAGGTATTATTACCCATTAGTACAAAGAAGTTACAAAAAGACAAAGTAATTTTTTTATCCCAAAACATGTACTCTTAATCACTTTTTCTGCTGTCTTCCAGTTCTGTGTAGTTCATCTGGTAGCTAAGGACTTTAGTTCTTAATATTATGAGTTTAATTCGATGAGAACATATAATATTTTTTCAGTTGACTTATTAGACTCAGGCTGCTTATTGTAAACAGGCTGACTGATCAAGGTGAAGAGAATAAAACTGAGTGAAATACAGATGCCTTGTCTTTGTGTATAGGCCACTGAAACTGGTTTGCAGGATTGGATAAAGAAATAATGTGTGTAAAAATACCAAGCACAGTGCCTGGCACATAATGGAAGCTCAAAAATTTTTCATTTTTTTTTTTTATTCTCAATCCTAGAGTCATATAAATTTTATTTAGGAAGAGATGAAAAAGAAAATTGTATGAAGAGTCTAAAGACTAGTTTAGATTTTCTTTAAAAATGGAAGACTTTCTTTTAAAACACAGGATTTTAAAAGATTTAAAAAGATCTTTTTTAATCACCTCTAAATTTAGATGCAGACATTTTACCTGCAAGCTACTTGTGTACTTACACCCTTCCTTATATTAAGACCAGAAGCGTAGGATAGGGATGAATTAGGGATGGGTGAATCCAGCTGTACTCTTGAGTTCACTGAACATCTCAGATGATTTTTCAAATGTTTTGGGCTCACTGAAATCCAAAACAGGTTTCACCCATGCTTATACTCTTCAGTTTGGAGCATGTGCAATTTAAGGGAAATTTAATCCATATGTTTCTGATTCGTTTACACTTAAATAGTCAAAATATTGTTTTTAATAGTTATTTGATGCCTAAGTAGCCTTTTGAACCTTTTAAATAAGCTTTTAGAAGCCTGCATTTCTCCTGAAAACAGGAAATCATGTCTTTCCAAGGAGGTAAACTAATTTATACATCTGAAAATTCAGGTTCATTTGAAAACACCCAAAACCACAGTTTTTTAATGGCCTGTCTGCCTGGCAAATGAACACTCAGCTTTAGACTAAATGCTATTTGAATACACCTACTTCTTGCTGTATATTTGGACTGGACATCCATTTCAGTTGGTGTTGGGCTATTTTGAGTAGTGGATTTAGGGTCCTGAAGCTTCAATTTTACCTGATTTTTATTTTGGTACAATTATTTTTGGTTTTAATTTTTTCTAGCTCTCTGTATTTGTAAACTAACATGGTTACTTATTTTTTCCAAGTATTTCATGCATGATGAATTCTTTTTGTATTTTCCTTTTTTCTTCCTTTTCTTGACCAAGCATTTTATATTTTTTAAATAAATGAAAGTATCTGATTTCCAATAAAACTGTGTAGAACTTCATTTGAGATATGTGCATTATCTTTCACCTGTATGCCCAGAGACTGAGTAAAATCATGGTAGCCCAAAGGAAATTAGGCGACACACCTTGCAAAGAAGAAAGAAAGAAAGAGAGAGAGAGAGGGAGGGAGGGAGGGAGAAAGCGAGGGAAGGAGGGAGACAGCGGATGGACATTAGAGGGGAAAAGAAGGAGTTTAATAATTTTACTTATCTTGTGAATTTGTTTTAAATGGGTAAGACGCTTAGAGAAACTGTACCCCTCTTTCCTCATTAAATACTTGTTGAATAAATGAGCAGAGTTTTTAGCTTACATGTATGTATTCTCATATAGCCATTTCTACTTCAAAGCATTTGCAAAAGCTTATTATTAATAGAGATGTAGATTGCCAGCACATGCTTAGTCACTAGCTGCATGAACTTGGATATATCACTAAAGCTCTATGTGTGCATTTCTCTCATCCCTAAAATAGAGATTAATAATATGCACATATTAAATGCACATATATCTCCTATTACAGAACCTAAAAATAGTAAGTTCTTAGTTAATGGTGGCAAAAACAACAACAAAACAACAAAACACCACATTAAACAAACTTTAGGGAGGAGGTGCTTACTATATATGAGGCACAGATTCATTCCGGCATTACAGAGTTATAGTCTCTGCCCCTAAGGAGTTCATCACTATTACTATATATAGTTTTATAAATGCTTCAACAAAAGTTCACCTAGAGTGATATTGAAGTCCAGTTGAAGGGTATTTAGACTTAGTAGGTTAGGAAAGGCTTGAAATGCATCACCTAAGGATAAATAGAACTTATCAGTAAAGAGGAAAAGGGTAGAACAAAAATGGTGTGACAGGTAGGGGGAACAGAATGCAAAAACGCATGGGAGCATGAAATAGTTACTTGGGTAGTTTGACGTAGCAAACTCTGGGAAGTTTACTATAGCCAGATCATAGGGCTTGACTTAGATGTTCACATTTTTCCTGATGGTAGTAGAAGATCATTGAAAAATTCTAAGAAAAGGAATGATACCAGATTTGGGCAGTAACTCAGCAGTCAGAGAGGTGCAAGGACATTTGAGAGTAAAATGAAGTTTGCTTGAAGTTCAAACCACAACTGTTCTTCCCAATCTCTACAGATTTGGTTGAGGAGCAGGGAAGAGAAGGGAGTTGTTGGATTTTGTAGGCCCTTCTGGTTCAAAGTGTCTGCATCTGCTGAATTAGTTTAATGTATGGATTCTCTCCTTATCCTGCACATTTCCTTAATCTTTATTGTGTAAAACCAGATGTAGAGCTTAGTTACTTTTTTCCTTTTTGTTTCTTTTCTCTTTCAGGGAACAACCACTTCAAATTTATCCTATTCTACCATGAAGACTACTTGTGGGAAGACAGGAGGATATTTTTTGCCTCCGGCAAAAACAAAGTCCATCTGGTGGAAGTGTGGGTAAGTAATAAATTGGAGAATATCAAGATAGGAGGCAAGTAGACCAGGTAGGAAGCTATTATCGGAGAGCAAAATGCTGAAGACCTGAGGTAAGGCAATGACACTGGCAGTAAGAACGGTAGAAAAGAATATATTTGAGATGTATTTAAAAGAGGGAATCCATGGGACTGGACTCAGTGACTTAATCAATCTGGGGCAGTGGTACAGGGGAACATGATAGTAGAGAGGTGTGAAAAGATTGGTAGGGGATGCAGGGCTCTGTTTGTCATTCAGGATTTTGTTTGGGGTAAGTGAACAGTTAGAGGTGACATTCACTGTATGAGATACAGAAAGGAATGCCTATTTTGGGAGAAATTTAGAAGTCCAGTTTTGGGCAGGTTGGGATTGAGGTACTAAATGGAGATGTTACTAAAATACTTAGATGTGTGTATCTGGAATTTGGAAGAATGATCTGGACTGGAGAAGCTAGGTTTGGGAGTGGATCATTTAGGAACTATTCTCAAGTGCAAGTCTAATAAACTCAGCTACAGGAGCTTTGCCAAAAAGTTATTTTTCTTAAGTAACAAGAGCCCAGAGTAAAGTAGTTGAGGACTAGTGTGGTAGTTCCATGATTTCACTGGCATTTCGGGCTCTTTTTAATCTTTCTCATCTATCATCCTTAATGTCTATGGTCAGGTTTCCTAGAAGCTGTGTTTTAGGTGAGGATTCAGGTCATGAGTTTCATTAAAGGAAACTCTTCTTCAGGAAAAACCTGTAAGGGAAAGTGTAAGGCAGGTTAGAGAAGGGAAAAGAGCAGGTGGTCTGACCAACTGAATTATTAAAAGTGGACCATGCATGGAAGCAGTAATGAGTGTGTCATGAACCAAAGGTTATGACTAATCCCATTCTATGAACATATGGTCCAAGGAAAAATTAAAAGAATGGATGAAGAGAGGAAAGAACTCAAGGAACATAAAGCTTTTCTTTCAAGTAGCCTGACTTTGAAAGAATGAAGAGTAGGGAGGCTTGAGGGGGGAGAAGGACATGGGTTAAAAGAGAATTTTAAATAATAGAGCTGCTTATGGGAATGTGCTAAAGGGGAAGAACTGGTAGAGAAGGAAGGTTGAACATTCCTTCTCTACCAGTTCTGGTGGAGTGATATCGACGAGTTGACTGGGATTCCGGAGTACAGATCAAACAATTAGCTCTGGATACAGGGAAGGACAACTTTTTACTGATCTAGGAGGGAAAGACATTGAAATTCATGGTGGTGGCAAGAGGAGCTGAGGGATTCCTACATGATTGCATTTAAATTTATTTTCTCAGTATAATACAGAAAAAAATCATCTGTTGAGCATGTGTGTGTGGAATAGAAGGCACTGGTGATGGTAGGATGGGGGAGAGGTGTAAAAGGATTAAGAGTGGTGAAAGTTTGGAATAACCACTGAGAGAAATAGGAGAGATGTCTAACTAGGGCTGCCTGGCAGCATTTCAGGCCCAGCTAAGGTTGAAGATCATGAATTTGTAGTAGCAGCAACCTAGCTTTGTGATTTTCTCCTGCAATGCTTTATAGTTCAGGATAGCATCGGGCGGGGGCGGGGGGATGAGTTGGGCTATTAAATCAAGAGGCATTACACATGTGATTCATTTTCTAGTTGTTAAATACCTTTCAGTTGTAGATTACAAAGAGACTATGGATATACATGAATGTCTGCACCTACATTTAGGCAGTAGAATGGAACACTATTTTGGGGTTTGGGTGAAATTAGGAATCAGCCAATAGAAGTTCCAACTTTTCTTTGGTTATTTGGTGCTGAAGCTATTATTGATTATGGTTTAGAGATCAAATGGGGTTATATATATGAATGAATCTTTAAGGGTGAGTTTGAAGAACAAGAAAAATTGGCCTACTTTCTGCAAGTTCACTTGAGGTATATTTGTGTCTACTTGATGCTTCTGTGGCCCAGAGATTTCTAATCCATCCAGAATTCTGTGGCTAGATAAATCTTTCTAAAACACATCACTGCCCAGAAACCTTCAGTAACTTCTCACTGCCTGTAGTATATGATTTAATTGTTTTAGCCTGATGATTTCATGGTCTCCATAATTTGGCCTCACCCTGCTTTTCTTTATTTTCCCAATGCTTCCTAAACTCAGAAAGTATAGTTTAGTGGTTAAGAGCACAGGCTTTGTATTTGTGTTTGAATCCTAGCTTTAAAAACTACCAGCTATGTGATCTTAAGAAATTTAATTCTCTTAGTTCTAATTTTCTCACCAATAACACAGAGATAATAATATATACCTTATAAGCTGATGAAGATTAAGTAAACTAACATAATGTGCTTACTACAGTGCCTGGAGTATAGTATATTTACAATACTTTCAGTACTTCACTTAGCTAACTCAATTTACATAGTGTTTAGACAGTGTTCTAAATACTTTGTAAACTCATTTGATCCTTGTAACAAGCCTCTAAAATAGGTAATATCATTATATTAATTTTAGAGAACAGATCACTGAGATATAGGGAAATTAATTAACTTACCATGTAAACAGCTAATAAGTGGTAGTATATTTCAAACCTGGGAAGTCTGTGTTCAGAGGATCATGCTTTTATTTATTTATTTTTATTTTTTATATTTTAAAGATTTTATTTATTTATTTGACAGAGAGAGAGAAAGCGAGAGATGGAACACAAACAGGGGGAATGGGAGAGGGAGAAGCAGGCTTCCCACTGAGCAGGGAGCCTGATGCAGGGCTTGATGCAGGGCTGGATCCCAGGACCCCGGGATTATGACCTGAGCCAAAGGCAGACACTTAATGGCTGAGCCACCCAGGTGCCCCAGAGACCATGTTACCTTTCAATAAATAGTAACTATTATATTAATACTCTATTTACTGTCCCTTAAACATGTTATGCATATTTCTACCTCCTTGCTAATATTCATATCATCCACTATTCCAGGAAAGTTCTTTGTCCTTTTCTATCCAAATCCCCTTAATCTTTTCTTTCTTTTTCTTCCCCTACAGGTCTTTCATTTCCTGGTTAAGTTTATTCCTAGGCATTTTATTATTTTTGGTGTAATTTAAAATGGGATTATTCTCTTAATTTCTCTTTCTGCTACTTCTCTATTAGTGTATAGAAATGCAGTAGATTTCTGTATATTGATTATGTATCCTGTGACCTTACTGAATTCACTTATTAGTTCTACTAGTTGTTTGGTGGAGTCTTTGGGGCTTTCTATATATAGTATCATGTCATCTGCAAATAGTGAAAGTTTACCAATTTGGATGCTTTTTATTTCTTTTTCTTGTCTGATTGCTGTGGTTAGGACTTCCAATATGTTCAATAAAAGTGCTGAGAGTGGACATCCTTGTCTTGTTCCTGATATTAGGGGAAAAGCTCTCAGTTTTTCACCATTGAGTATGATGTTAACTGTGGGCTTTTCATATATTCTATATGAATTCCATAGTCTAGGAATTTATTATGTTGAGGTATGTTCCTTTTAAACCTACATTATTGAGGATTTTTATCATGAGTGCATGTTGTGCTTTGTCAAATGCTTTTTCTGCATCTATTGAAATGATGATATGGTTTTGATCTTTTCTCTCGATGTGGTGTATCATGTTGATTGATTTGCAAATATTGAATCACGCTTGCATCCCAGGAATAAATTCTACTTGATCATGGTGAGTGAATTTTTTAATGTATTGTTGGATTTGTTTTGCTAATATTTTGTTGAGGATATTTGCATCTATGTTCCTCAGAGATATTGGCCAGTAGTTCTCTCTCTCTCTCTTTTTTTTTTTTTTTTTGTAGTGTCTTTATCTGTTTTGGTATCAGGTAATGCTGGCTTCATAGAATGAATTTGGAAGCTTTCCTTCCTCTTCTAGTTTTTGGAATAGTTTGAGAAGAGTAGGTATTAAATCTTCTTTAAATGTTTGCCAGAATTCACCTGCGAAGCTCTCTGGCTCTGGACTTTTGGTTTTTGGGAGTTTTTTGACTACTGATTCATTTTCATTGTTGGTAATTGGTCTGTTCAAAATTTGTCTTTCTTCCTGGTTTGGTTTTGGGAGGTTATATGTTTCTAGGAATTTATCCATTTCTTTTTGATTGTCCAATTTTTTGGAGTATAACTTTTCATAATATTCTCTTATAATCCTTTGTATTTCTGTGATTCAGTTATTTTTCTTCTTTCATTTGTGATTTTGCTTATTTGAGTCCTCTCATTTTTGGATGAGTCTGGCTAAGTCCAAAATGAGTCCATTTTGATCTTTTCAAAAAACCAGCTCCTGGTTTCACTGATCTGTTCTATTGTTTTTTGGGTGTTTTTTGTTTTCTTTTAGTTTCTATTTTGTTTATTTCTGATTTAATCTTTATTTCCTTTTGGTTTTGAGCTTTGTTTTTCTTTTTCTAGCTCCTTTAGATGTAAGGTTAGGTTGTTTATTTGATATTTTTCTCACTTCTGGAGGTAGGCCTGTATTGCTATGAACTTGCCTCTTAGAACAGCTTTTGTTGTATCCCAAAGATTTTGGACCATTGTGTTTTCATTTTCATTTGTCTCCATGCATTTTTTGAATTCCTCTTTGGTTTCTTGGTTGACCCATTCATTGGGTTGTGTTATCTAAATTCTATGTATTTGTGTTCTTTCCAGATTTTTTTCTTGGTTTATTTCAGGTTTCATAGTGTTGTGGTTAGAAAAGATGCATGGCATGACTTCAGTCTTTTTGAGTTTGTTGAGACTTATTCTGTGGCCTAATATGTGATCCATTCTGGAGAATGTTCCATGTGTACTTGAGAAGAATGTGTATCCTGCTGTTTTAGGGTGGAATATTTTGAATAAATCTGTTAGATCCATCTAGTCCAATGTGTCATTCAAAGCCACTGTTTCCTTGCTGATTTTCTGTTCGAATGATCTATTCATTGATGTAACTGGGGTATTAAAAGTCCTCTACTATTATTGTATTAGTAGTGATTATTTCCTTTATGTTTGTTATTAGCTGCTTTATATATTTGGGTGTTCCCATGTTGAGTGCATAAATATTTACAATTGTTCTATCTTCTTTTTTTTTTTTTTTAAGATTTTATTTATTTGACAGAGAGAGACACAGCGAGGG
The DNA here is from genome assembly GCF_011800145.1 of Mirounga leonina. NCBI lineage: Eukaryota > Metazoa > Chordata > Mammalia > Carnivora > Phocidae > Mirounga > Mirounga leonina. The sequence goes on from NW_023270447.1 coordinate 32,849,546, forward strand.
AGGGAACACAAGCAGGGGGAGTGGGAGAGAGAGAGAAGCAGGCTTCCCACGGAGCAGGGAGCCTGATGCGGGGCTCGATCCCAGGACCCTGGGATCATGACCTGAGCCAAAGGCAGATGCTTAACGACTGAGCCACCCAGGTGCCCCTACAATTGTTCTATCTTCTTATTAGATTGTTCCCTATATGATTATATAGTGTCCTTCTTTGTCTCTTGCTACAGTCTCTTAGGAAGTCTATTTTGATGATATAAGTATTGATACCTGGCTTTCTTTTCACTTCCATTTGCATGTTGACTGCTTTTCCATGCCTTCTCTTTCAATCTGCATGTGTCTTTAGGTCTGAAATGAGTCTTCTGTAGGCAGTATATAGATGGGTCTTCTTTTTTTATCCATTCCATTACCCTATGTCTTTTGATTGGAACATTTAGTCCATTTACATTCAAAGTAATTATTGATAGGTGTGTAATTATTGCCATTTTGTCACTTGTTTTATGTTTGTTTTGTAGTTCTTCACTGTTCCTTTTTTCTTTTGCTCTCTTTTGGTTTGTTGGCTTTCTTTAGGGATATACTTGGATTCCATTTTCTTTATTTTTTGCATATTTTAACTTCTTTTGTGTGTTTGGTTACCATAAGGTATATACCACTAGGTATATAATGTCTTATGCATATAGCAGGTCTATATTAAGTTGATGATCACTTAAGTTTGAACCCATGCTTTACTCCTCTCCTCCCCCTATTTTAGGTATATGGTTTTTCTTTTTAATATATACAATCTTTTATTGTGTGGATCCCTTAACTTATGTTTATAGATATACTTAATTTTACTGCTTTGTGCTTCCTACTTTTCTTACTCCTACTTATGGTCTTTCCTTTCCACTCAAAGAGTCCCCTTTAACTTGTATAGCTGGTTTAGTGGTCTTTTAACATTTGTTTGTCTGGGAAACTCTTTCTTTCTCCTTCTATTCTGAATGATACCCGTGCTAGATAGGTATTTTTGGTTGTAGGTTGTAGCCTATTGAATATATCATGCAACTGTCTTCTGGCCTGCAGAGGCTCTGCTGAAAAATCAGCTGATAACCTTATTGGGTTTCCCTTATATGTAAGTGTCTTGTTTTTTCTTGCAGCCTTTAAAATTCTTTCTTTATCACTATTTTTTTTTTGCCACTTTGATTACTAGATGTCTTGGTGTGGACCTCCTCAGGTTGATTTTGTTGAGGGCTCTTTGTGCCTCCTGGATCTAGATTTCTGTTTTCTTCCCCAGATTCAGGAAGTTTTCAGCTATTCTTTCTTCAAATAAAATTTCTGCCCTGTTTCCTCTCTTTTCTCTTTCTGGGATCCCTATAATGCAAATGTTATTATGCTTGATGGTGTCACTGAGTTCCCTTAGTTTATTTTCATTGTTTCTTATTTTTTCTCTATCCTATTCACCTTGATTGCTTTCCATTACTCTGTGCTCCAGATAACTGATCCATCCTTTTGCTTCCTCCTGTTTGCTATTTTTTTAAAGATTTATTTATTTATTTTCAAGGGAGAAAGAGAGAAAGAGAGAATGGGGTGGAGGCAGAGGGAGACAATCTCAAGTAGACTCCCTACTAAGCGTGGAGCCTGATAGCGGTCTTGATCCCATGACCTGAGATCATACCTGAGCCGAAATCAAGAGTCAGATGCTCAACTGACTGAGCCATCCAGGTGTCCCTCCTCTAGTCTACTATTTATTCCCTCTAGTGTATTTTTAATTTTGGCTATTAAGTTCTTCATCTCTAATTGGTTCTTTTTTGTTTTCTGTCTCTTTGTTGAGGGTCTCACTGAAGTTCTCTATTCTTTTCTCAAGTCCAGTGAGTATTTTTATGACCATTACTTTAAATTCTCTATCAGGCATATATATTTCTTATCTCCATTACAGTTAGCTCTCTTGCTGTGATTTTGTCCCATTCCTTTATTTGGAACAAATTCCTCTGTCTCCTCATTTTGTGTAACTCTCTGTGTCTGTTTCTATGTGTTAGGAAAGTCAGCTATGTCTCTTGCTCTTGAAAGCCATGGCGTTATGAAGAAGAGGTCCTATAGTGCCCTGCACTGCAATGTCCCCTGTTCACCAGCACCTGGTGCTCCAGGGGTGTCTCCTATGTGTGTTGGGTATGCTCTACTGTTGTGCCTGAGCCATGTTTGGCTTCTGTCCCGTTGTCTGCAATGGCTCTCTTTGCCTGTGTGGGCAGGGTTTGGTTAGTAGGCCAGTCTGGTGCCACCTTGGGCTTGAGTTGAATCACACTAAGCATTTGACAGAAATGCAGTACCATGGAACTTCAGGGCACTTTCCCTGCATTGTCCCCTGAGAAGCTTTTGTTGGTGGGAAGGGCCTGCAGTCAGATCCTCTGTCTATCCCCAGCACACTGTAGGGGCTACAGTTGGACTGGTGCTTGTGGTTATCTTCCTGTCTCCTCAGGGCAGTAGTCACTTTAGAGTTGTGCTGGCCACTGTCACAGCTGCTTACACACTGCTGGGTTCGTGGCATTGTTTTGGATGTGTTCCACCAAGGGCGTATTAGAGGGGTGAGTCCACAGGAGCATGCAGGGGCGGGGCTCATGGTGCTAACAAGGTCCTTGCTGGTTCCCTGTGGGAGGGGACCTGAAGTGGCCTGAGAAAATTGCAGCAGAGGCCATTTCAGCATCTGCCCCTTCTGTAAAGCTTTCCAGAATTATTCCTCAGTTATCAGTGATCCTTCTCTGAATCTTTGGCACTTAATGCCTACATAGTTTAGTTGGCACTTAAAATACTGTTTTGTAGTAACTATATTGCTTTATGTTGTTATTTAATCTGTCATTGGTTTTCAACTAGATAAAATTTGTGAAGGTAGGAAAAATGTGTTTTTATCATCTTTATATCATTAGCACTGTTTAAGGGGAAGTTCATTGAACTTTCTATCAAAGTCACAGCACTGACAATAAATCTGGTAAACTAAGACATATTACTTGGCCTCTTTGAACTTTAACCATTTCATCTGTTAAATGGGGTTAATAACTTACCTGTCTTAGAGAGTTATGGTAGAGATGAAATGAAAAGTATATATGAAAAAGTTATGACATTCTGTGTAAAAGTTAGGTGTTTTGTGCATAGAATTCTCTCTGTAATATTTGTTAAAGAAATGAATAAATGAATTAATGGATTTACCAAAGCTGGAAAGAAGTAGAAATACCTAGAAATTAGCTCTACAACTTTTAAACTGTATTTTCTTGAGCTAGTCACTAACTACTCTGAGCATTCTTTTTCACCTGAAAAGCAGAGATAAGAAGCTAAGTGGATAGGGCACTTGGGAAGAATCCAGGCCTTTACCGAATTCAGCTTTGAACTGAAGTATGAAGGGCCTGGGTCTCCAGGATAGAGAAGAAGTGTAGTGGGAGATAGAGTACAGACATACAAGAAGTGAGAGATTGCAAAACACAAAATCTTACCTTTTTGCTCAAGCTAAGCTCTATTGGTAGAGCTTTGACTTTAGCATATGAAGATAGGCTAAAATTCCTTAGATTCATATTTTTCACAAATACATCACTGACTAGTGTATCTGAAGTTCCTTTCTTGGCTGCAGGGTAAAGAATTCCAGCCAACTTCTCCTCATAAAAGTTCAGCTTGAACTTAAATTCCCTACCCACAGGAAAAAATTATCCAAAATTTCACATGACTGACATGTAGCATTTTAAGATTTCTCTAACCACATAACCATGGATTTCTAAATAGTATGTGAAAGTTCTTGATTCTTATTAGACTTACTGGTATAAGTCCAGCCAACTTTCACATTTTTTCCTTTTCTTGATCATTCTTCCAAAATAAATCACCAGTTGCTAAATTCTTAGAGCTTATGATAGGCACTTATATCTCCAGTATCTGTCACCTTTCCATAGTCAAGCTTTCCACCACCTGATCCCCTTGTGGTCACTTCCTATTTTTCTTTCTGCCTGTTCTGCTCTCTTTTTTCCTCTTTTCTCAGCCTTAACACAAATAAATTCTGTAGACTATAAGTTGTGGGAATGAAGTGGTTAAAAAGAAGAGACCTCAGCTGGGGATGGGGTGGTTAAGAAAAACTTGAAAATAAGAGGCAAGAAACCACCTTAGAAAAAAAGAATTTCAAGTTCTGAGGAGAAAGTCTTCCAGGTAGCACTTAGCTCAGAAGAAATACTACTTTGGTCAGGACCTGCCTGCCCTACTTCCACCCATGGTCTATAATTAGGTATGTCATTTGCAGGCCGTTCACAGTCCAGTGAGATTTAGAGTCTCTCTTCTCCACTTACAAATAGGACCTGAAAAGAGACTATTCCAGCCTCTTTTTTTACAGTTATGTAAGGGCCTGGAGAGTGATTAATGCATTTGAAGTCACTGTCTTGTGCTTCAGCTTCAGTACCTTCCATAACCTCCATCACATATGACTAGTCTGCTTAACTGACCCTTGCTAGGGCTCTGGTACTTGGATATCCTACCAACTTTCCCTTTGCTTCTTCTTTTATGGAATATGAAGTCTAACCTTAAATCCTAGCCAGGAGGCTAGAGATTCTAACTTCCTCATTGGGTTCTAGTGAGCCACTTTCTCTAGAATTGAGTCCTAGTTCTCCTTGAATTATTTAGTCATTGAGAGTGACATCAGCAACATGACGTATAGGAGTTTCTAGAGCTCTTCCCCTCCTAGAAACACCAATTTGAACAACTTTCCAGGCATGAAAATACCTTCACAAGAGCTAATGATTCCAGATGAGGGTTAACAGAACCTGGGTGGAACATAGAAATAAGACAAGATGCATTGAAGAAGGTAGGAAAGACAGTTTCATATTACCCCATCACACTTCCCCCAAGCCTGGGCAGCCCAGCTCAGAGAGGAATGACCTCTCCATGGAGGGACTGGAGAGTAAAGTAAATGCCTGACAGCATTGGTCCACACTGGTGCTTGACTGCCTCCTGCAGCCCTAGGCAGCTCTCATGGCTCCAGGCTTCCAACCCACTCCAGCACCAGGTTGGTCTCCCCATGGACCTATACTCCAAACTAGCTATTGTGGGCTTCTCACCCTCCCTAGCACCCAGCTAATTGTTGTGGCCCCAGTCTTGTGGCAAGCCCCAGCACAAGTCCCCCACAGACTTAGATTCCAGGATGGCTCCTGTGGCCTCAGGCTGCAAGGATGATGAATGACCGAAGGAAGGTGAGATCAACAAAGGAAACTAATAAAGTTTCGATGACAGGCCCTAAAGAAATGGAGATATATGAACTATCTAACAGAGAGTTCAGAATATTCCTCCTAAAGAAATCCAGTGAATTACAAGAAAACACAAATAACTGAACATTATTTCCATTTAAAAGTTCTATTTTAAGTCTTATGGTTGCTGTTTAAAGTAATAACATTTTTTCCTTGTTTGCCTTTAAGATTTCCTTCTGTTGTTTGGTTTTTAGCAGTTTTAGTAAGATAGGCTTGGATGTGGTTTTCTTTATTTATTCTGGATAGAGTTTGGATTGCTTCTTGAATCACTAACTTGATACCTTTAATCAATTTTGAAAAAATTCTTGAACATTTTGTCTAGAAATGTTGCTTTTATCTCTTCCCTCTCTCCTCTCTCACTTGCTCTCATTCTCTCCCTTTCTCTTCTTCTGAGGTTCCAGTCACAGGTATATTAGATTTTTATACTGTATTTCATGTCATTTTTTTTCCCCTCAGTGTTTCAGACTGGATTTTTTTCTTATGCCATGTCATGTCATTCATTGATACTCTCTTCAGCTATGTTGAAGCCCATCACTGAGTTTTCCAATAACTTAACTTTTGTTCTAGAATTTTTATGATTCTTTTTTCATAATTTCCATTTATCTCATGGAATTCTCCACCATATTAGTAAATTACTTGAACATTTTAATCATAGTGATTTTATAGCATGTATCTAACATATCAATATCTAGATATCCTGTGGGTATGTTTCTATTTTCTGTTTGTTGTTTGTGCATGAAAAATTACAAACATAGTTTAATCTCTAGATGATATCTTCTTCCAGAGGTTATTTGATTTTGCTTCTTGCAGACAATCAAATTCAGGGAAGATCACCACAATCCAGTAAAAACTGAAATGATTCAAAGCTGGGCTTCACTTTTTTTGAGGACTGATCTACTTCTTACTCTTTACCACGTGGCATTCAGATTTCTAGCCAAATGCTAGAGGTGTTTTAACAGGGCTGCACTTCTTTGAAAGTCCTTGAACTATTATTTTGGCCCTCTGAATCATGAAACTGATGAAAGCTTTGCTCAGCTTCTTAGCCTTTTAGCCACTGTGCTGCTCTTTGATATTAATATTCACCTCAGGGAATAAGTGGCTCTCGTAATTGTGCTCCCTTTTCTTGGCTTCTCTCTTCTTCTTGATATTGACCCACAATTCTCCCTGCCTTGGTCTCTAATACTGTCTAATTGATATTTAATTGAGAAGATAAAGTGATTCCATTTTCTCTTCTTAATATATCAGTTATCCTATTTGTTAGCATATCACTTCTTTTTTTAACCTTTTTTAGTGGTTGCCCTAGAGTTTGCAATATAGATTTACAACTAATCCAATGACATTTTTGAATAACACTATACCACTTAGTGGGTAGTGTGAATACCTTATTAACAAATAATCCTAATCCCTCCCTCCTGCCATTTGTATCATTGCATATATCTATACTTACATCTATCTATAGGATATAGATATATTCACATGCATACATTAGTGTGTGTATATATGCATACATAATCAAAGACACTGTTGCTATTACTATTTTGAACAAACTGTTATTTGTCAGATTATTTAAGAGTAAAAAGTTTTTCTTTTACCTTCACTTATCAATCCTTTTCCAATGTTCTTCCTTTCTTTATGTAGATCTTAGTGTCTGACCTATATTATTTTCCTTCTCTCTAAAGAACTTCTTTTAACATTTCTTGAAAGGCAGGTCAACTGTGACAGATTTCCTCAATTTCTGTCTGTCTGAGAAAGCCTTTATTTCTCCTTCATTTTGAAGGATAAATTCAGAGAGTGAAGATTTCTAGGCTGGTGGGTTTTTTCCCTTTCCACACTTTAAATATTTCACTCCACTTTCTTCTTGCTTGCTTGGTCTCTGAGAGGTTGGATATTATTTTTATCTTTGTTCTGCTGTAGGCAAGGTGTTTATTGTTTATTTTCCTCTGGCTAATCTAAGGATTTTTTTCTTTATCTTTGGTTTTGTATAGTTTGAAAATTATATTCTTAGGTAGTTTTTTTGTTTTGTTTTGTTTTTACATTTATCCTGCTTGGTATTCTCTTGGCTTCCTGAGTATGTTGGTTTCTGATATTAATTTGGAGAAATTCTCAGTCATTATTATTTCAATTATTTCTTCTGTTTCTATATTTCTTCTCCTGGTATTTCCATTATATGAATATTTTACCTTTTTTGTAGTTGTCCCATTGTCCCTGGATATTCTGTTATTTTTTTTCAGTTTTTGTTCTCTTTGATTTTTGGTTTTGGAGGTTTCTGTTGATACATCCTCAAGCTCAGAGATTCTTTCCTCAGCTGTGTCCAGTTTAATAATAAGCCCATCAGAGGTATTCTTCATTTTTGTTATAGTGTTTTTGGTCTCTAGCATTTCTTTTTGGTTCTTTCTTAGAATTTCTATTTCCCTGTTTATATTGCCCATCTGTTTTTGCATGCTGACTACTTTATACATTAGAGCCTTTAGCATATTAATCATAGTTGCTTAAATTCTCAGCCTGGTAATTACATCCTTCCATGTCTGCTTCTGATGCTTGCTCTGTCTCTTGCAACTGTCTTTTGCCCTTTGATAGGCCTTTAATTTCTTCTGGATAGCCAGACATTATGTATTGGGTAAAAGGAAACTCTATAAATAGGCCTTTAGTAATTTAGTGGTGAGGTGTGGGGGAGAGAATCATTCTACAGTCTTATGATTAAGCCTCAATCTTTTAGTGATTCTGTGCTTGTGGACTGTGAACACCACACAAGCTTCTGCTTTTTTCTTCCCCTTTAGGTAGGACAGGATGATTACAGTAGGCTGGAGTTGGGTATTTCCCTTCTTCCAAGTGGAGGGCTAGAGCTGACAGGAGTTGGGTAGTTCCCTTCTTCCAGGTCAATTAGGCTCTGATAATACCTTGGCAGGTTAGGCTCTAGTTAACTAGTTTCCAGAGGGCAGGGCTTATCGAGAACAAAGGGCTCTGGTGTATTCCAAAACAGTTCCTTTTCCCCTTCCCCTGCTAGAACCCAAGGGCATTTTTCTGATATTTACTGTGGGAATCTGGTTGAACTCTTAGAGGTAAATCTCACAATATTGTGGGGGCCCTCCTATGACTGGGTCACCCTGGGTTTTTAACTCTCAGAGTTGTCCATAGTTGGCCTTCAGTAATTCATCAATTACAGTTCAGGTTTCCTGTCCTAATACTGGTTCCTGAGGTGGTTTCTGCTTATGAGTTCTGCTCTGGTAAACTGTGACTGCCTGTATTTGCCTGTCTCTTCAGTCTTGGGACAGCAGTTTGGTCTGTGTTTTCCACTCTCTGTGGATCCAAGAAGTTGTTGATTTTTCAGTCCATTCAGCCTTTTATTGTTGTTAGGGCAGAGTGGTAAGTTTCACACTCCTTACATCTGGAACTAGAACTGGAAGTCTCTTCTCTAATGGATATTAAAAATTGTTGCCCTCTTTTCTAGTTGTTCTTGGCAGTAAGGTTGACTTAAGCAGCCTGGTCAGCTATTGCCATAAGTGTAACTCAGTTCTGCCCAGTCCCAGTCCTGCTCTTTAACTCCCTCCCATATTCAAGCCTATGATTGCACTTGAATCTTGTCTACTCGTCTTGGTTTTCCTGGTTTAATCTTCACACTTCCTAAAATCTTTGGCTTAGATTCATGTCTCTGTTTTACCTATTCCTCACTGCCTTTAGTAGTAACCCTAATCATCACAGGCCTTTCTAGAACCCAAACACCACAATAGACTATCTTGATTGATGCTTTACTTGTCTAAACAAAGCTCTTTTGTTTGTAAAGTAACAAACCCATTCAAGCTAGCCCAAGTAAAGGAGAGTTGTTGTGAGGATATAGCAGGTAATCCTAGGAATATTTAATAACAAGAAATGAAAAACAGCCTGCTTTCATATGTCTTAGCATTGGTTAAAGGTATTCTTTTTATCTTTGTGCATACATATTCTCTCTTTTCTTTTCTTTTTGGTGGTTTCTCAGTTTACATAGGGGGACGATGCAGTTCTACACTTTTCCTCTTTTTTTTTTTAAGATTTTATTTATTTATTTGAGAGAGAGAGTGAGAGAGAGAGAACACAAGCGGGGGGGGGGGGGCAGAAGGAATAGCAGACTCCCCTCTGAGCAGGGAGCCCAATGGGGGCTGGATCCCAGAAACCTGGGATCACACTGAAGGCAGACACTTAACTGACTGAACCATCCAGGCATCCCTTTTCCTCTTTCTTATATCATAGTTTTTTTTTTTTTTTTTTTAATTTAGGAGGGCTTTAATTTTGTGCATACCAATTTTTAGACCCCTTAAAGGTCAGGGGCCATGGCATTACTTATTTAAGGATTCAGTTACCCGAAGCCTATCATTTATTCTTCTCTCCAAAGGAATTATACAGAGTTAATAGCACTTCAGTGAGGAATAAAATATGAATATATTGATTTCTCTGTAAGTACCATGTACCCCTAAATAGGGTTTGAACCAAGCTCTGGCATATGGCTAAGGCTAAGGCCAAAATGAGGCCCCTTGCTGCCTTTTCTTAAATCCTTACCTAATGTCCTAAATCCTTATTTATTCCTTTTTTTTTCCTTTCCCCCAAACTGAAGGTGGAATCTTTTTTTTTTTTTTTTAAGATTTTATTCATTTATTTGAGAGACTGAGATAGAGCATGAGAGGGGGGAGGGTCAGAGGGAGAAGCAGACTCCTTGCCGAGCAGGGAGCCCGATGCAGGACTCGATCCAGGGACTCGATCCAGGGACTCCAGGATCATGACCTGAGCTGAAGGCACTCGCTCAACCAACTGAGCCACCCAGGTGCCCTGAAGGTGGAATCTTTAATTCTAGAGCAATGGCATATATTTTTATTTGCTTCTCTAAACGTGTTTAATTATTTCCTCTCTGTAGCAACCAGGTTTTTCTCTTACTAATTTTTTACATGGTCCAATATGACTGTCCTGGCCCTGACTGTCTAATTCAAGTCCTATCACTAGTTATATAGTCTCTATTTATTCTTCATTTATTTGTGGTTAAGCAAAGCATTGATTTTGGAACTGGTGTCCATTCTTCTCTAACAAGATGTGGCCATGGTGAGATCATATGGCATATAGGGACCCTCCTTCCAGGCTCTCTCAGAGGGAAATTAAATCCAGAAAAAGGAATTAGATGTGTGGGACTTGATAGCTTCAGAACACCTATCTAAGCTGGGTTATTCCCTAGAATTAAGACAGATGTGGACAGAATGGAATGTTAAAAGGGTAAAATGGATGACAAATAATCAGGATATGTTATAAAAATAAAAAGGATATGTTATGAAATCCAGGACTTGGGCAATCACATCATTTCTCCTTACTACCAAACATTACTTGTAAATTGCTACATATTTATATGATTAAATTGATCATTATTGAATAGTTAAATCCAACTATTCTTTAATAATAATCTTTAAGAGTTGTTGAACATAAAGATCTATCCCTATGCATATTTATTGATAAAGATATAGATAGGCAGACAGGTAGAAATAATTTGGTAAATATAATGGTCATAAATGTCATGTTCTTATAAATGAGATAATTTAATTTGGTCTTATTTGATTTTAATAAAAGAAAATCTAAGTTGAAACTCTAGAGCCACCACATTCAGTTGTTCAGTTTATAATATGAATGGTGCTCCCTGAATTTGGACAATGAAAATTCTGCACAACTGTATGTGGCTGTCCCTCAATCAAATAAATATTTCTATTCATTTATATAGTCTATGTATTTATTTATATATTTATTCTAATATTTCTATCCTACTAATGATCTAGATTTTTTGTGTTTTTTAAAAAATGGTTCATGGCTGCTGTATTCTCTGAGTTTTTCATTTTTAAAATATTTATCTTTTTTAATTTTTGAAAGATATTTTAGCTGGATACAATATTCTTCGATCATACTTTGTTTCTCTCAGAACATTAGAGATATTGCTCCAACAGTTTTTGGAAATCATTGTTTTGGGGAAGTGTGAAGCCAATGTGACTTTTTTTTTTTCCCTGCAGGGAATTCCTAAAGAATTTTTTCTTTATTTTTAAAATCAGTAACTACCAGGTATATCTTTTTGCTGATCATTGTATTTGCTTTATTTCCTGGAAAGAGTGTTTTTTTGATATATAAATTTAGGTTGTCCTTTCTTTGTAGATAGTGTTTTGTGTTATATCTTTGAATTTATTTTGTTCTTCATTATTGGGGTTATAGAACTCAAAACCACTTATTGTATCTTTATTGTTGTCACAGTTTGTCCTTCATATCCATTATCATTTCTCTAATTACTTTAGTTGTTTTGGCTTTTTCCTCTGCATTTGCTGTAATTACCTCAAGTGTTTCCTCTATATTAGTAATTCTATTTTGTTTCTTGCTTCCTCTAACTTATTTAGAAATTCTTTTTTTAATTTTCATTCTTATTTTTAATTTATTTTTACTTTTTTAGTAGGTCTTTTAAAATGCTATTTTTTTCTTATGCTGCGATTTCCTATTTCATCTTACCTCACTGCTTTTTAACTTCATTTTTAGGTTGATAAAGAGCTTACTTTGTTAAATTTAATCTTTTTATTGTGCTCTTCTAGACAGTGCATTCATAATGAATTTTTTCCATTATTTACATTTTTGTTTCAGAACAGTCTAGTGCATTCCATTTTGCACACCCTTGTTATTGTCCACTCTTTTGTTTCTATAGTGCAGTATCTATAGTTGCTATGCCATTTTCCTCCCTAAAATGTTGCTTATGTTTAACATAGGTACTACTTTTCCAGACATTCTCTTTGCTTTGATAAAATATGGATGAATTTCCCTGGATTTGGTTCATCATTCCCTCTAAGCTAAATTTTTGGGCTGGGAAATTGGTATTCCATCCACTTTTATGTAGCTTGAGAGTATGGAATTGTTTCTGGAATTCATTAGAGCTGAGACAAAATTGTATGAAATTTTACCATAATAATCTGAACTTTGCTCTCCTGAGACATTGTAAACTATGGTGTATCAAAATTCACTTTACCTTATCATGAACATATCCCATTCCCATGGTGAGGAGATATCTTAGGGCTTTAAGTAACTCTCTTAATTCAGTGTGGAGTTCTAAAGCCTTTGTTTCCAATAGATAGCCCTAAAAACTTCTCTGATTTCACCAGTCTCTAATCCATGCCTCTCCATACTTACTTCCTACCCCTTTTTCCAAACTAATCAGAAGAGAGAGAAAGAGGGGTGCCTGGCTGGCTCAGTCAGTACAGCATGTGATTCTTTGTTTTGGGGTCATGAGTTTGAGCCCCACAATGGGTATAGAGATTACTTGAAAAAAAAAAGAGAGAGAGAGAGAGAGACACACACAGAGAGGGAAACAGAGAGAAAGAGAAAAGGGGTATCATCCCATCTCAATTTACTTGTCTCCAAATTTGGGATGGTTAGTGAGAATTATCAGAACTTTTCAAGTTGCCAGTGCTAGAAATTCAGTGTACATAAAAGCTCTATGAAGACTTCCACTAAAGAAATCTACCTGATTTTGCTAAATCCAGCATTTCTCATATTTATATCATTTGTTTTTCCTCTGGGATAGGGCCCAATATTAGTTTGTGATACCCGATTTCTGAAGTCCCCTGAATCCACATATCCTAAATAGGGTCTTGACATCCAACCAATAGAATGAGGGCCAGTCCCCAGTGTGGGGTTGACCTGAAAGCATGTGGATTGGGAAGGAGGGAGAAGCTTATATGGGGCATAGGGCAGTGGAACATCATGGATGATGCCCCATGGCTGAAGCTCCACTGACATGATTTTTTGGTATTGGCTGAGAATAGGAAAAGTCAGAAACAGTCTAATTTGTATTATAGAGAGGATGAAGGGTTGAAACTAGAAAAGTCAAACTCCAAAGACTAAATGTTTAGTCAGGACAGAAGGTTAAGCCAGGAAGATTTAGGAGTTGGATAAATGCAGGAACAGAGCGGGAAGTAAAGAGCAAGGATTGGAGATAGAAAGTATCAGAAGTTCAAAAGATAATTGTCTACTATTAACTATTTTTTTAAAAGATTTTATTTATTCATTTGAGACACAGAGATACAGAGAGAGAGAGAGCATGAGCAGGGAGAGAGGCAGAGGGAGAGGGAGAAGCAGGCTCCCCGCTGAGCAGGGAGCCCGATGCGGGGCTCAATCCCAGGACGCTGGGATCATGACCTGAGCTGAAGGCAGACGCTTAACCATCTGAGCCACCCAGGCGCCCCAATTGTCTACTATTAAGTAGGGGTGTCAAGTCTCTGGGGATGCCAATCTATGGTATTAGAGGCTCTGGAATTTAGGAATATTGACTGTTAATTGGCTCTGTTTTAAGTTCTGTCTCTGATGGAGAGGACTATTTCAGTTAATCCTTGAGAGTATTCAAACAATATGAGGTTTTCTAGGTACTAGCTTACCCTAGATGTCACTGCCAATTGCATTAAAAAATATTTTAATATTTATTCAATATAAAAATATTTAGCTGTCATCCAAATTCACACAACAGTAGGTTGGGGTGCTCATTCTGTAAGAGAGTTACCAGTCCATGTCTTATGCCACACATGTGCCAGGCTGTTGATATACAGAGTTGAACAGATGCAGGTCTTGCCCTCAGAGAATTATTTTCAATCCTAAGGGAGACTACTGTATTGACTGGTTCCATCAGAGTTAATGCCAAACTCTCCTTAACAATACTTGGAAAGTTTTGTTTAAAATGATATCTTATATAAATAAATAAATAAATAAATAAATAAATAAATAAATAAATAAATAAAATGTTATCTTAGAGCAACAGTTCTCAAACTTGGTTTCACATTATAATCACCTAGGTATCTGATGCCTGGTCCTGTTCCAGGGCAATTAAATCAGAATACTTGGGTTTGTGCTTTTGCATCAGTATTCTTTAAAACCATCCTAGTTTCAATTTGTGTTGAGAACCAGTGTGTTAGAAGGAAAATGCAAAGAGTCAATTGCGGAAAACTAAAACAATACCAATGAGTAAACTGTGCACTGAGTTTTAAATACTTAAGCATATCTATAAATATGTATACAACAAATTGCAGACATAACACAGTTATATAGTTCATCAGGGTTTTTTTCTGCTCTCAATTACCAGTCTCCCTTCACTAGGGTATTGGTAAAAACCCATAGCTAGTTTTGACTGTGTTAGTGTCTTTGTTCTGGTTCTGTTATTGACTGTGATCCAATACTTTTCTGTCTTCTATTTTTGCTTTCTATTTTATATTACCCCATATCATTTACCTTAGTATGAAATTCTTATTACATAGTACTCTCACTTACTCAGTCTGCAACTATGGTAATTCAATCATTGGAATAGAAAACAACCATTCTTTTTTTTTTTCTTAAGATTTTTAAACTTATTTGAGAGAGAGTGCACACATGCGAGTTGGGAGAGGGACAGAGGGGGAGAATCTCAAGCAGACTCCACACAGAGCGAGGAGCCCTATATGCAGGGCTTGATCTCACGAAACCATGAGATTGTGACCTGAGCCAAAACGAGAATCAGATGCTTAATGGACTGAGCCACCCAGGTGCCCCCAAAATAGTCATTCTTAAATCTGGCTTCATTTTAATCAACTGGAGAGCTTTTAAGAAATGCTGATGACCGGGCTTTACCTCCAACCACTTAAGTCAGAATTTCTAGGAATGAGACCTAGTCAATTGTATTTGTTTAAAAATATCCCAGATGATTCTATGTACAGCTGGGATTAAAGACCCCAGAATTATTGATTAGGGTCATAATGGACCCTAAAGAATTATGACTCCTTGTGTCCATAAACTTTTGCAATGTAACTTCTCCTATCAACAGATGGAGTCTGTTTCCCCACCTGGACTATAGCTGACTCTTTAGGTGAATACAGCACATGAGTAAGTGCAGGTGAGGTCAGAAGAGGAATCACCTAAGAACAATGGAAAGTAATAAAAATTTTTTTAAGCCATTTAGTTTAGGGGTGGTTTGTTACCCAGAAAAGTCTAACTGAAATACACTATTATGGAGGCTTTCTGTAATAAGCAATGACAAAAAAGAGGTACTTTTGATTTTTTCCTTTACCTCTATTTTTATTGCTGTTGCCAGAACCACTCTAACACTTGCTTCTAAAGCTCTTTCTATTCTCCTAGGTTTCTTCTTCAAGATTCTTTTACTGCTGGCAGAATGAGATTTAGGCAGACAAAGAAGAATTTCATGTCATTGTACAAATGCCTTCCTGTTTTTCTCTAGGGTACTTTTTTAGTCTGATTGCCAAATGTTTCCTTTATAACTATAAAGATCAAACGAACCACCTGCCCCTGGGGCTGTGGCTCAGGCAGACTTTCATAACACTACATGTGGATTGCATCAACACTTAGGAGACTCGGTTTCACAAGTTAAGGTCCATTATAAAGAAATCCCCTTGTATTAGCAAGATGGCCACATTTAGGTTGATCCAAGAACAATTTGAAGTCTCCAGTCTATTTGTTTAGTGTGGATCATGTAAAAGAGCTGTCGTTTGCACCCTCACTATACTCTCAGTGATAAAAATTACTATAATTTTGCCTTAATAATATTAACTATTTTAACAGGTCTGACTAGAAGGTCTTCTTTGCAAAATTAGCACTGAAAAAGAACAAGAGTCGTCTATATCACTTGTTGGTAGGAAAATCTAGGTTGATGGGAGGAAATGTCAAGGATTTGGAGTCCAAAGAGATGGATTTGAAATTCAGTTCTACTACTTAGCTCTTGTGTAGCCTTGAGTAAATCACTAATTTCTTTTTTAAACTTAGTTGCTTTATCTGTAAAATTGAGATAAAAATAACTGTCTCCAGAATATATCTAAGAATCAAAAAAAGATACCATATTTAATATTCCTTTTCAATTTTTAAAGCTTAATTAAATATAAGATGTTATTGCTGTTGGTATAGTTACTGGTATAGATAGCATCAGGAAAGAATAAACGGAAAAATTCTTTGACAACAGCTGAGAAAAGCTACTCATATTCTCACAGCATTAGGGAAAGTGAATGCTTTATATAGCTTCACAGTTTTCTTTAATCTCTGAATCTCAAAGCACCTTGCAGAATACTTTTATTAATTTATAAAACCCCATGAAATACATTTGTTCCCCCTTAAACTTCCTTTTAAACAATGTACCTTTTCTAGGACATACAGTAAGTTTAAGCCTAACCCAATAAGGGCCCTCAGATTTCTGAATGAATAAAGAGGGGTTCTGATCTTTTTTTTTTATGTTGTAATTTTTGTGTGTTATTTAAAATATGCAAGTCTCTTGATCTTGTCTGCCTTTACTCAAAGCCTGTCCCTTGATGCTTTGATGTATTGAAGATGCCTCTGAAACTCAAATCCTAGACAGGTGGCAGTCTTCATTCCTTACATGTTAGGGTAGGGATAAGGTTTGGGGAGAATTTATTAATTTCTTTCTTCCTTAAGTATCTGAAAGATGCCCATTAAAAATATGTGAACCAGATTCTTATACTTGGAGCCCAAGTTGAATTCTAGTTGGAATCAGAGCTGTTGAAGGCTGCATTTTACTCTTTGGCTCCCTGACTAGCATGTAGGAGTTTTTCTTTTGGCTTACTTAATGGTAATCTGATGATATGCATGACCTAATGGGGCGTTTAGCCAAGACTTGTTTAGGCACTAGAAAATGCAGCTATAATTATTCTCTGTATGTCTGTGCTTCTTTTTCAAGGAGTTCAGAGAGCTCTGCATACATTATTTAATCTTCCTGATAAGGCGAGCTAGATGAATTTTGTTATTATGTTAGAAAAATTTACCTTCACTCTTCCTCTTGTCATATCTTCTGGCATCTTTGCTTGTTGACATTTAGTAGTCTGATTTTTTCCATGGATGTTCCAAATTGTTCTCTTTCCCCTATAAAATAAACCTGATTTCCGTCTATTCCTTCAACCTCTACTCTTAAAGTGTATGTATGTGTATGGGTAATGAACATATATTATGTTCTAGTCCAAAGAAGTGTCATTAATGGTGAATTTCTTAGTTTGAGACCAGTAGTGTGTGAGAAAGGATGATACATTTTGGGGGACATGTGGACTTTTTGCTATCCTTCAAAATAAGGATATGCATAATCAGTTCTTATGCATATCCTTCAAGATAAGGATATGCATAATCAGTTCTTCTGCATAAAACTGATTCTGTTTATATCTTCTTTTATGCAGGAATTACCTGTTACAAACTCTATTTTAGGGTGAGGGGAGACTGAGGTACAGTACAGTACATGAAAACATAAGCCAATTTTTGGTAGGTTATGATTCTGATTATTAATGTTTATGGCCTAATATCTGCTTTTGACAGTCTCACTTATAGGGATTTCCAATACTCAGTGCTGAAACTTAGATCAGATAATCAGAGTACTTTGAATTCGAGGCTTCCAGAAGTTTATGAAACTGACTTTTCTTTATAAATTTTGCTGAATTATTTCCTATTTAACTCAACACATGTTTACTGCAGGGAGTTTTCCATATTAAGTCAGTTGAAAAATGAGCCATTTTTTACCCCTAAGGATTGTTTTTCTCTCTTCGAGAGATACACAGACATACACAGACTAAAGTCTTTAGTTTTGAACTCTGGTAATTATTAATTCAGTGGTGTGTGCAATGTGCATGTTCAGGTGATATGAGTGGTTAAAACACCAATACTATTTACTTCACTTACAGTGTAGGACTCTTTCCCCTAAGACCAAATTCACTATCAATCTAATTGCCACAGGATTGTTCAGCTTTATATAGGATTACCCTTCCATGGATGTCTTCCAGAGCTTATTCACAGGAGACTTATGTAGAGGTCATGCTGGCTTTTCTAAGTAACTTTCTGGAAGGGAAGAGTAGATAGATGCTTGCTTTTGCAGTTTGAATATGTTTTCCTTTAGCAGTTTGATGTAATAGGAAGGAGTATGGACTTTCAAGTCAAAAAGGCCTAGGTTTGAATCTGCATTCTGCTGCTTACTGGTTGTATGACCTTAGGCAAATTAATGACCTTTCTAAGCCTATACTTCTTTCCCTGTTAAAGGAGATTAATAATGTCTAATTTATCAGAGTGCCTTAGAAAAACATGAGACAATGCAAATAAAGACATGTTGCACATGCCAATCTTAATGAATCCTTAATATATATTAGTTACTTTTTCTTCCTGTCATATGTTGGCCAGAGAGTAATTTGGTATTTTGGTTTAATAAGATAAAATAAAATAATATATAAAAGTAAATAATGAGGCATACAAGTATAATAAATTTTAAGAGTCATTTTATACTTGGTAGGGTACATAATTAACTCAGAGAACCCAATAATTTTGTATAAATTACTACCATGTTTTTGTCAGATAGAAAAATAGGAACAAAAGCAAAATCAGGGGCACCTGGGTGGCTCAGTTGTTAAGCATCTGCCTTCGGCTCAGGTCATGATCCCAGGGTCCTGGGATCGAGCCCCACATCGGGCTCCCTGCTCTGCGGGAAGTCTGCTTCTCCCTGTCCCACTCCCCCTGCTTGTGTTCCCTCTCTCACTGTGTCTCTCTCTGTCAAAAACTAAATAAAATCTTTAAAAAAAAAAAAAAGCAAAATCAAACTATTGGGACTACGCCAAAACAAAAAGCTTTTGCACAACAAAGGAAACAATCAACAAAATGACAAGGCATGCGTTGGTGGTATAGTGGTGAGCATAGCTGCCTTCCAAAATGACAAGGCAACCTACTGAATGG
Source organism: Mirounga leonina (assembly GCF_011800145.1). Lineage (NCBI taxonomy): Eukaryota > Metazoa > Chordata > Mammalia > Carnivora > Phocidae > Mirounga > Mirounga leonina. The sequence continues at coordinate 32,868,493 of NW_023270447.1, forward strand.
GAGAAGATATTTGCAAGTGATTTGTCTTATAAGGGGTTAATATCCAAAATATATCAAGAACTTATATAACTCAAAACTGAAAAACAAATAGACATTTTTCCAAAGAAGATATACAGATGGCCAGCAGATACAGGAAAAGATGCTCAACATCACTAATCATTAGGGAAATCCAAATCAAAACCACAACGAGGTATCACCTCACACCAGTCAGAATGTCTAGTATCAAAAAGACAGAAATAACAAGTGTTGGCAAGGATGTACAAAAAAAGGAACCCTTGTGCATTCTTGGTGGGGAGGTAACTTGGTGCAGCCACTGTGGAAAACAGTTTGAGAGTTCCTAAAAAAAAAAGAAAAAAGAAAAAAGAAAAGTAACTGCAGTGCTGGATACTTACCCAGAGAAATAAAAAAACTTTTTCTTTGAAAAATGGTACATAAATATACAATGGAATATTACTCAGCCATAAAAAAGAATGAGATCTTGCCATTTACAACAATATGGATGAACCCTAGAGGACATTGTGCTAAGTGAAATAAGTCAGAGAAAGATAAATACCATATAACTTCACTTATATGTGGAATCTAAAAAACAAAACAAATGAACAAACCCAAAAAAGCAGAAGCAGACCCATAAATATGGAGAACAAACTGATGGCTGCCAGAGGGGAGAAGGGTGGAGGATGGGCAAAGAGTAAAGGGGAGTGGGAGGTTCAGGCTTCCAGTCATGGAATGAATAATTCACGGAGATGAAAGCATAGGGAAGATAGTCAGTCAATGGTATTGTAACAACATTGTATGGTGACAGATGGTAGCTACACTTGTGAGCATAGAATAATGTATAGAGTTGTCAAATCACTGTTGTACACCTGAAACTAATGTAACATTGTGTGTCGACTATACTTCAATTAAAAAATAATATTGATACATTCATTTATCTGCATTTTTTGTCAAAGTGTTTATTGAGTGCTATTATTTCCTAAGTACTGTACAGGTACTAGAGATACAATGGTGAGTATTATAGACGTGGATTCTGGAGTTGGCCTGCTAGAATATTTTCAGTTTATAGATAGGAAAAATTAAGAAGGAAACTACTTAAGGAGTATTGACTTTGATCTCAGTTAACATAAAATCCCTGGTATTATATCTCAAATGGGATTTATCATCATCTTGTAGCCAATTTACTTCCCTTAGTTCCAGTCAGTAATCGGGAATTTTTTCCTAGGCTGTGCCTGGAAACTCCATGGATAGGAAGGTATGCTGGGTTTTTCAACCATTACAAGGAAATTTGACTGAGGTTTAGGTCAGTTATAACTCTGGGACCACTTAACATGCTATCAAAAGAAAGATTCTATTTTTTCCCTCTTAAGAAGGCAATATTGACCAAAGCCAGTTAGTACTCCTGGAAAAGAGAAGATTCACCATTTTTGTGTTAGCGGGATCTAGCTCAGCCATCCCTCTAGGAGAAAAGCATGGCCTTGGGTGGGATTATGTTTCCTGTGTTACTGCACTTTCTGCTCCCATTGGAGCAACTTGACCCATCCCCTGGAATTATGAGAATGAGGTACACATCCAGATTGCAGCTTAATCACTTGTTTAGTGCTTGTGGGTGGTTGTCTTAAGCCCAAGGATGGTTGAGAGTAACCACCAAAGAGATTTTTCCCTTCTGTGCTTTCTCCCTCTCCCCCTCTCTGTCATTTCCCTTGTTGCTCTCACTCTCTCTCTTTTTCTCATTTACTTTCTCTACACCTCTGATGCCCAGCAACTTAGTTTCTTGTTTTGCTGCTGTGTGAGGTTTAATCATGTCCCCAGGAAGAGGAATAATTATTAAACCACTGGAAATTTAATGATGGGTATTTATTCCCCAACCTTAGTAATTTTGGTGTCTAGGGTTTGGCATACCAGTCAGTGGAAACCAAAGTGGATAAATGTCATCAAACCGCACGTGATTTTCCAGTGATTTACGTGTGTTTGTTGTACTCCAGATGGGCAATTACTGATGCCCTGCTCTTCCCTTTATTATCAAGCATCTCATGATCAAAATAACAAAGACTTAACAACAAATTCAACTCTCTACAGTGGTGGCAAACAGGTGTCATTTTCTCCAGTATGAAGTCATTTCTTCAACACTGTTATGCTGTAGCATTTCCTTTTTGGGGTGCTTGTCATTGGTCTCCTGAGCTCCTTTTTTTAGAAATTTTGAAAGTTGTCTTTACCTCTAACTTAAGATTTCAAATTGTTAGGAAAAATGTTAGACTTTATTTTTTTTCTGATGAATTGCTGTTAACCTAATATATTATGTATTTGCTTATTTATTATGTTTATATTTATTGTCTGTCTCCTCTCACTAAGATTTAAGCTTATCTTATTTAAGCCCAAAGGCAGGGATCTTTGCCTCTTTGTCCTGGCACATATGAGACACTCTTAATATTGGTTGAAAAAGTGCTGAATGAGTGAATGAATGAATGCTACTAAATCCTCAGGAGAAGACTTGCCTGAAATTACTATTTTTATAGTTGAGAGAGACCTGTGTTTAATTTGCCACTTTTTATCTGTGTAAACTTAATAGGTTACATAACCTAAGTATTCATTTATTTATCTGTATTATGGGGATTTTTTTTTTGAAGATTAAGATTGATAGGCACTAATTAAATGAGATAATGCATGAAAAAGTATTCAACACAGTATCTGGCATATAAGGTCAGTGCTCAGACATTGAAATTATAACTTATGAAGTTGTTGCCCTTCAATTTAATGTTGTGCAATTTTGAGAAATACAGGACTATGTTCATGAAAGAAAGATGTTTTTTGATGCTGATCTTTATTTTGTTTTAGCTGAGGCTCCATTGGAATACATATTAAATAAAGATAGGAACTTTGCATGTTTTTCATTCCTCAATGTATTTTGACAACTGGGATGGTGCCAGCATAGAGTAGGTACTCAATAAATATTTGTTGAGTGAACTATTGAACGTTTAAGATGGGGATTAGCTCTACAAACCTAACTTTCTGAGCCCAGTGGTGATCTGTTGAATTAATGGCAGAGATATCAAACTACTATTCTACAAATGCCCCAATTTTTTCATTGTTTTGAGTGAAAAACCGTAAGAAGAACATTGTGAGAACTAAAAGTGAAGGGCAGGAAAAGCTGGAAATTATCTAGAAATTCAGACTATGCAGAGTTATTCTGGCCAATTCAGATTCATTTGGACTTTTAGTTTTCTTATTCCACTTGACTTTCTAAAATACCTGGATCCATGATACTTAATTTTACTTCATATTCTCTAGCTTTTGTCTGAAACAGAGCATTTCATCTAATCTTAGCTTCTTGTAGGTAAATGCCTTGGTGGTAAGGCATGTAGCTTTCAGGAGAAAAGATACTATAGACTCCCTGGTGAGTATACCTTTCTGGGTCCTGCTGCAAGCCAGGGCTCTGAAAATACCACAATCCAAAAGGGTGCTGAAATATAGATCTTCTATGAAGTTAAAGCAAAACAAAACAAACGAATCCATGGTCTGTTTTCCACCCTACTAACTCAAGTTGTTCTGCTAAGTAACTACTTTAGCTAACCTTTATTGTATTTTCAAATGATTATGGTTGTATTTTGATGTTCTACTTATAACCAGACATTTATTGGCAATGCTCTAGCTCTATGGCTACTTTTTAAAAATTGCACTTTATTAAAACATTTGATTGGATAATGAACTAAATTTCTCAAAAAAATTACATCAGGCAGTTCACAGCCATATGATTTTATTTCCATATTTTTTTTTAAGGCTCAGGTTTTGGTTTTGTTGTTTTGTATTCCAACAAATATAATTCCTTTCCATTATATTAAATTTTAGCAACCAGAAGTATTGCTATTGCTATTCTTAAGATTTTAAATGTATACTATTATTTTATTTTTGTTTTCCCTATTATTTTAGAGGATAAAACATTTTAAGTGGATTTTGTAAGTGCTAAAATAAAGCCTAAAACTTTTCCAAAAATAAAGATTCTGAATAGTTTGGGTTTTGAAATAGGTTCACAACTGCAACTCAAGACAATGAAAGTTGCAGATAAATTTGAGAATGCCATGTTCATATCACATAGGTAATTTTTAACACAAAGATTTATATCGTCTTGGGATGACCAATCTTTTAAGTAAAATTCATGAAAATCCAACCTCTTTTGCAATTGTAAGAAAAACAATTTCACCAACATTTAACTGTTGAACCAACTCCTAAATAATTGAGCCCCCAAATATTTTCCTATACTTACATTTTGAAGTTTTTCTTTTTAGTGTTTTTTTGTTTTTTTGTGTTTTTTTTTTTTGCAAGGTATATTTGCTTTTAATAAGTATAAGAAAGCAGGGAGTATCTCTTAGAAATTTTTAAGATACAGAACTGGAATGGACTTAGAAGTCTAGAAATGAGAGAATTACACTATAGACATATGACGGTGTGTGTGTAGTTTTGAGGACTATTAATCCAGGGGAGTCAGATGCAGTGTGATTGTAGCCTGTGACTCCACCAAATTCATAGTCATTATTAGGAAGGGCAGTTTTCTTGTAGTCAGTTTCCTTATCTTCTGCATTGACAGAAAAAGCAGTCTGATGACAAGAAAAACAGATTTGTACTTATAAAGTTTGAAAGTTGTTTTTCAAGACGGAGAACATATCAGCTTTTCTCCCCCCACCCCCTTGCTCTATAAATAGCTCCTGGCAGGCAGAAACAACTCTGATTGCACGAGATGAAGGAGAACAAGCAGCAGGCTGTAGTGCAGAATCAATGGCACGGTGCCAAGAGCTTCATCAAATGAATAATAGCTTCCACTTGACAATCAGTAAAGTGCCTCTTCTCCTACGGATTTAGTTTTTAATGATGATTAGAGAGGATGGGCCCCTAAAATTTCTCTGGTAGAAATGACCTCCTATTAATTTCTATTCCTTGAAATGCTGAATTTCAAAGCTATTTTACAGCTGCAAAACCAAAGGCACTGACATAAAGGAACTATTATCTTTGTAATTGTAGCAACAAGTACTAAATTTGTCATTGATTAACAGAGACTTTTTAACTTTATGATCCTTTGTTGGTTGAGTCCCCCTATTTGGAGCTCTGCTGATTTACTTGCTTTGAAAGTCAAATGTTACATTTTAGACCCAACAGCTATCAGAATAATGTCCTTTGTTTTAACATAATAAATATTTCCTTATAACATCCTTACATTGATTATTATGCAGCGAAGGGTGAGGGTCAAGTTCGAGTTTATTAATTCTATATAGTGTTCTGCTTTCTATGCAGGTAATGAAAAAATTCTAAACAGCCGTGCTTAAACTACATGTAGGAATACCACATTTATTAAGCAAAGATCTTCGTCAGAATTTTTAAAATTCCTAACGCATTTTTATCTATGTGAATGTATCTAAAGCAGGTTTTCCAAGAGGAATTAGATATAGAAGAAAGCCTCGTAAGAATAAAGATGTTTATATTGATATCAAGTGACAAGACTACAGGCCTACTTTATCAAATCAGGCTATCAGTTATAAAGTAATGTCCTTGGTGTTAAAAATAACCCATGGTATATCTCCATCATGTAATACATGACATTCTATTGTTTTATAAATGAAAGTTTGGTTGTAAAGAGCAATTCAAGAGAAGACAATGGCACTTCACAATGGTTTGTGTTTAGTTTTCTTAGTAATAATAATAAAAAAAAGCATAATGAAATGCTTGCTTCAAAGGTTTTTAAATTTAGCGTGACTTTGAAAAGCCACAGAGTGCATGCTGTTGAATCTCAATATATTGTCATATGTAAAAGTTCATAAAACTTGTAGAAATACTCAAAATAGTTGAAAAATTTGCAGGGAAATATTTATTAAGAAGTTAAAAATTTTGCCAACCTCTGATTCAGGAGGTTACCTGCTAATGATCTTGATGTTCTTCTTAAGTGTTCTGCGGAGAAATGAGAATGCAGTGAGTTCATTGCCCAATTTGTTCAGGTAAAGAACTTTCTTCAGAATTAAAATGTCCTCTTTTATGAAATAAAATGGTTAGTATGTTTTACTTTTAAAGATCTTTACTTGATAAAATAAAAAAAAAAATTGGCATTTATGGGTTTCACTTTCACTTTAAAAATATCCTGTGAAATCCAAAAGTTAAGCACCTTCTAGCTTAAGAGAATTTAGAAATTAGTCAGCAGGACTTTTCTTTTATTCTCTAAGCTGGTACAAAAAGTCTGTTATAGATGCAGGTCAACCAATTACATGAGGAAGAAATAATGGGGGCGGAAATTAGCAAGCTGTGACACCCAAAAGAAAACAAATCATCAAATACTCTTACAATTATGTCATGCATTTTAGGGAAAAAAATGATCAGGAATTAAAACGATAGGATGAAACTTTTAGAAACTGAATGTCAGAGCTCTAGAGAGAAGCTTAAACATGTTACTTTCTTTCCGTCACCACTAATATCCATGTTACTTTTTTAGTGGAACCTATAGAACACATCATTGTTTGAATAGAAAGGATTTAAAATGAAAACAAAAAATATCCTAACATTTCCAACATTAGAGCAGGATGTTCCTGCTACTATATTATTTCTCAATATAGGAATGAAATAATTTTATATACTTTATTAAGATTTGGCTATTCTGGTAGGCCTACAAAGCTAAAGCTTTTTTTTTTTTTTTTTTCTTTTTTGAGGAGAAGGTAGCATTTCCTTTCAAGTATGACTTAATTCCTGGTATTAGTTGTCTAGGGAAGAAGTAGGTCTCTCGAAAAGGAAACTAAGACTGTCTGAAAGAAGTAAAAACTATTTAAAGGGAAAGTTTGGGAGGTAAAGGGAGTAGAAAGGACTGGAATGGTTGAGTCATGGGCTTCCTAAGAATAAGTCTGCTATCCTACGACCAGAGTCTTCATTCTGTCAGATGTGTTATTTCTATTCCTTTTATGCCATGTGTTTCTTTTCCTTCTTGCTTTCTTTACTATTTAATAATCCTATCTGAAATTTCCGGCTTGGTTCAGTTGCATAAAGTGGCATAAAGAGAACTACTTGCAGAGTACTTAAGGGAGGGGTGCAACCCAGAGGCCAGTGTGATGTTGGCACCAGGACCCCGAGTGAGAGACCCTCAGCAAGGTCAGGTGCAGAGGAACAGGGTCATATTACCTGGTAATCTGCTTTTTCCCACCAGGAAAGTTTCTTTTCAGTATTGATCCTGGAAAGATTTAGACAGAGCTGGCTATGTAAGTTGCAGGGTTCAGGAAAAATGGCAAAATGAAAATGTGGGGGCCCCAGCCAGGGGCAGGAAAGTCAATATCCCCTTCACACAGACCAGCTGCTGACCAGTTTATTGCAGCTGGGGTCCAGCACCAGGCCTCCTTGATACTTCTGTGGGATTGGGAAAGAGATCCCACAGAGTCACCCACTAAAGGCACTGCCCCTCTGACAGCCCAAGATTCAGCAAGTGCACACCTGACCCAGACTCTCTCTGAACCTAACTCCGTGCAAGGGAGCAAGGAGGGTGGTTGGACGAGGGGGAAGTGACCTCCTTCAGCCAACTCAAACTGTACCCCAGACTGAGGGTGGCAGTGGTGGAGGGCCAGAGCTGGGAGAGTTTCAAGATAGCCACCCCAGAGCATTAAATCCAAGTAGGGCCCTTCTGAGCACGAGACCCTGTGAGACTGCACCAGTTGCAGATCCATGAAGCTGGTCCTGGGTGTAGGATATATTTTATTAAAGAAGATATACTAGACCTTTATTTATCTTTTATTATTTTTTTAAGATTTTATTTATTTATTCAACAGAGAGATAGAGAGCACAAGTAGGCAGAGCGGCAGGCAGGGGGAGAGGGAGAAGCAGGCTTCCCGCTGAGCAGGGAGCCCAATGCGGGGCTCAATCAAAGGACCCTGGGATCATGACCTGAACCAAAGGCAGCCACCCAGGCGGCCCATACTAGACCTTTACATCACACTGTGGCTTTGACCCTCTTTCCCTAAACATTTTTTGTCGCTATAGTTGTTTACTTTTTACATTTGCTGTAGTAGAGTGAAACAGTGCTTGCTCACCTGAAGCAAAGGTTAGCTGGTCTCTTTTTACAAGATGGCTGATAGAATTCTTTTCCCTGTGGAACTGATTTTCACTGTAGGAGAACACAGATCCTCTAGAGGGTGTCCTGTTAACAGGCCCAAACTCAGTTTTTTAGAGTAAGGAATTGCCAAAGTGAGAGGCAAATAAGGCCAAATCTATTTTTGAAAATACAACCGTGGACTCATTCCTCATAGGAAATAAGTACAAGTATCAATAGTACTGTTGAACATGGAGGAAGTCAACGTTTTGGCTTTTGCAGCCATTGAGAACTTACAGAGCAGAAGAGTTAGCTGGCTAAGGTGATCGAATATAAAGGGATTCTGATAAATGGTTGGGTGTCTCATTGATGGAAAGATCAAGCTTTGCATTCAGTTCTTTCCTTTTATTCTCCTAACCCTGAACACATAGAAATCGACATTGAATGGAAGAACCAGATACTTACTTCACTAGTCATATATATATTATGTATATATTATGTATATATATTTATATGTATATAAAATATATATATATTTTAAGATTTTATTTATTTATTTGACAGAGAGAGAAAGCGAGAGAGGGAACACAAGCAGGGGGAGTGGGAGAGGGAAAAGCAGGCTTCCTGTGGAGCAGGGAGCCCAAAGCGGGGCTCGATCCCAGGACCCTGGGACCATGACCTGAGCCCAAGGCAGATGCTTAACAACTGAGCCAACAGCCACGCCAGTCATATATATATATTTTTTTTTCTCCTCTTCTGTTTCTCTTCTAATTCTCCTCCCAACCTCCTTTCCATTTCTTTTTTGGCTTGATAATTATGAATAGGGAGAGGTTCACTAGGAACATAGATATGTACTACTGAGCCTAAGGTGATGAAGGAAGATAATACCAGGACCTAGTATTAGAATAATTCAAATTTTCAGAGGTAACATGGATAATATTTAAAGTTCCTTCCTCTATATCCCGCATATTCCTACTACTCCTTATCCTCTGCTCAACTTCCTAGATTATATAGACCCGTGAAAATTTTCACAAGATTCACAGGACTGCATATTATTTAGAAAAATACCTCAAAGAGTATACAGAGGTAGCAATAACATATGTAATAAAGAAAGGCAGACTTAATTTTGTAGGAAAATATGTATATATATTTTATATTGTTTTATTATTGTTTTTTGGTACTTGGAGTGCAGAAGACTGAGTTAGTTATATTAGTTTATGGTACACTGTCATCACCAGTCTATGCAAGGACTCTCTCTTGTATTATTTATTTATTTTCCCCTTCAGTCTTATTCCTTAGCCATTCTAATGTGGTTTATGTGTGTGTCTTTAGTTATATATATATATATTAAAGTGTATATTATTTATATTATTTTTATGTTCACACCTTTTTATTTATATAATGATCTAGTGTTATAAATCTCATTCTGTCTCTTGCTTGTTTTACTCAGCACTCTGCTTTTAGTATGTATTAGATATCCCTTGTTTCTATTGGTTTTAGGAGAGCTACACTGTCTCCATTTCCCTACCACCAGAAATAGCCCTGTAATGAACTGGTCCTTTGTGTATCTTCTTCTGGATCTGCATAAGGATTTCTTGGGATAGCTACCTAGGGGCAAGGTTGCTGAGCCAAAGGACATGTGTGTATATCTAATTTAATTAACCTCTGTCAAACTGCTTTCAGAATGGGCATATTTACATTCCTACCAAGAGTGCAAGAATATCCCGATATCCTTACATAACATACCTATATCCTTAATCCTTAGCGTTGCTCAGTATTGGCCAATTTGATGAGTGTACACAATATGTCAATATTTAAATTTTAATTTCTCTAATTATTAATAAAATTTATCTCTTAATATGCTTTTTAGTGTTTTGGGTTTCCCCTTATTGCATGTTAATAGCTTTGAACATTTCTGATTTTTCGTTTTTTGTTTGGTTATATGAGGTTTTTTTCATATCTTAATTATTATACCTTTTAGATTTTAGACATTGCCAATATATTTTCCCAAATTGTCCTCTGTCTACTAACTTTGTCCATGGTGCTTATATTAATTAGGAGGTAACTTTGGTGTTTGTAATAGAGCCCCATATTAACAATGGCTCAAACAAGAAAGGTTTATTTCTCTCTCAAGTAACAGTCTGGAGGAGGTGATCCTTCTGTCTTACTATTCCACCATTTCTAGGGTATTGCCTTTCTCAGCATGGTGCAAGATGCCTCACGCATTTGTTGGAAGTTTGCTCACATTTCATTGGCTAAAAAGCAGTCACAGGGCCATATCTAGCTATAAGGAAGGCTAAGCAACGTAATCTTTTACCTAGGTGACCATGCTCCCACCAAAAATTAAGGAATTATGTTAGGTTTAGAGATGGGAGAGTGTATTTGGGAGACAGCAGTCCATCATACCACATTGGCCTTGACTGAACAGAAATCCTAAATTTCAGTATCCTCAAATTATTAGTTTTGCCTTATTTGTGCTTTTGGAATTTTAAGTAATCTTTCACTATCACTGGATGACTATCTTCTTTTACTTTTTAGTTATAAGTTTCTTATATAATTTTAAATCTATCTGGAATTCACCTGCAATTATGGTATGAGGGAGGGATGCAATTATATTTTTCTTTATATAGGAGGCAATTTCCCCAATAACATCTATGCAACAATCTATCTTTTCATCATTTTTTGTATGTTAGTTCAGGTCCTCCTAGAAGCAGATGTCAAAATGGATTTAGACATGCAAGAGATTAATTGGGGGAAATGCCTGTGAAGGATAAAGGGGGGTGCTTAGAGAACCACTCCTCTATGTCTGACACCTGTGAAGGAGAGACAGACAGAAGGTGGATTGGGTAGGAAGAGTCTCAAACTAGAGTTCTAAGAAAGTTTTGGCAAGACCAATGGAGAGTCCTCAAACCAAAGTTACCTGTCCTGGAGTATCACATCTTTTGGGAATTAGTACCCCCATGTGCTCAGTCTTTGGCTGGGAATACCCTGCAGGAAGTGGCCTTGGTATGAATGTGGTTGTGGAAGCACAGGGAGAGCATCTGGGATCATCAATCAACTGTTTCTGCCACAGGAATTCTGATCTATGCATTTTTATAACCACAATTTGTAGGGTCAACTTTATCATATATAATGTTCTCATATTTGCCTGTGTCTATCTTGAGTTTTCTATTATATTCCATTGATCTATTTGTCCCATACTGTGCCATACTGTCTTTTTAATTTACTCTAATTTTTCAAAGTTGCCTTAAACTAATCAAAAATTTTTATTTCTTGAAACCAATTTTAAAATGTTTTACTTTTAAAAAATCTACTTAGAATTTTGACTGGAGTTGTATTGAATTTATGAGTTACTATGAAAGAGAATTGGATCTTTAAAGTCTTATCTCTTCCAAGTGTATAGGATACTTGTCTATTTTTTTATGGTTTTCAATAGTCTAATTTTATCTCTACAAAACCTAGGGTACTTTTTAATGCATAGAAATTTTATAGTTTTTATTATTACTCTAATGGTGTCTTCATTTTATTATATTTTCTAGAAGCTTATTGCTGATACAGAGAAATGCTGTTGATTTTGTGTAGATTGAATTTAAATTTGGCCACCTTGCTGAAAACTCTCAGTAGTATTATATGTTCATTTTGTTGTTATTACTATATAGAAAATCTTCAAATAATGAGAGTTTTATCTCTTCCCTTTAAATACTTTACTATGTTAAACAGAGACAATAAGTATTTTGGTCTTTTTTCTAAACTTCAAGGGAATGTGTTGAAAGTGGAAGGGTTTGTGTACATAACCTTTACCTAGTTAGGGAAGTTTCTGCTAATTCCTTTTTCAAGGAGATGAACCTTCATTTTTCTTTATTTAAAAATTGATGATTGTATTTTTTAGTCTACTAATGTGGTTTATATATATCATTGATAGATTTTTTTTATGTCAAGCATCACTGCATTCTTGGAATAAACTCTACCTGATAATGCTGCACTTAAATAATACAATGTTGGATTCATGAATTAAAACTTTATTTTGAAATTTTCCATCCATATTTAAAAGTGAAATGATATATGATTTTCTTTTCTTATATTATTCTTACCCAGTTTTTGAATCAAGATTGTACTAGCCTCATAAAATGAACTGATCAGTCTTCCTTCCCTTTCTATTTATAGGAATAACTTTAATCTTTGAAAGTTTGGTAGAACTCAACTGTAAGTGTGGGCCTGAGACTTTTTTGGAAAGTCTTTGCTCACCACTTACATTTCTTTAATGCCAATTTTTCTATTCACATTTTCTATTCTTCTTATGTATAGTTTTGCATTTTATATTTCTTCAGAAACTTATCCATTTTGTTGAGGTTTTCACATTTACATAATGCTATTTCATTATTATTATTAAAAATCTCTTGATTTTATAGTTATTTCTCTTTTTTATAGTGTATATTTATTTGTATCTCCTCTTTTTTTTTCTCAACTAGTACTAGCTGAGGAAGATTACTGTTGATCTTTTAAAATAATGACTTTTGGTGTTATGATCCACTCCATTTTCTTTTTTTTAATGTGTATATTTTTAAGATTTTATTTATTTATTTGAAAGAGAGAGAGAGAGTGCACAAGCAGGGGGGATGGGCAGAGGGAGAGGGAAAAGCAGACTCCTCATTGAGCAGAGAGCCCAATGTGGAACTCAATCCCAGGAACCTGGGATCATGACCTGAACTGAAGGCAGACACTTAACCAACTGAGCCACTTAGGCGCCAGTCCACTCTATTTTCTTTTAAATGTTCTATTTAGTTGAATTCTGCTCTTACTTTTTAAAAAATTCTTTCTTTCTCTTTGGAGGATATTTTCTTTCTTTCTTTCATCTTCTTGCTTAGCTATATTTTTCTTCAATCCTTCTTGTGCGCTAATAAGTATATTCAGAGTTACAGATTTCTCCATAAATACTGCTTTAGATGTGCCCCACAAATTTTGGCATATAGTATGAATTTCATTGTTCAATTCTAAATACATTGTCATCTCTCTTATGATTTCTACAGGCTATTTGGTATATATTTTGTAAATTTAAGACATATGGGATTGAAAATTTTACTAACTTCTAGTTTTATTGCAATCTGATTAAGAAGCTAAGTTAATCTTATTTTTTTGACCTATCAGTTTCAGGAAGTGTGTGTTAAAGTCTTCAGCTACAATTTTTTATTTACCTATTCCTCCCACCCCAGTGCTATCTACGTATACTGTTAGGTGCATTTATGTTCTTGCTCTATTATTCCCTATATCAGGGTATAATTGTTCTCTTTGTTACGACTTTTTTCCCATGAACTTTTATGTTGCTGAATGTTAAGAGTGCAATTCCAGCTTTCTTTGGAATTTTGAACAATTTCCAGATTAATTTTTGCCATCCTATTTGTATCATTGTGTTTAAATGGTACTTCTTATAAACAGCATGTTATTAAATTTTTTTTTAAAATTTAAAAACTAGTATGAGAATCTCTTGTCTTTTAAGTGGTATCAAACCCACTTAAATTTATTGTAATCACTATTGTATTAGAACTTATTTTTACAGAGCATTTTGGTTAACTGGTACTCTACCACGCATCTGCTTTATATTCCTGGGCAAGGGCAATCCCCTTAGGGAGTTTAGACAGGGGAGAAGTAGAGGAGTGATTCGTGGCATGTGACTGGTCGGTGGGAATATAGTTTCACTCCAGCAGGAGTTTTATCTTGCCCTGATATTACCCCATGGCAATCACCTGAACTGTAGTTGTGGATTCTTTGGTGATGGGGCAGATGATGACCATCCAAAGATAAGAACAGTTTTAAACATCTCCCTAAACCAGTCCTTAATGCTGTGACATGGTAGACTTTTTTCCAGGCTGCTGCAACCCTATACACTGGTTTCTATAGCTTTCTCCCTAGGAGTTTCCTCATTGTTTTTATAATACTTACTCTGACCCATGTTTGGCTCTGCAGTTTCTCCAGGGATGATTTTGGGGAAAGGAGCTCACACTCTGCTGGTACTATCTTGTTGGGAAGCCACAGATATATTTTATGAATATATTCATAAGAATGATAGTACAAAGATATTTTGGAATAAATTACTAATTAAAAACTACTTGAAATCCCTTAAACAAGGTGACCTTGGCAAATCATCTAGTAGAAATATTAGAAAAGCCAAAATACTTCACATCTGCACCCAGTACTTTCTTTAGGACCAAATCAATCACATCACAGTAGTCCCGAATCTCATAAAATAGCTTAACATGTTAATTTGGTTGGTTTTCCCATCTTTTCTTACTTCCTTTAAGAATCTCTCTGCATCCCTTTCTTTATCCCTGTGGCTCAGAATTTTTTTTTGAAACTCATTCTTGATAACCATGCCGGTCTCTTCTGACTGTGGGCAGTTCAACTTCCCAGGTGGTAGGCTGTTTAACAGGTTGAGATTGCCTTCTCTTACTATCAGCAGGCAGCAGTGTTAACAGCATTAATCCCCAAACCCCGTTCATTTACCCTAATGACACCCTCCTGCACTCATGCACACTCTTGTGTGTTAATGGGATATCCAGGCAGTCCCTACCTCCTCCATTAAGGGACCCACTTGGCCAAAGACCAGAGTCAGTGTTTCTTCCCTGCTTTTCAGGGGAGTGACTTTTGCCAGTATTTCTAGAAGAAACTCCTGCAGTCCCTCTTCTCCTGTGATTAAGGGATGACATTGCCAGCCACAAATGAGCAGGAAGGCAAACCAATTCATTTAAATAAGCTGTGGAGTGTGAAGATTTGTTTAAGAAAGACAACTCTCAGAGGATTGAGATACACACACTCGTAAGAGTGTGTATCAGAGTCTAAATCTCCCATCTCACTTATCATTCGGTCAAGGGATTAGAAAAGCTGTCTAGATGATAAGATATCCTTAGAAGGTTGAAACATTAAACAGCTTGGTGCCATGGATTAAAAACAATGGATCAGGAATTGAGAAACAGAGATGTTAGTCCCAGCAAAATTATTAAGTAGCTGTGTGACCTTGGGGAAATTAGACAACTTCTCTGGGAATTTGGCTTCCTCATCTGTAAAATAACCTGGGAGGCCCCATTCCTCAAAGATCCAAGATCCTAAGGCATTTTTAGCCAAGACCCATTTTTGCCCATAAACAGAAATGTTAAAAATTTATCTAAGTAGGGTCACAAGTGAATGCAGTTAAGTTTTCCTAAGAGATCATAGAGAATGGATATATCCTAAATCAGGCGGTGGTTTTGCTGTGGAGACCAGACCCAGCCAAACTGCTGCACACTAGAATCTGAAGATCTGGGGATCTTGGGAGCACAGGGGCATGCTTATCGGGAAGTGAGGCCATTGTAAAGACATTCTGCCCCTAACATGCCTGGAGCCATGCCTACGTCTACGAGATACAGGAGGACATTTTGTATGCTCTTTATTTGTAGACAGTGCCTGAAACTCCCTACCGCAGACTGATGAAGGGTTTACACACAGGATCTGTAATGGCAGTTTTTTGACTGTAAATCAGCTTCCTGATGGGTTCTTTTGAGAAAAGACTTTTCATGTAGAATGCTCATTTGCCACCCTCATCTTACCCATCAATCCTCACCCCACCCCCGCTTCACCTAGAGTCACATCCGAGTGAAATAAAGTGGTCTAGACATATTTTTAGGATTGGAACATTTTTTCCAGACTATGATAGGACAGCTTCAAATGCAATGCAGCTGGATTTTCCTTGGGTGGCCTGTGGTGCCTCAAAACCCGACCCTGACTCTCTAAGTAACCTAAAATTCATGTTTCTCAGGTCTTTAATTAGGAAGGATAGAGACAATTTTATAACCTTGCTTACATGAAGGAGAAGCAGTCTGACTCCGAATAGGAGTGCTAAGGGAACTTATGCTTTTGGCTTTTCAGGACCAAAAATCAGATTTCTAAGTTCTCCTTTTTACCTTTCTCGTAGCTTAGCTAGGAGTAACTCAGAGCAAAGAAGTTAGTTCTCTGTTCCTCAGATTGCAGTGGTTGGCTGAGTAGAACTATAAATGGCACCATGAAATAAATATATAAAAATTAAAAAAAAATAAGCCTATTCATCATACAGTAATGACTTATATTAAATAATAATTTGGGAGGTATAGAATAGTTGTTGGAGAAATATATTAGAGGTGCAAAAAAAAGGAAGAACTTTAAAGAATAAGTATATTCTGGTACAACAAAAAAGTCTTGTCAGTTATATTTTAAATGGTATAATTAGGAGTTTGCAAGAAGATGACTGTATACCGCTTTGGGCACCTCAGCCTCTAGCACAATTGTAAACGGACAAAAATCAATAGCAAATGTATCACTGTTCTTTTTTAATGGAACTTATTTATTTAATTTAGATTCCACTAAGTGAAAATAATATTCTAAAATTCCAATCAGTCCCTTAAGGCAGCAGGAGATCTGTGGCCTCCTGCCTAATGATGTAATTAAACTTAGCTCATCATTATCCAGCCAGACACCACACACACACACACACACACACACTGTTCAGAATTGCAACTGCATTTGGAAGATTAAGAGGTCAGTAAATGATTGGGGACATGTGGGGGTTGAGGAACAAAAGGCCTTAGGGGATTTTTAGTTTTTAGACTAGGTATATGTTGGGTTTTCACAGAAGCTAGACTAAGGACAGGGATGTTTTGGTGTGACAGCACTAGAAATAATTTTTGTATATTTTAACAGTAAAATACATAATATTATCCACTACAAACATACTTAAGTAAAAATGAAGATTGTATGTACTTGAAGAACATGTATCTTCTCATTATCAACTTTTAGTGTTTATCTTATAGATTAATGCAGAAAACACTGAATTTCTTTGGAAAGGAGAGATTTTAATTGTCTGATAGTCATTTTAAAATCACTCCCAGCCATGATGAGGAAGTGTTTCTTTCAAATACTGTTTTGGTCTATTTTGTAAAGAGTGCATGCTATGAGAGTGTTATATGATATTGAATACGTATCCTGGGATTTTTGCACAAGAAGATCATTTATCAAATATAATTTATCCCTTCAAGTAGAAGTACAATTAAAGAAATTATTTTGAAAATAAGCTTTATACTACATGAAAAGCAAGGTCCCTAAGTGCCTTTAAGCACATGCACAAGAATGCTCAAACATTCACCAATCTCTGCTCTGCACTGTTTAGCCACTCTCTTGTCACGTTTGATTTTTTTTTTTTTAAAGCTATAATTACCTGATGGAAATTTTCGCAGTTGGTATTTTGGTTGATTTTTAAGGGAGTAGGACTTATGAAATGGAATTTCTTGCCCAGCTATTGAAAAAAAATCATCTGTATGAATAAATCTGTATTCTCATTGTTAGATGATTTCATATCCTAAGGAACTAATTTATTCAGAATAAATAAACAAGGTACTCCCAAATCTGTGGCTTTCAGGAGTCTCTAAAATCATTCCTCAGCACTCCTGAGACATATTTCCGGCACCAAGGCTACATGTGAAATGACTTTGGGTAGGTCTTACTGCTTTGCTAATGACTAACAGTAGCCACCTTGAAGTAACAGATCACATCAGAGTACATTAAATTCTAGCTGGCATAAAGGGTAGGCTGTAGAATAAGCTTCAAATTCTCTGAACAATTGAGGATGGCATAGGGACTCAGGAGCTTTTGAGGTAAAAGCCTTGAAGAAAGGGAGTCAAACCAGGTATAGATATTCTTGTTGATTAGAGAAGCTTAAAACCAACCAAGAACTGTAAGAGCATTTGTTTTATGTGACTAGGACAACAAGCTGTGACATGGAATCAAAAGCTGTGAAACTTTAAGGAAGGGTGGATGGCATAGGCCATGCTCATTCTATTCTACCACTGTTGCATTTATTCCATGAGTAAAAATTTATTGAGTAACAGCTACCTGCCAGGCGTACTGAGGATACAGCAGTACAAAGCATGATATCCCTGTCCTCATGGATCCATATTCTACTGGGTGAGACAGATGATAAATAGATATATACACAAATAAATGTATTGAGGTATGTACTGCAAGAGAAATGTCCAGGTATTGTTGAAATGTCTAAGTGATGGAGAGTGTGAGAGATGTCTAAGAGACAGGGAGTAGATCATTAGGGAGAGGGTAACAAGGGAAGGGCTTTTTGAGCAGGCAGCATCTGAGTCCGAAAGGCTAAGAAAAAGGCAGCCATGCAGAGAAATGGATAAGAGCACTCTAAGTGGAGGGACTATAAGTATAAAAGCCTAGAGTGGGAATGGGCTTGGGTGCATTTGAGGAATCAGAAGGAGACCTGCATAGCTAAAGCATGGTGTGATACCAGAAGAGGTTAGGGAGGTCAGTGGGAGCCAGATCATACAGGGCCTTTTTCACTGTGGCAAGAAGTTTGGATTCACGTAAAAAAGCAATGGAAGGGATTTAAGCAGGGAGTCACATTATCCAGTTTACTTTTAAATATATTACTCCAGTATGCTTTTTAATTATTTTTTTAATTTTAATTCCAGTGTAGTTAACATGCCGTGTTATATTAGTTTTAGGTGTACAATATAGTGATTCAACACTTCCATATATTAGCCCCCTTCACCTACTTTACCCCCCACCAACCTCCCCACTGGTAACCATCTGCTTTTTCTCTACAATTGAGAGTCTATTTTTGGGGGGGGTACCTGGGTGGCTTGGCTGATTGAGTATCTGACTCTTGGTTTCGACGCAGGTCATGATCTTGCAGTCTTGGGATTGAGCCCTACATTGGGCTCCCCGCTCAGCAGGGAGTCTGCTTATCTCCCTCTTCCTTTGCCCCTCCCCCTGCTCATGCTTTCTCTCAAATAGATGAATAAATCTTTTTAAAAAAAGTGTATTTTTTATTTGTCTTTTTTCCCTTTATTCATTTGTTTCCTTTCATAAATTCCACATATGAATGGAATATATGGTAGTCTTTCTCTGATTGGCTTATTTCACCTAGCATTATATTCTCTAGATCCATTCATGTTGTTGCAAATGTCAAGATTTCATTCTTTTTTATGGCTGAGTAATATTCCTTATCCACTCTTTGGTTGATGGATACTTGGGCTGTTTCCATAATTTGGCTATTGTAAATAATGCTGCAATAAACATAGAGGTGCATCCAGTATGTTTTTATTTTGATAATAAAGAAAGGATTGTTCATGGGAACTGAATCATTTATACCACACACACATCATACAGAAATAAGTCCACATTATTGAAATATTCAAGGATAATTAGAAAAATTTAGATGTGGCAAAATCAAAGGAATTATCTTGCTACCTTCATATTCTCCCACATGTGGATTTACTCTCATACCTTTCATAAACCTTCCTGAAACCATATTTCAGCCAAACACAGAAGTATATCTTTTAACTCTTTGGCAGGAAAAACTAATGCAACCTCACAAGTAAAAATATATCCTGATGATAAAACTTGTTGAAAGCTTTAAAAATAGCAAGACCATTTTACAGCACGGCCTTCCTTAGTCAGAAAAAACCTTCTTTGTTGTAGGAAAACAAAAGGGCAGGATGGTGGCCTGATCCAGTGTTTCCATTCATTACAGGATGTACATCCATAGCATTCCTAGGCCAAATCTCCATGTTCCTCCATGTCTAGAGTCACCTGTGTAACATTCTGTACCCAGTGGCCAGGGTAACATTTCTTGACTTCTTGTTCAGTAGCATTCACTTGGGCTTATACATTTTTACGGCAGTACTTGAGACAGATGTCATTGACTGTGGTTTTTAGAATCAAAGCAATTATTCAGAAAAAACCCTAAAATTTACAGTTAAAGTAAAAATAAATTTATTACACTACTCATATAGAAATGCTTACCTAACTACAGGTATTCTATGTTGATAGCATTTGAAAGAGCATGGAGAGGGTTAGGAATTAGGGTGACTTACACTCAAGCCTTGCACTCATATACTAGCTCTGCAATATTGGTTATTTCACTTCTGGGATTCTTGTTTTGGTATTTGTAACATGGAGATAGTAATACCTGCCATAGAGGGTTATTATGAAGTTTAGAAGTAGTATATATACAGTGCATAGACCTAATTATATGCCCTTTCCACTTAGTTGTCAAAGAAGTGTGTAAATATAGTGTATTGAAAATTAAGCTTGTATGCTGTCTTTCCCAAAACCTGGTTTTTCTCCAGTATTTCCTACTTTGGTGAACAGCCCCAGCTGCCACCATTTGCCCTTGCCTAAAATATGGACTTCTTTGTAGATCCTTCATTCTCCTTTACACATATACACTATCAATTCTGTTGCCTAAAATCTGTCCTTTTCATTCTCATCCCTCTACTTTTTATTGGGTTCAACTCTTAACATCCTTATACCTAGCATCCCTCTACTATTGTTATAACCTCTTTGCTGGCCTCCTTGTCCTTCTTTATGTCCAATTCTACCAGAATGACATTTCTGCCATAAAAATCTGTTCTTATTGCTCTTCTGCTTGAAAATTTTAATCGTTCCTCAATACCTATAGAATATAACCTAAACTTCTCTGCCTGGCCTTCAAGGCTCTTCAGATTTTATACAGCCCTTGTGTTTCAGTCTAGCCTTATTATCTGCTATAGCTTCCTTTGAATATCATATTCTAGCTATTATGTACCAACTTAAGTTCTCAAATCAATTACTTTTTTACATTTTTGAAACTTTGAACATATTGTTCCTTCTTAGTAGAGTCCACCTCTCTTTTGTCTACCAATAAAACTCCTTAGACATCTTGTTTCTGTAAAAATACAACATTAGCCTAGGCAGACTCTAGGGTTCCTTCCTTCTAATCCACACTAGATGTGTTTTTCTCCTCACTATAGGCAAGGATTGTCTTTTCATCTTTGTAACCTTATTTACCTAACACATGGTTGGTTCTCAATACATATTTGTTGAATGAATGAATGAATGAATGAATGGGTGAGTGAAAGTACTCTTCTTTTAGGGCCAACACTTCTCTGAATCTTTTCTGTTCCTGTAGCCCTTGTGGTGGCCGCTCTTGTTCCTGGCCCACGTTTACTGTGTTTCTTTCATTTTTCTCTGTATCTACACATTTATGTATTATGTTTATAGGGCCCTTTTCATTCCCTTCCACTGTCAAGTTTGTATGTTTTTTAGGTACATACCCCATAAGCATAGATCACAGTTCCCTTCTAAGGGACCTGTGCCTGGTCACAGTCTCAACCATTTAACTCTGTGTTTTATTCTGCTCACATTGATCACCTTGGCTATAGGGTTCATACTTGTCTGTCTGATTCCAGGGCTATGCTGGCCATGCACTGACTTTCACATGTCTTGAATCTTACTAGTTTTATTAATCATAGTTTTCTCTGAGTTTGACCACAAGTATTAACTTTGTCCATCTACAGATGGAAAAGACCACATATATACCACCTTCATTTTGGACAATAAAGTATTAGCTTTCTGACAGAAAGTTACAATGAATACTATTTCCACAGTAAACATTAACACTGTACTTAAAGGGTTTCTTCTGTTCCTGTAGTTCATAAGTCTCTTGCTGTAAATGACATGAGAAATAAATTCCAGCTCAGAAAGGACTTCCCATTAAAAAAATATGTTTTAGAGCTTTAAATTCTTTATTTCCCTTCCATTATACTTAAGATAAACTTACAGCAAAAGGGAATAGGTGAAAATTGACCAAACTCATTGAAGACCTGGCAAACAATTAAAAAGCAAGTAAGCAAACAAACTATGACAACAGCTTAAAAAGAGAAAATAAAGCTATTTGTGACCTATTCCTTTTATTCCTCCAACCTATTGTGGGTGTGATTTTTAATTCTGCCTCCTGAGATAATATGCTCCTGGGACCATGATCCTTCAGAATAGTATCTAATTTAGTCGCAGGTATGACTAATGTGACTTTTGTGGCTCTTTGAATTTACAAAAACAATGTGAAAAACTAACTGTAGAGTAGTCGAAATGACTTGGTTCAAGAATGGTTTGGTGTTTTCTGCCTTGACTGATTCTTGGAAAGAGGAAAGGAAATGACATGTGTAGAATGCATACTTGACCAGGCACCATAGTAAGTTCTTTCAGTGCCCCTTATGAAGAAGACATTTTTACCCTAACTTTACAGATGAGGAAAGTGAACCTCATATAGCTTCATAAATTTTCCAGAATTGCACAGCTAGTAAATAGAAGGCCAAGAAAGAATCCCTGTTCTGTCTGACTTCAAAGCCCATTTGGTGACATATTTTAACAGTTATAATTACAGACTGAGGATACAGTTGAGTTATTCTGGATATTTCTGCCTCTCTCGGCAATTTGTGCCAGATCACTTATTCCTTTTCCCACCACCATTCAGAGACTTCACCTTCAAGAGATTTTCAAAAAAAAAAAAAAAAAAAAGGAGGGTCTTTCAGCACTGGAGACCTGCATAATTTGCATTGGACAAAGACATAAATACTTTGGCATGGAGTTGCTACATATATTCTTTGACCATTCTCTTTTTCCCTTCCTAATATAAGGCAGGCTATGAGAAGCTAATCAGTAACTGTTACTAGCCAGCTATCACTGATTTGCAAAAGATACTGTGTAGATTATGCTGGTATGTGAACCACTAAGTGTCAAATTTATAGATGTTAAATGTTGTAAGAGGTCACAGGTGAGATCAGAAATGGTTTCATGGTGGAGGTTGGAATAAGTATTTGTGAAACTGATAGGTGCTTAAAGAATGGTAGGTTTTGATAGGTTGAGATAAAGAGGTAAACCTAGGTATTTTAAGATAGGAGAAGTGTGAGCAGTACTTATAAATGAATACTTACAAATAAATGAATATGCTGGTGAGTCAGGTCACCTCCACTAAGTGACTTAATTGTCAGAAGCTATTCATTGGTACTGTCAAAATATAACAAGGAAAATTGAGTGTGCACTATATGTCATATACTACAGAAAACTCTTGTGTTATATGCATTAACCTATTTAATTTTCACAGTAATCCTATATGGTAGACACTGTAGTCGTCCCATTTTACAGGGGAGGAAACTTATAAACAGAGGTGTTAAATAATTGTCATACGTCTAGGAAGTAGTAGATCTAGAGAAATCTGGCTCCAAAATCTGTGCTCTTAGGCCCTAACCGAGGCACAGGTGTGGACACATTACCTTGAGAGTAGCTGAGGATAAAAGATGGTTGGAAAAATCCTCCTGTGACTGGCAGAATTCACCTGAATTGTCAGACATTTTCCCAATTAAAAAAAAAAAACACACCTAATTTCTAGTTACCTTATCTTCTCAGATCTATCCTTATAGCCTCTTTTATCTGATTTTTTTCCCTTTCATTTTTCTCGACCTCTTTTTCTTCTTTCCCTTCTCTTCCTCCCTCCCATCTCTGAGTTATTTGAGCCTGTAACATCTCTTCCCATATGTAGGACTGTGGCCCAGGAATCTCTGGGGCAAGAGTGGAAAAGGTTAGCATCTTACAGAAGTTGGATACAGCTGGAACCAGAGCTCAATCAAGGGTCAGTGAGCTCGACTCTCCTCTCCTTCCACCCACTGCTGCCTTGCTTTGTCCTGTCAGCTGAGGAGGGCCCACATGCTAGAATAAAAGATGAGAGTCCTTAATGAAGGAAAATGGCCCAGAGCTTATGACAGGAGAGGTTTTGCCTCCCCTGCAGCTGTTTTTGTCACCTTGCCAAGCACAGCAGTGGATGGATTTATTTGTACAGGAGGTAAAGCCAAGAGAATCAGGGCGTAATATTCCAGCAGCTCTATCTTAGTTTTCTGGAACTGGAAACCCAAACTCAGTCTAGATTTTTTTTTCTACCAGGTATCTGAATGGGTGTCTTTGCTTCTAAAAATGGAAGAAAAGAAAGAAACAAAAAAGAATTTTTTTTGATGGAAATGAAACCACTAATTTCAAACTGGGGGCTCTGAGTTGGTTGGAGTTGCCCAGGTGGTTTTTATTATGTCTCTTTCTGATTGCTGGTTGCCTCCTACAGAAAGGACAGAGAAGTTTCAATATTATAGACATTGGTTGAGTGCCCATCATGTGTCTTCATTTTACATTGTACTGAGAAGTGTAGGGGGGAGATATGAGACTAAAACCAAACAAACAATCCTAAAATGATATATAAAAATAAGTAAGGACTACAACAATGTCAAAAACAGTAGTAGACTTAAACTTACTACATTTAAAAAATTGAGGAGCTCCTTTTTCAGGAATTATATGCAAAGCTATTTAAGCTACAAAACAGTCTGAATACTACTCTACTTACTCATTTGCTTTGGTGCTAGATTCGGTGACAAATAACTACTGATTTGCAAAATAAATTTCATCTTCAGAGAAAGAAAATTCATTATTACTGTCACTACACAAAAGAATATATTATAGGTTGTATAGTACTAAAAATGGCAGCAGTATTGAACAGGGACTGAATCCCAACGTGACTAAAGAACATAACTTTCATCTGTGAGTATTTTTTGAATGCTTGTTCAAAAATAAAGTTGCATTATTTTATGATTATTCTATGAACACAAGGCCACTGACATTAGATTAAAATTTTGTGAGTCCTCTCGTACATATAAGACTTTTATTTATTTATTTATTTTTAAAGATTTTATTTATTTATTTGAGAGAGAGATTGAGATAGAGAGCATGAGAGGGGGAGGGTCAGAGAGAGAAGCAGACTCCCTGCTGAGCAGGGAGCCCGACGTGGGACTTGATCCTGGGACTCCAGGATCATGACCTGAGCCGAAGGCAGTCGCTTAACCAACTGAGCCACCCAGGCGCCCCATATAAGACTTTTAAAGAAAGATTGAAGTCAGAATAAAAAAAAAATTGTCAGCATTATGTGTATATATCACAATAGGTTATTATTCAGCCTCTAAAAAGAACATTGCCATTTGTGATATGGTTGAATCTGAAGGGCATTATATGCTAAGTGAAATAAACCAAAGATAAATATTGCCTGGTGTCACCTATATGTAGAACCTAAAAAAAAAAGTCAAACTTGTAGAAACAGGGGATAGAATGGGGGCTGCCAGGGGCTAAAAAGGGTGGGGGAAATGGGGAGAGGTTGGTAAAAGGGCACAAACTTGCAGTTATAAGATGATTAAGTCCTGAGGATCCAATGGATAGTATAGTGACTGTATTTAATAATACGGTTTTGTATAATTGAAATCTGCTAAAAGAGAGTAGATCTTAAGAATTTGTACCAAAGGGCACCTGGCTGGTGCAGTCTGTTAAGCATCCAGTTCTTGGTTTCTGCTCAGGTTGTGATCTCAGGGTCATGAGATCAAGCCCTGTGTTGGCTGGTGTTGAGCACAGAGTCTGCTGAAGTTTCTCTCTCCCTCTCCCTTTGCCCTTCCCCACCCTCTGCTCTCTCTCTCTCTGTCTCCCAAATAAATAAACAAATCTTAAAAAAAAAAAAAAAGAAAGAAAGAAAGAAAAAGAATTTGTGCCAAAAAAAAGGTAACTGTGAAGTGGTGCATGTGTTAATTAACTTGATTGTGAAAATTGCTTCCTAATGTATACATATATCAAATCATCATGTTGTACACTTCAGTTATATTATGCTTCAATAAAACTGGAAAAAGTTTATGAAAGAATCTATTATACAACCAAAAAAAAAAAAAAATCCCCAACTGTTAAAATGGTGGTTGAGTTGAAGGAAGGGATATTCATATAAATTGGATTCCTGCAAAATTGAATTCCTGCAAAAAGGGAAGTGAGACTTCAAATGAATAAAATTTGGGAAACTGGAACATAAAAAATTAGAATGTAAGGTTTAAAGCACAGGAGCAGCTTAATTAAACATTATCTTTAAATTAAGCAATTTATTGAAATAACCAGAAGGATATTGGGCGATGTTACAAAAGTCCTCTAACCAACACTACAAAAATGACCTATTTAATCCTCATTTGACCTACAAAAAAGTGCTAGCTCTTGATAGGAATCTTATGAAACAATGTTGGGAACATTGCCTAAGACATTTAGATGCATTTTCTTGAGACTGTTTACGTGTCTGATTAACCCATAGACTGTAGATCCCTTACAGTGCTGTATTCCCAGGATTCCATAGAATGTGAAAAGTCAGCCAGACTTCCAAAATAGCTAGCAGTCTGTGATTATTATACACAATTATTTGTCCAAAAAGTGCTCCCAAGTAATAAATGAAGATTAATAGACAAATATATAGGGAAAATTATGATCTGAAAACAAGCGACATTTATTTTTCTAATTATGATCTGAAGATTTAAAAAAACATCTGAATAAACTAAATGGCTGTAGTTTTATTGGCTCTTTGCTTTGTAATCAGAAGTTCCAAATTTGGCCTTTTCTTCAAACAATCATACAGAGAGCCTATTCAATATGTTCCATTGATATAAGAAAAAGGAATGTAACTTTCAACTTTTCACTAATTTTCAATTATAACATTAAAGGCATAGATGAAAATCCACTATGAGAAAATGGATTCATTCTGAATCAACTCAAATTTCATAGACATTTAACACAATAATAGGTTATTTTTACTGAGCATCAGTTAAGTGCAAAACGCTGTGCAAAGTGACCTATTAAGTCTTTAGAACAAATCTATGCGATGGGAACTTTATAATTCTTATTTTGTAGGTGTGATACAAAAGAAGGCACAGAGAGGTTAGGGAACTAGCTGCTAATCACCAAGTATTAAGAGGCATAAATAAGACATAAACCTACTTATTTCAACTTCAACTCAAAGCCCCACTTAAATTTTTTTAATTTATGATAGTAATAAATGTGCATAGTTTAGAAGTAATTTTATAAATCTTGTAATTAGGCTGAACATCTAATTTGTTACACACTTTAGAAAATGAAAGAGGGTTGCTAACTGGTTAGGACACTGGGAAAACAGGAATAAAACAGGACATTTCTGAGAAAAACGGGATGTATGGTTACCTGATTTATGATGAAAAAGAGCATTCCTTGTTTTCAATATCTTTTGCTCCCCAATTTCTGCCCCTTAGAAGCAATTTTACTCTTTTTGCTACTTTTTGGTTTTCATTTTGTATTTTATATTTGTGAGCTCCCTTTTCAGGAATGTATTGAGAACTATTTTTCCAAATAGCATGCTATCCTGTAAATTTTTGATTTTTCAATTTTAGATATTATATTGATTTGGGTATTTATCATATTGATTTATTTTTTAAAGATTTTATGTATTTGAGAGTGAGAGCATGAACAGGGGGAGGGGCAAAGGGAGAGGGAGAAGCAGGCTCCCCGCTGAGCAAGGAGCCTGATGTGGGACTTGATCCCAGGACCCTGGGATCATGACTTGAGCTGAAGGCAGACACTTAACTGTCTGAGCCACCCAGGAACCCCTATCATATTGATTTAATTTATCAATATATTGATTTTATATATTAGCTATTGATTTTTACTATGGAATACAAGGCTTTAGCTTTCTTATACTCTGTAACTAAAATTTTTCTCACTTTCATTCCCCTAATTTTTTTGGTTAAATAATTTTATATTTAATTATTAAGACTATAAATTTGATCCACATATAATAATCTGTTGCATTTAACAAAACAACTCGCTGTTTTTCCTGGAGTCAGCTATCATGTTGTTTATTTTTGCCTAGTTTTCTTTGTACATGTTGCTCATTCAGCCCAAGCTTTCTTTCTAAGTACTGAAGCTCCTCTTGTTATTGTCAAACCTCATAGGTAATAGATAAGTTCCACTTTTTTCCCTTAAAAACATCTCTCCTGAATTCTCTATCTTCCCCATCCAATATAACTGACTGCTTTCTAAATCAACTATATCATAGTTTTCTTGAGATCTGTCTTCATCTTTATCTTGGGGATACTTTCTTTTGTTTTAGACTTCCTATATCCTGGATTGCATGTCTTTCTCATAGTGTCCCCCAAACTGGAGCCTTTCTGAGTCAATCTCCACCTACAATAATGTCTTATTTTGTCTTGGTGGGAGGGGATGTAGGCTGGGAGAGGACATCTAAGCCCTGAATGCTCCCGTTACAGACTCAAAAATCAATCCTCTTGTGCTCACCCTAGCTTGCCCTTTAGTCTTCAAAGTCACCTGGCACCTTTAATTCCTGAATCTTTCTAGAGTTTAGTAGAATAAATGTGCTTGTTTTTCATTGGTATCTCCCTTTCCAGGTAGTTAGGCTTCAACTTTCTCTGACTTACTGAGTCAGTTGCTATTTGTTTCATCTTTTTTCCATCTTTAAAAACTTTGTTTCGTTTCCTGTTCTCTTTGTCCTGAGGAGTTTATACCTTGTTGTTGTTATTACAATAAACTTTGTATTTAAACATGGTAAAAACCCATTAGCTGCCAAGAGAGAGTAAGGAATAAATTTCTAAAAATTTACAATTTCCTTTAGAGAAGTTTCAGAACCAAAAGTCTAATTTACATGAAAAGCTGTAGAGAAAGTAGTTGAAAAGTCCATTCATAAACCTTTATTCCACTTATATGAACTTAATACGTGCTCTACAATTATGCTTAGCTTGTTCATGGAAATTTCATAAGACATTAAAGCTAGTTATCATCTCATCTGTTAACTATTTTTACACCACATGCATGTTAGGCAAGTATCAAAAAAAAAAAATCACAAAAGCAAAAAAAAAAAAACCCAAAAAAATCCAAAAAAACCAAACCCCCAAAAAAGTTAAACCCATGGGATTTTTGTTTTGCTGTTGTGCTTAATATACATAGAGTAATGGATACCAAGCAATTCATTTTTACTTGTACATTTGTTCTTAGGTTGTCTAAAACATTTAAATACAAATAAAATGAGTGTTGCAAAATAATGAAAGCAAACAGCAGGGAACTTTACAAATAACAGAATATGAACCATTATTCTGCCCTTATCCAGAGTAAATTGGGTCACAATGAAAGCAATACTTCTGCAACTGTAGTCAAAGGTGTGCACATTGAGAATGAGTATTCCACAGATACACGTGGTTCAACCTGTAATATCCACGGGGTACCTATTTCTACTACAGCCTTGTAAGTGCTCCAGACTTAAAAGTTTCCACAATAACTATACCTGTGTCTGGAACCAGTTATTCCTTTTATTCCCCACCAGGACAAACCAGTATGTAGGCAGTTTTCTCTGCTTAGACATGGAAGCAGTTTTAACACTGGTCTTTGTGAAGCCACAATGTACCAAATGTACTATGCCAAATATTTATAACTAGTATAAAAGTTCCACATCCCCATATTGGCCATGCCAAGATGAAAACAGGTAACTCCCTAAACATTAACTGACTCTACTCCCCTATATTAAACATAAAAACCACATGGGAAGAATAGGAATTCAAATAGAAGTAACATAAATCGAGGCGCCTGTATGGCTCAGTCGTTAAGCGTCTGCCTTCAGCTCAGGTCATGATCCCAGGGTCCTGGGATCGAGCCCCGCATCGGGCTCCCTGCTCCATGGGAAGCCTGCTTATGTTCCCTATCTCGCTGTGTCTCTGTCTGTCATATAAATAAATAAAATCTTTAAAAAAAAAGTAACATAAATCTGTCATAAACCATAAACAAAAAACTATTTGTGGGACAGCATGAATGACAAATGGTCTACTGTGTAAATTTTAGAATGAGGAAGACAAAAGTTGGAAGGCCAGCTAATTTTCCCCTCCTTCTCCTGCTTCAGTTCAACTCCGTCTCCTTGGGTATCTGAAGTCCACAATGTCAAGTTGTCTCAAGTAATTGCATTGTTAGTGTGCTGTCTTTTTTTTCTTTTCTTTTTTTTTAAGATTTTTATTTATTTATTAGAGAGAGACAGAGAGAGCACACGTAGGGGGAGGGGCAGAGGGAGAGGGACAAGCAGACTCCCTGCTGAGTGGGGAGCCTGATACAGGGCTGGAGCCCAGGACCCCAAGGTCATGACCTGAACCAAAGTCAGATGCTTAACCGACAAGCCACCCAGGCACCACAAAAGTGCTGTCTTGGTATGACTCTTCACTTAATGTATCAAGTTCAGCAATGGTTTTATCAAAAGCTGTCTTTGCAAGAGAGCAGGCTTTCTCCAGGGAGTTCAGAATCTTAAAATAGAACACAGAGAAGTTAAGGGCCAGACCCAACCTGATAGGATGTGTTGGTTGCATTTCCTTTTTGCTGATTTCAAAACTTCTTGATATGCCTGTTTTGACTGATCCACAATCTCCTTATCATCACCAGCAGAAACCTCGGCCAAGTAACAGTAGTCGTCTCCTTTCATTTTCAAATAAAAGACTTTGCTCATTTGTGAAGCCCTAGGGATCAAAAACTCCCAAAAGAGGGATGCCTGGGTGGCTCAGACAGTTGGGCGTCTGCCTTCGGCTCAGGTCATGATCCCAGGGTCCTGGGATCAAGCCCCACATCGGGCTCCCTGCTCGGTAGGGAATCTGCTTCTTCCTCTCCCTCTGCCTGCTTCTTCCCCTGCTTGTTTGTACACTCTCTCTCTGTCAAAAATAAATAAAATCTTTAAAAAAAAGAAAAAAAAACTCCCAAAAGAGACCGTACATCATTGCAGACATCTTTTAGCTTGGTCTCAATTTTCTCTCTGTATTCTCATACCATCTGCTGTTTTTCTCAGCACCTTCCATCTTTTGCTCAATACTTGAGATGACCCTCCAAGGTGACCTATGGGCTCCTACAACATTTTTATAAGCAATTGAGAGAAGGTTCCACTCCACATTGAATAATTCAGCTTTTTGCTCAGTTACAGACTTCAGGCAGGCTGACATGTAAACATATTCCTCAGCCTGCTCAGCCAGTTTGGCCCTCTGCACCAGCTCGTTTCTATCCAGGACTGGATGTTCTATTCTAGAGTGGGTGGTGGTAGACAGATGGGGGCTCGGCATTCTCTGAGCAGCAGTGATGAGGCTGAGACTCTCAGGAGTTTATACTTTAAAAAAATAGACTTTATTTTTTAAAAGCAGTTTTAGGTTCACAGAAAAATTAAGCAGTAAGTACAGAGTTTTCACATGCCCCCTTCCCCCACACATTCACAGCTTCCCCCACACTCAACATACTACACCAGAATAATGTGTTTGCTATAATTGGTGAATCTACATTGATACATCATTATCACCTAAGTCCATAGTTTACACTAGAGTTCACTCTTGAGTTGTACATTTTCAGATTTTAACATATGTACAATGACATGTATTTACCACTGTAGTATCATAAAGAATAGTTTCACTGCCCTAAAAATCCCCTGTGCTCTGCCTTTTCTACCCTCCACTCCCCAGCCTCTGGCAAACACTGATCTTTGTAATCTCCATATTTTTGTCTTTTCAGAATGTCATATATTTGGAATCATACAGCATGTATTGTTTTTCTTGTTTAGTTTTAAGAATTTTTCATATATTTGCATATCAATTCATTATCAGACATATTGTTTAAATATTTTCTACCGTTCTGTGCTTGTCTTTTCATTCTCCTAACAGTGTCTCTCACAGAGCAGAAGTTTTTAATTTTAATGAATTCTAGTTCATCATTTATTTCTCTCATGGATCTGGCCTTTGGGGTTGTATCTAAAAAGTCATCAGCAAACCCAGAGTCATCTAGATTTTCTCCTAAGTTATCTTCTAGGATTTTTATAGTTTTGCATTTTGCATGTAAACCTATCATCCATTTTGAGTTAATATTTGCGAAAAATGTAGGGTCTGTGTATCAATTCATTTTTTTTGCATGTGGTTGTCCAGTTGTTCCAGGACTATGTGTTAAAAAGAGAATTTTTCCTGCATTTTGTTTTGTGCATTTGCTCCTTTGTCAAAGATCAGTTGACTATATTTGTGAGGGTCTATTTCTGGGCTCTCTATTCTGTTCCACTGGTTTGTTTGCCAATTTTTCACCAATCATACTGTACTGATTACTGTAACTTTATAGTAAGTCTTGAATTTGAACAGTGTCAGTCCTCTGACTTTGTTCTTCTCCTTCAATATTGTGTTGGTTATTTGGTGTCATAAATCAGATAGTCACAAAATAATTTGCTGGGATTTTTATTAGAATTGCATTTAATCTATTTATCGATTTAGGAAGAATTGACATTGTGACAATATTGAGTCTTCCTATCCATGAATACGGAATATCTATCCAATTTTTAGTTCTTTGATTTATTTCATCACAGCTTTGTAGTATTCCTTATATATATTTTATATATATTTTGTTAGATTTATACCTAAGTCTTTCATTTGGGGGCTGCTAATATTGTGTTTTTTAATTTCAAATTCCACTTGCTCATGGCTAGTATATAGGAGAGTGAATGACTTTTGTATGTTAACTTGGTATCTTGTCATTAGTTCCAGGAGTTTTTTGTTGATTGTTTGGGATCAACAGTTTCAGAGGTAGAGGTCTGTGGTTCATCAGTCTCATATAACACCCAGTGCTCATTACATCACGTGCCTTCCTTACTGCCCATCACCCAGCGCCCTCCCCTCCAGCAACCCTCAGTTTGTTTCATATGATTAAGAGTCTCTTATGGTTTGTCTCCCTCTTTGGTTTCATCCTGTTTTATTTTTCCCTCCCTTCCTCTATGATACCCTGTTTTGTTTCTTAAATTCCACACATCAGTGAGATCATATGATAATTGTCTTTCTCTGATTGACTTATATCACTTAGCATAATACCCTCTAGTTCTATCCATGTCGTGCAAATGGCAAGATTTCATTTTTTTGATGATTGAGTAGTATTCCATTGTGTGTATGTGCGTGTGTGTGTGTGTGTGAGACATCTTCTTTATCCATTCATCTGTCGTTGGACATCTTGGCTCTTTCCATAGTTTGGCTATTGTGGACATTGCTGCTATAAACATTGGGGTGCAGGTGCCCTTTCGGATCACTACATTTGTATCTTTGGGTAAATACCTAGTAGTGCAATTGCTAGGTCGCAGGGTAGCTCTATTTTCAACCTTTTGAGGAACCTCCATACTGTTTTCCAGAGTGGCTGCACCAGTCGGCATTCCCACTAACAATGTAAGAGAGTTCCCCTTTCTCCATATCCTTGCCAATATCTTCATTTCTTGACTTGTTAATTTTAGCCATTATGACTGGTGTGAGGTGTTATCTCATTGTGATTTTGATTTGTATTTCCCTGTTGATGAGTGATGTTGAGCACTTTTTCATGTGTCTGTTGGCCATTTCTATGTCTTCTTTGGAGAAATGTCTGTTCATGTCTTCTGCCCATTTCTTGATTAGATTGTTTATTCTTTGCGTGTTGAGTTTGATAAGTTCTTTATAGATTTTGGATACTAGCCCTTTATCTGATAAGACATTTGCAAATATCTGCTCCCATTCTGTAGATCATCTTTTGGTTTTGTCAACTGTTTCCTTTGCTGTGCAAAAGCTTTTTGTCTTCATGAAGTCCCAATAGTTCATTGTGGCCTTTGTTTCTGTTGCCTTTGGAGACGTGTCTGGCGAGAAGTTGCTACAGCTGAGGTCAAAGAGGTTGCTGCCTATGTTTTCCTCTAGGATTTTGATGGATTCTTGTCTCACATTTAGTTCTTTCAAAGATTTTCAGTCTATTTTTGTGTGTGGTGTAAGGAAATGGTCCAGTTTCATTCTTCTGCATGTGGCTGTCCAATTTTGGCAACACCATTTGTGGAAGAGACTGTCTTTTTTCCATTGTACGTTCTTTCCTGCTTTGTTGAAGATGAGTTGACCATAGCGTTGAGGGTCCATTTCTGAGTTCTCTATTCTGTTCCATTGATCTATGTGTCTGTTTTTGTGCCAGTCCCATACTGTCTTGATGATGACAGCTTTGTAATATAGCTTGAAGTCCGGGATTGTGATGCCACCAGCTTTGGTTTTCTTTTTCAACATTCCTCTGGCTATCCGGGATCTTTTCTGATTCCATACAAATTTTAGGATTATTTGTTCCAGTCTGTGAAAAAGTTGATGGTATTTTGATAGGCATTGCTTTGAATGTATAGATTGCTGTAGGTAGCATAGACATTTTAACAATATTTGTCCTTCCAATCCATGAGCATGGGACATTTTTACATTTCTTTGTGTCTTCCTCAATTTCTTCCATGAGTGTTCTATAGTTTTCTTAGTACAAATCCTTTGCCTCTTTGGTTAGGTTTATTCCTAGGTATCTTGTGGGTTTTGGTGCAATTGTAAATGGGATCAACACCTTAATTTCTCTTTTTTCTGTCTCACTGTTAGTGTATAGAAATGCAACTGATTTCTGTGCATTGATTTTATATCTTGTCACTTTGCTGAATTCCTATATGAGTTCTAGCAATTTTGGGGTGGAGTATTTTGGGTTTTCCACATAGAGTATCATGTCATCTGTGAAGAGTGAGAGTTTGACTTCTTTGCCAATTCGGATATCTTTTATTTCTTTTTGTTGTCTGATTGCTGAGGCTAGGACTTCTAGTACTGTGTTGAACAACAGTCGTGATAGTGGATATCCCTGCCGTGTTCCCAACTTAAGGGGAAAAGCTCTCAGTCACAGATATTCACTTTGGGCTTTTTGTAGATAGCTTTTATGATATTGAGGTATATTCCCTCTATCCATACACTGTGAAGAGTTTTAATCAAGAAAGAATGCTGTACTTTGCCAAATGCTCTTTCTGCATCTATTGAGAGGATCACGTGGTTCTTGTCCTTTCTTTTATTAATGTAGTATATCACATTGATTGATTTGTGGATGTTGAACCACCCTTGCAACCCAGTAATAAATCCTACTTGGTCGTGGTGAATAATGCTTTTAATGTACTGTTGGATCCTATTGACTAGTGTCTTGGTGAGAATTTTGGCATTCATGTTCGTCAGGGATATTGGTATGTAATTCTCCTTTTTGGTGGGGTCTTTGTCTGGTTTTGGGAT
Source organism: Mirounga leonina (assembly GCF_011800145.1). NCBI lineage: Eukaryota > Metazoa > Chordata > Mammalia > Carnivora > Phocidae > Mirounga > Mirounga leonina. The sequence continues at coordinate 32,903,299 of NW_023270447.1, forward strand.
CAAGGTAATGCTGGCTTCATAGAAAGAGTTTGGAAGTTGTCCTTCCATTTCTGTTTTTTTTTTGAAACAGCTTCAGAAGAATAGGTATTAATTCCTCTTTAAAAGTTTGGTAGAATCTCTTGGAAAGCCATCTGGCCCTGGACTCTTGTTTGTTGGGAGATTTTTGATTAAGGCTTCAATTTCCTTGATGGTTATGGGTTTGTTCAGGTTTTCTGTTTCTTCCTATTTCAGTTTTGGTAATTTATACATCTCTAGGAATTCATCCATTTCTTCCAGATTGCCTAATTTGTTGGCATATAGTTGCTCATAATATGTTCTTATAATTGTTTGTATTTCTTCAGTGTTGGTTGTGATCTCTCCTCTTTCGTTCATGATATTTATTTATTTATTTATTTATTTATTTATTTATTTATTTATTTATCTGACAGAGAGAGACACAGTGAGAGAGGGAACACAAGCAGGGGGAGTGGGAGAGGGAGAAGTAGGCTTCCCGTGGAGCAGGGAGCCCGATGCGGGGCTTGATCCCAGGACCCTGGGACCATGACCTGAGCTGAAGGCAGACGCTTAACGACTGAGCCACCCAGGCACCCCTCATTCATGATTTTATTTATTTGGGTCCTTTCTCTCTTTTTTTTGTTAAGTCTGGCCAGGGGTTTAACAATCTTATTAATTCTATTGGTCTGTATTTTTAATTTTCTTATAATATTTTCATCTGGTTTTGGTATGAAGGTAATGCTAGTGTAGGGCTCTTTCACTGTTTTGGTTGAAAAGTGTTATTCTCTTTTATACCTGGAAGTATTCCACTTCAACTTCTGCAGAAAGGAGAGATGCATAGTGGAGATGGGAGTAACCTGGGCTTTGAAGTAGCAAAAGGGAAGAAGGCAGTAGATAGTAGTGGCCAAGAATGCAGGCTGAGCATTCAAATGTGACCCAGATACAAGTCGTGGCTCTACAACTGACCAGCTAGCTGACCATGAGTAAATTATTAAAATACTCAAAGCCTCAGTCCTCTCATCTGTGAAATGAAGACAGTAATATCACCTCTCTCATAAAGTTGTCAAGAGGATTATTGAGATAAAAAGGGTAAAATACATAGAACGAGTGCCCAGCCTTCAGTAAGCATTTGATAAATGTTAAATATTACTTTTTAAAAAAGGCAAATGGGGGGCACCTGGGTGACTCCGTCGATTAAGCAACCAACTCTTGATTTTGGCTCAGGTCATGATCTCAGGATTGTGAGATTGAGTCCTGTGTCAGGCTCCATGCTAGAGCCTGCTTATGATTCTCTCTCTACCTCTGCTCCTCTTCCCAGCTCACTTGCTTACTCTCTCTCTCTCTCAAATAAATAAATAATCTTCCTTAAAAAAATTGAGCAAAAAATAAATAATTCAATGAAAATAAAAAAGGCAAAGGACAATGGTAAATTTTTTAGATGGATAAAGAACATTGAGATAATGACCAGAAAAGCAAGGGTTTAAAGCGGAATGTGCCATGAAAAGATTTAATTAAGCAAAAGGAATATGTGGTTTAATTAAGCAAAAGGAATTAGTAACTGATAAGATTTTACAGAGGTATAGGAGATAAGTTAGAAATTAACTTTCATTTGTCTCCTACATAGAGGGACTGAAACTCTAGGTTTCAGCCTTCAGCAAGTCTACCTTGATTCTCCGTCTTATACCACAACAATTGGGTGTTTCTCTTATGTGCTCTTATAATAATCTGCACTTCCTATATTATATTGAAACTTGTCAAAATACCCTGCTAGGCTCTTGACTCCTCAGGATCGGAATTCATGAATGTCTTATTTGTGCCAGTGTCTGTAACATAATACGTAATGCAATGCCAGTGTCTAGAACTCAGTAAACCCCAATCAACTAAATGAGTAAGTAAATGAGAATATAGTACAGAAGTAGAAGCCAGAAGGCTTTGAATGGATAGTGCAACTTATGGTACATATATGGTATACGGTATACCATGTTTGGACAATATAGATAGAGCTGGAGGTTACTCTGGAAATATTCTCAAAGTTTATAGTGTTTGGGGTTGGGACTAGCATGGTGGGGATGGAGGCAGCAGTGGATGTTTTGTTTACACTCCAGTAAAATTTTGAAAATAGTCTCTAAATCTGGGGAGATAGAGTGATGATGGTCTTCTCTTTGGCAAACCTACTTTTAATTAAATGGAATTTCTTTGTCATTGCTTTACTTTGTTATAGTAGTCCAACTTTTAAAACAAAGAGTGACTAAATGGGACAATTTTTCAAAAAATATGCGATGGCTAGTTCCATATGAATTGGTGATTTCCAACCTTGCTATTACAAAGGCAAATGTATAGCTAGTGTGGGAGAGTTATAATTTTGAAAAAATTTCTTGGAACCACCACATTCCATTATTCTCTTGTCTGTTTATAGTCTTATTTTATATTTGAGTGAGTCAAACTACCTGATTGTTTTAGACACTCCTTAGTGAGATATGTGCTAAGCTGTACACTGTTCTGACATGTGTACATAATTTCTTCCTTCTTGAGCCTCTCTGCCTTCTAGGTCTTTTCTTTTCTTTTTTTTTTTTTTTTTTTTAAGATTTTATTTATTTATTTGTGAGAGAGAATGAGAGACAGAGACCACGAGAGGGAGGAGGGTCAGAGGGAGAAGCAGACTCCCCGCTGAGCAGGGAGCCCGATGCGGGACTCGATCCTGGGACTCCAGGATCATGACCTGAGCTGAAGGCAGTCGCTTAACCGACTGAGCCACCCAGGCACCCAGGTCTTTTCTTTTTTTCTCTACTTATTCCTACAATGTTTCCTTCTCTTTTTAATGTGCTGCATCCTGTTATCTCTTCCACCTAAATTTAACTCACATTAGTTTTTACAAAGAAAAAAAAAAAACCCTATTGCCCATTTAAAATATCCATATTTTCTCTTTTCTCTGTGTTAATGCCTAATCCAATTCTATCACATTTAGCTAAGGTGTTAGGATGTTGCTTACTTAGCCTATGTTATTCCATTTCAGCTATAAACCCCAAGTGGGTAGTTATTTTTTTTAGTCTATTTTTACATGGTCCAACCTTTTTTTTCTTTAAAAATTTATTATTGATTAGCTTTTCTAATGTGGTATATAACTAATACCATTCCAATTCCATTATGCATTTCCTCTCTAAATAAATGTTTAAATTATAATCCCAGCTTCTAATTCGGTATTGAGAAAGCTAGAAAATTTTGCATGTGTGTGTGAAGGGGTAATGCCCATATATAAGGCAATGATATGTAGTATATCTGTTGCTCATTTAAAACTTTGGCATTGCCTGCATTACCTACATGTCCTGTATATCTGTATAAGATCACTTTGAGCCTGTGTGGAATATTTACCATTGATACTGCCAGTCCTGAATTGAATTCTTTCCAGAAATGTTAAGGTTTGAGTTTATTGTTTCAAGTTAATGAGTATGCCTTTAACTCAAGGCAAAGACAAGAGTTGAAACCAGATTATGTGGCCTTAAACCACACAACAATTTCCCTTGTGAAATTTTTTGCTGTTTGAGTTTAGTTTGTATAAAATAATCAAAACACTCCGTAGGAATTATAAGCTTCTAAAGTGTTTTATCCCCACAGAGCAGTTTAGATCATGTGTGGCAGTCCGGAACTTGGAAAGTGGTTGACTTAATTTATTGTAAGCATTAGAAATCAAAATTATCATTAAAAATCAACCCCTTGTGACTTTTCCTCTCTGAGTTGAGCTGACATAAAACCATCGAGTAAACTATAGGATTCATCAGCCTTTGGTGAACTTTTAATTTGGTTGTATAATGGTATAAAATGGTTACAAAAGATTTGGAATCAAACCTGAATCACTTCTGCTTAGCTCCGAAAGTCATTAAAACATAGAGACCTGTAGATTTTTATTGATAAACATTTTGATTACAATTTTATTTTGGAGGACAATTCTTAATTTCCATGTTTGTGTACTTGTTGGGTTCCAAGATCTCCTCAGTCTTCTTTTTTTCAGAGTTATTCAGGACTAAACATAGGTTTTATAGTTGTTATTTTTAGTTTTATGTTGAGAAATGGATGTGTTTCTTTTTTCTTCCAATATAAACTTAATATATAAGAAATTTATATATTATGTGAGCATTTACATATGCTTTGTATATACATAGAGTAATTTATTTAAAGCTAAAGTTTGCATAGGACAGTGGAAGCCTGTTTCCTAATAACTTCAGTTTGCTCTAAAGAGCACTACTTCAAAAGCAAAACAAAACAAATAAAAAACTGACTTTGCTTCTTAGGGTTTTAAAATACAGCAAATTCTCTATTGTTAATGAATTATATTGTTAGATAATAAGTCACGTAACATCATGGCATGTAATTTTCTGCAAATGAAATGTGTGTATCCATATAAATGTTTTCATATTCTTTTTTATACATTTCCTTTTTCTCCTAAGAAAAATAAAGAAAAAGAACAAACTTTTCTAAAATAAATACCAAAAAATAGGTCAAGAGGGGGAGGGATTGGTAACTGTAAAGTCATTGAAATCTAACATGGATGAAAGTGTCTTTACTTAATACTGATCACTTTTGAGAAACAACTGGATATTTTAAGGTGACAACTCTGTAATTATTTTTGGAATACTGTGTTTGCTTTATGAAATCCACAACCATTTCTATTTTCCTCTTAGTACAGCAATTTGGTGAACTGTAATTTACTGCAATTTGTGTGGACAAGGATTGTAGATTATATTTTGCTTTTAATATTCCCCAATACAAATTTATGTCAACAAATCCAGAGGTGGCATATGACCAAATTCAATGACTTATGCTTAAGAAAACAATAGTTAATTACAATTTTAAAAGGTAGTATATTTTCTATCCATTCAAAAACACAGAACAGCCTTCCAGCAGTAATCTGGAGTTTGTACCAAATGAAGGCCTCTTGCTGAAATGTCTGTGGGACCTCTTTGAAGCTTGGTGCTCATTAAGATGTGCATGCAGAACAATTTACTGTTCAGGGGTCTGGTTAGGATAGTACAAAACCAAAGCAGTCACGAATAGCCTAGTCCTTTGCATGTCCCAGTAATTCACTCTGCTAATAGATTGCTAATAGATTGGGGGATAAATATTCATTATGGGAGATACATATACTTTAAATTGTGCACCTGACTACTATACGGAGTTATGTGGGAAGACAAGACACCTGCTTTTGATGTTTGTTTAAAGGACATAGAAAGATCCTCTCGGCTCCCAAATTAACTCCTGTATGTATCAGTTACCTGCATCACCTGACATTATCATAAAAATTCACCCTATGGGTTAAAACATTATATCCAGAAATAAAACTCCCTTAAAGAGTTTTTTAATTCACATGTCAATAATTTAGTATATCCCCTAGTACTTTATAATTTACAAAGTTCTTTATAGACAATTCTGTGGGCCATTGTCATTTTCCTATTAGCAATGAGGAACTGAGGCTCAGAGAAATTATACAACTTGCTCAGGGTCATATGGCTAATGGCAGATGGAAGCCTCTGACTCCAAATCTAATGCTTTTATTATTACATTACAGCAAGGATAGAAAAGATTATTGGCTCACTAGTTAATACACAGGATAGCTTGGCAGGTTAGTGGTTCAGCGTTGGGAGAGGGTTGGAAAGGTGTTTTAGGCAGTCAAGCACACTGGGCACCCAGGGTTGGGGAGGGGAGGGGTTGAAGAGAGGGATGGAACTAATCAAAAGGAAGCAAGGTAGCAAAGACAGAGGTAGAAATCCTCTGACCAACCTTACTCTTTCAGATTCCTCATGGCTATGAGAACAGTAACTCTCCTCTTGCCACAGATCCTATGGGGCTTCATGGTATTTTCTAAATATCATTCTTCTATGTTGAGAAATACAGGTTTGTTGAGAAAGGGGATTTGGACTTTTACCTTTTCTAGAAATTCTTTATGGGGCTTATTTAGGCAAGAAAAGATATATGGCACTCTACCAGTACTCTGTCTGTGAGTGGTCTCAATGATGTATAGGAGAATCTCTGCCAACCAGGTATTTCTTACAGTTACAATTTTTTCATCTTCATCATTAATAAGCACTCCTTTAGGGCTGGAGGACCTGAAGCCAGATTACCTGGGTTAGACTCTGTTTCTTACTAGCCATGTGACTCTGGGCAATTTCCTCATCTGTTAAATGGTCATAGTAATAGTAGCTACCTCATATGTTGTTGTAAGAATTACATAAATAAATACATGTAAAGATCTTAGAACAGAGTAAGTTTTCAATGAATTTAGCTATTATTACAATTTACAGAAATTTATAGTCAGGAGATGCCACAAAAAAACATGGATATAATTGAAAAGATTACCCCCAAATTTTGAAGTTTTAATTTATAGTAATTATTAATATTTTTCTTAATGAGGACTTTTTTGTTTTATACTTAATAGCATTTGATTAGACTTTTTTTCTAGATTGGGACACATGATATAATTTAATAATTTTTATTCCATGAAGATGCTTCCTAACAAAGTATTAGTTGCTTCTTTCATCTTCTTTCTCATCCTTGAGGAAGTAAGAGTCAAGTCTTTTGCCTTAAAATATACTGAATCTCAAGAGAAATATTGATATAATAAGCAACTGGAAAGATCAGGAGATGTAAGAAGACCATGAGATCTAAGAAATAAAACACAGGAAGCCTGGGCTGAAATTAAGAGGACAGAGTTAGGAAGGGGCCTTTGGCCTAAACATAAGGTTCTGGGAAACTCAGATAGGAGGAGAAAAATTACCATATTCTTTTGTTTGTTTGTTCAAGTCAGTTGGTTTATTTCTCATCAATATTATATGAAGATGATAGAAGCTATTTTGGATCAGCTAAAAGGAAAATAATGCAGTTCCTTGGTGACTGCTTATCTGAATTTTTATTGTTTCCCTTCATAGTTTTCTCTGGTTCTTGAATACTCCATGCTCTCTTGCTTTTTGAAGGGTGGAACTTTGCACATACTGTACCCCTTACAGAAAATTTACCAATAAACTCATCCTTTGTCAGGTTAACTTCTCATATCCAGTCTGTTCAAATGTCACACCCTTGAGATATTTCCCCTTACCCCTAGATTAGGTTCCATTCCCCATTAGATGCTCTTAGAGCACCTTCAGGACTTCCCCATTTTCACACTATATTGTTTTTCTCTAATGTTTGTCTTCTCTAGATTGTAAACTCCATGACCGCATAGCCCTTATCTCTGGGGTTCTGTCTTGATCTGGATGGTGGTTTACCTTCATGAACATTTTAAAAAGGGGCACCTGTGTGGCACAGTCAGTTAAACATCCTATTCTTTGTTTTGGCTCAGGTTGTGATCTCAGGGTGGTGGGATTGAGCCCTGTGTTGGGGCTCCGCAAGGAGTCTGCATAAGACTCTCTCTCCTTCTCCTTCAGCCCCTCCCCCATCTCTAAAATAAACAACTAAATCTTTAAAAAATTTTTTTTAAAACTCCACTAAGATCAGTCCAGATTCTATGCAGATTATGTATGCCTCAATAAATAAGAATAAAAAATCAGGCACTTAGCTGGAATATAATCTGCACAACACCAAACCTTGAGGTTAAGTAGAACATTTTGAATTATGAGAAAAGTTCTTCCTATACTTAGTTGACATATGCTCTCCTATAATTTTCATCTGTTGGCCATATATCTATTCTCTGAGCCAACTTTTTTATTTTTTCTTAGTTTTTTTTTTTAAATCTTTTTTTTACAGGATGCTTTTTAAAATATTTGATGAGAGCTTTCATGTTCCAGGTGAATCTCAACCATTCCTTTCATGACAGTTTTAACTTTTTAATCATCTTGGTCTTTCCTCAGCAGATGTTCTCTAGTTTATTAATGTCTTTCAAAATATGGTACCTAGAACTGAACACAGATTCCTAGTATTACCTGACCAATGCAGAGTACAACTTGCCATCACTTCCCTTGAAATTGTTTTGCTACTATTAAACAGACTAAAACATTTTCCTTTCTGCTTAGTATTATCTTTTCTCATATTAAAACTCCTTTTCAACTCCATTTAAAAACTGCCATTAAACTAGATCCCCTCCATCCATATTTTCATAAGTCATTTTTTAAAATTAATTGAGGCCTGGGGCACCTGGGTGGCTCAGTTGGTTAAGCATCTGCCTTTGGCTCAGGTCATGATCCCAGGGTCCTGGGATGGAGCCTGGTTCTCCCTCTGCCTGCCACTCCCCTGCTTGTGTTCTTCTCTCTCTCTCCCTGTCAAATAGATTAATAAAGTCTTTAAAAATAAATTAATTAAATTAAATCAGGCCTTTAAATCCTGTTGGCTTTAAGCAATAATGGATTCCAACTTATTCCACCCAAAATTACATTCTCTATTTCACAGGTTTACTATGAAGATTAAATATAATAATGTCTATAAAATGTGTTTTATAAAATGCAAAGTATATGTAAATTTAAAGAAAATAGTTATTGAGATAATTTTGAAACCTAAGACTTTCATCATTTCGTGTTGTTTATTAAGAATATTAAATGTAAAAAGCACAGGGACAAAGTCCTACAGCATAACTTCCTTTTAAGTTGATAATCCATCAACACTTTTTGTCTTACTTGTTTAATCATTATTAAACAGGAAAATAGCTGAATGCCATATGAAAAATCAAGATACACTAAAGAGCATATAGAAATAAGACAGAAGTTGAAGAGCTTGTATTTTTTTGCATCATCTCTTAACATATAATTAACTCCTTAAGCAATAATCCTATATAATCTTATTTATAGCTTTATAATACATTTTCATTTTTGGTAGATCTTGACTATTATTGGCACTATGAATTTCCATACACATTGAATATGCTATTCTACTCCTGCATTTGTGCATTCACACATGCACGTGCTCACACAAACACACAGACACACACACACACAGAGTTGTTTAAGATTTTGACTAGGATTGCTTTGAGTCTGTAGATCAATTGGAGAGAACTGACATCTTAAAAATAATGATTTTTCCAATCCATGACCACAGTATGTCTTTCCATTTATTTAGAGTCTTTTTATTGTTTTTCAGTAAAGTTTGTATTTTTTTCTATAAAGATCTTGCACATCTTCCTCTGTATGTCATATTTTTGTACTGTGCTAAGTGGTATTTTTTAAAAATATCATTTTCTAACTTTGTTGCCAGTATAAAACCTAATTGATTTTTGTTTATAGATTTTTTTTAATCTACTAACCTTGTAAATGCTAATTAATTCCAACCATTTTTTAGATTTTTTTCAATTATCTTACAAGGTCATGCCAATCCCTTTTAATAACTTATTTGATGTTTTAACATATTGTTTTAACACATATATGTATTCCTTTAAAAGAATATTTTCATTTAAATTTCTTTTAATTGTATAAGAGATATTATATTGTATATAATATTTTGGAATTTATAACCAATATTGCATTACTTCATTCTTTTTTTTTTCTTTTTTGATGTATGTTCCATGATTCACTGTTCGCATATAACACCCAGTGCTCCATTCAATATGTGCTCTCTTTAATACCCATCACCGGGCTAACCCATCCCTCTACCCCCCTCCCCTCTAGAACCCTCAGTTTGTTTCCTGAGATTAAGAATTCCTCATATCAGTGAGATCATATGATACATGTCTTTCTCTGATCGACTTATTTCGCTTAGCATAATACCCTCTAGTTCCATCCATGTCATTGCAAATGGCAAGATTTCTTTTTTTTTGATGGCTGCATAATATTCCATCATATATATATATACCACAACTTCTTTATCCATTCATCTGTTGATGGACATCTTGGCTCTTTCCATAGTTTGGCTATTGTGGACATTGCTGCTATAAACATTGGGTTGCACGTACCCCTTCAGATCACTACATTTGTGTCTTTGGGGTAAATACCCAGTAGTGCAATTGCTGGGTCCTAGGGCAGCTCTATTTTCAACTTTTTGAGGAACCTCCATACTGTTTTCCAGAGTGACTGCACAAGCTTGCATTCCCACCAACAGTGTAAGATGGTTCCCCTTTCTCCACATTCTTGCCAACATCTGTCATTTCCTGATTTGTTAATTTTAGCCATTCTGACTGGTGTGAGGTGGTATCTCATTTGTTTTGGATTTCCCTGATGCCGAGCGATGTTGAGCACTTTTTCATGTGTCTGTTGGCCATTTGGATGTCTTCTTTGGAAAAATGTCTGTTCATGTCTTCTGCCCATTTCTTGATTGGATTCTTTGTTCTTTGGGTGTTGAGTTTGACAAGTTCTTTATAGATTTTGGATACTAGCCCTTTATCTGATATATCATTTGCAAATATCTTCTCCCATTCTGTCGGTTGTCTTTTGGTTTGGTTGACTGTTTCCTTTTCTGTGAAAAAGTTTTTTATCTTGATGAAGTCCCAATAGTTCATCTTTGCCCTTGCTTCCCTTGCCTTTGGAGATGTTTCTAGGAAGAAGTTGCTGTGGCTGAGGTCGAAGAAGTTGCTGCCTGTGTTCTCCTCTAGGATTTTGATGGATTCCTGTCTCACATTTAGTTCTTTCAACGATTTTCAGTCTATTTTTTGTGTGGTGTAAGGAAATGGTCCAGTTTCATTCTTCTGCATGTGGCTGTCCAATTTTGGCAACACCATTTGTGGAAGAGACTGTCTTTTTTCCATTGTACGTTCTTTCCTGCTTTGTTGAAGATGAGTTGACCATAGAGTTGAGGGTCCATTTCTGGGCTCTCTATTCTGTTCCATTGATCTATGTGTCTGTTTTTGTACCAGTACCACACTGTCTTGATGATGACAGCTTTGTAATAGAGCTTGAAGTCCGGAATTGTGATGCCACTGGCTTTGCTTTTCTTTTTCAACATTCCTCTGGCTATTCGGGATCTTTTCTGGTTCCATACAAATTTTAGGATGATTTGTTCCATTTCTTTGAAAAAAGTGGATAGTATTTTGATGGGGATTACATTAAATGTGTAGATTGCTCTAGGTAGCATTGACATCTTCACAATATTTGATCTTCCAATCCATGAGCATGGAAGGTTTTTCCATTTCTTTGTGTCTTCCCCAATTTCTTTCATGAGTATTTTATAGTTTTCTGAGTACAGATTCTTGCCTCTTTGGTTAGATTTATTCTTAGATATTTTATGGTTTTGGGTGCAATTGTAAATGGGATTGACTCCTTAATTTCTCTTTCTTCTGTCTTGTTGTTGGTGTATAGAAATGCCACTGATTCCTGTGCATTGATTTTATATCCTGCCACTTTACTGAATTCTTGTATGAGTTCTAGCAGTTTTGGGGTGGAGTCTTTTGGGTTTTCCACATAAAGTATCATATCATCTGCAAAGAGTGAGAGTTTGACTTCTTCTTTGCCAGTTCAGATGCCTTTTATTTCTTTTTGTTGTCTGATTGCTGTGGCCAGGACTTCTAGTATTATGTTGAATAGCAGTGGTGATAGTGGACATCCCTGCTGTGTGCCTGACCTTAGGGGGGAAGGATAAACCACTCAATAGAAAAATGAGCAAAAACCATGAACAGGAAAAACCATGGCTGATAAAGACATGAAGAGGTATTTAACCTCAGCAGTGATAGGGAAATGCAATTCAAAGCCCCAGTGAGATGCCATTTCACATTCACATTTCATGTTCATTTGAACAGCAAATACTAAGAAGTCCAATAACCTAAGTGTTGGAGAGGATGTGGAATATCTCTTACTCATTGTTGGACTATAAATTAGTATAACAACTTCAGTTGTTCACAAACTCAACACTTCAAGACTTCTATTTTTAAATGTTTACCCAAGAGAAGCTCAAGCTTTCACTGCAGAAATATTTATAGTAACGTCTGTAGCTGCATTATAACAGAAAAACCTTGGAAAATTCTAAATAGTCCCTAAAAGGGACTAGGTAACTATATTTTTGGTATCTTCAAACAGTATCTTTGGTATCTTCTATGGCAATCAAAGTATGAATTATAGCGGCCCTAAAATACTGATGAATCTTTCAAACTTCTTATAATACATACTTTGCTCATTATGTATCAGTACTTCATCTTATGTAATATATGTATTTAATTAGCTGCATCTCACACATTTTGGCATCTAGTACTTTTATTACTGCTCAATTCAAAATATTTTCTTATATTTATAATTCTTTCTTTTAATAATGTATTATTTAGGAGTAAATATATTAATTTCCAAGCATAGTTTTTTTCTACTTCTTAAAAATTTTATTTGTGTTTAGTTACAAATAACACAGTCTATATAATTTCATTCCTTTGAAATGACTTGAGATGTATCTTATAGCCGATTAAATGGTTAATTTCTGCAAATGTTTGAAAAGAATGTGTATTTTACACTTCTTTTGTGCAGTATCCAATATTTGCCCCTTAGGTCACTTTTACTAATTATTTTGTTGACATCTGTATCTTTGCTAATTTTTTGTCTACTTATTCTTTCAATAATTAAATCGTTTTACAGTCTCCCACTATGATTATGAAGTTCTTTCTTTTCTTCTGTCATTTTTCCCCCTTATTTATTTTGAGGCTATGTTCAGTATATAAGAATCGAGAATTGTTACATAGCTTTCTTTATACTCTGGGAAGGCTTTTAACTTAAAGCCTATTTAACCGATAGTAATATAGCTATACCAGCTTTCTATTCATGAATGTTGCCATGGCATACTTTGAGACGCACTTTTACTTCCAATTTTTCTGTGCCTCCATATTTTAGAGAGATCTTTTGTAAACATCATTTGCTTCTCTTGTTTCTTTTATTCTCTTTTATTGCAGTCTTTTGGATTAAATTTAAAAAAATTCAGTTTATATTTCCTTTGGCTAGCTTAGAAGCTAATCACAATGTGTCTAGTCTTTTAGTGGTTACCATGGAAGTTATTACATGAATTCTTAACTTATCAGTGTTTAAAGTTAGTACTTTTATTATTCTCCTAGAGAGCTGAAGGACCTTAGGACACTTTAATTTCAGTATCTCACTCTCAACTAATTTATTGGTGTTGTAATTTATTAGTGTTGTGAATTTTCAATTTTTAAAATGTCCACATGCTATTATAATTATTGTTTTATATGGTCAAACTTAACTCATATTTACTACTTTATTTTTCATTCTTTCCTGTATATCTCATCTTTCATCTTTTTTTTTTTTTTTTTAAGTAGGCTCCATTCCCAGCGTGGCGCTTGAACTAACAACCTGCTATCAAGAGTCACATGGTCTACTGACCAAGCCAGTCAGTGCCCCGCATCTTTCATCTTCCCCCTGAAGAGTGTCTTTTAGAAAATTTGTCTTTTCTGTTTAGAAGCTTCTAAGAAATCACAAGTTTCATATGTGTATTTACTTATTTATTTTTACTTTTATACTGCATTACTTTTGGAGAGTGCATTTTTTAAATGTTTACTTTTTCCTTTATTGGCAACTTTGGATGCATTTTTAGGTTTTGGTTCCCAAAGGGCATTTTTCACAAATCTTGAAGCTGCACCTCTGTCCAGCTTGCCAGCCTTTTTCTTGTCTGTTATTTCCTTGATTCTGTTCATGTACACTCTGATTCTTTCCAATTCCTGCTTTACTGGATGTTAACTCCCTGTGTTGCCAAATAAACTCAAAACATTGAATTTAATGTGTAAGCAGAAATTAAATCCACTTTTGCTTGTTCAAGGAGATCCAACTTCTGCAACAACTCATTTCTCAAAACAGACATCATGATCTTCAGCATCTCATCCATAGCACCAATGGAATTCTCAAATGTTGATAAATACTCATGATTTTTTTAAAGATTTATTTATTTGAGAGAGAGAGAGAGCCTGAGAAGAAGGAGGGGCAGAGGGAGAGGGAGAGAGAATCCTTGAGCAAACTCCCTGCTGAGTGCAGAGCCTGACGCAGGGCTTGATTCCAGGACCCTGAGACTATGACCTGAAACCAAGAGTCAGCCACTTAACCAACTGAGCCACCAGGCACCCCAGTACTCATGAATTTCTACTGGATAGTCTTCATTAATTTCTTTACCTGCCATTATGACCAATTTGCTGGTCTTCTACTCCTGAATCTGAGGAATTTATTTTATGTTATGGAAAAGTCTCAGCTATTGCTTTTTAAAAATATTTTTTCCTATCTAATTTTTGCATTTTATTCATACTAAAATGCTAAAAATGAGCATCCATAAATATGCTACCCTGCCTAAGAACTAGACACTGCCCGTGCTACAGAATCATACTTTGCTCTTCCCTTTTCTTGTCCCTCTCCCACTCCCTGAAATAACCAGCATCCTGGATCATCTTCTCCTTGCTTTAAAAAATTGTTTTATTCCTTTTTTTTTTTAGTTTTACATAACTTTTCAACTTTATGAGGTAATGTCATACAAAGTCTTTTTGACTTGGTAGTCCTAAAATCCAAAATATGTATCATTCCAATCTGCTGCTAGATTATTTTGTGGGTTTTTTTCTGTTGCAATCAATGCTGCAATGAATATTTTTGTGCACATTTGCTGGTACACAGATGCAAGGGGTTCTCTAGATACTGCATTTAGAAGTGAAATTGCCCATGTTGAACTTGAGAAAATTCCAAATTGTTTTCCAAAGTGATTAAACCAATATACTCTAGTGGAAAAGTTCCTGTTGTTTCCTATCTTCACCTATATGGTATTGTCAAACTTCTTGTTTGTTTGTTTTTTTGCTTTTGTTTTGTTTTGTTTTGCTAATCTAGTAGGTATAAAATGACATCTTATTGTTGTCTTAATTTAATTTCTAAGATTACTAATGAGACTAAGCTTTTTACCACATACTTTTTTTCCAGTTATGTTTCCTCTGTATGGGATGCATATTTATGTATTTATCTATTAGGTTTTATGTCTTTTTATTGTTGAAAGATTCTATTTTAAATATATAATAATTCTTAATCCTTTTTTGATCTAGCTGTTAAAGATATCTTCCCCCTTGTATTGCTGCTGATAATTTTTTATTTTGGGGGGGGAAGGCGTGGAACTAGATAATTTATTTTCCTCACCAGTTATAGCATGAAAGAAACTTCCTAATATGTGTTATAGTTAATTCTCAACTTTTCATTAGAGAAAAATTGCTTTACCCCTTCACCCACCATCATTTTGAAGGTCAGTTTTGTTTCCTTTCCTCTCCAAATGAAATTTTCAGTAGAGTTCAAGTAGATCTTTCTTCTGATATTCCTTCCTCAAGTCTGTTAGTAATGTATACTGGAGGCAGGGACAGTAAACAGTGTAGGTAGGTCACTACCCCTGGGCAGAACCAAAGGGTTGCCCACTGTTTTCAAGATTGCCCTAAACTTCTTTGTCTTGGTGTTAGCAACATTGGCTTTAATATCTGAGACCAGTATTTTATGACTTTTTGAGATTTATGATCTGTTTCACTTTGTCCATAGTTTTGCCTCATCATATAGACACTAATAAAGTGTATACATTCTTTTGGTTTACAGGTGTTTCTCTTCTTCCAGCTCAGGAATGCCTTGGCAGAGGGGCATCTTATACCATGCCACCAATGGCATTCTATCTTGGACCTTCAGCACTTTCTGATTTCAGTTACTCATTGAAGCCTGAAATCTCCAGGAGAGTCAAGTCAGACATATCCAGAGCTAACTATTGCATAGTGTGTTTGACATGAAAAGGTTTACCTCTTGGGGGTGTATTCCAGGAGAGCACTGATGAGGACCTTTGGCTTCACTCTTCACTCCTTCAAGGATTGAGACTCATACCTACATACCTTGTAGCAGTTGATTAGGAGAATGGTGTCCAGAGCAGGTGAGCAATCAGGAGTAGCATAGGTCAGGGAGCAGGAAGGTCACATGTGGTTCTCCAGACAGAGGAAGAACTAGAGATCACCACTAAGGAACATGCAAGCAAGGAGAGACTCTGGTTTTCTTTGAAATTTAACTTTTTTTTAACCTGTATGGATATATAATTGACATAAAGAAAACAATCCTTATTTAAAGTATCCAATTTGATACATTTTGACTTATGTCTTCTTGTGAAACATTACCACAACTAAGACAAGTAATTACCCCCAAATGTTTCCTCCTGTAACTTTGTAATTCCCCTTCCTGTCCTTTCATTCACCTTCCACTTCCAGGCAGTCACTTTTATCTATTTTCTGCCATTATAGATTAGTCTGCATTTTCTAGAGTTTTATATAAATGAAATAAAAAGTACACACTCTGTTTTAGTGGTGGAATTCTAGGTTCTTTCACTCAGCGTGATTATTTTGAGATTCAACCATATTGTACATATTAGCAATTGTTCTTTTTATTACTGAGTAGTATTCTATAGCAATATACCAGTTTATTTATTTGCATATCGATGCATTTGTATTGTTTCCAAATTTTACCACTTCCAAATAAAGCTGCTGTTAACATTCATGTACAGGTCTTTGTGTGGACATATGCTTTCATTTCTTGGTTGGGTATCTAATAATGGAATGACTGAATCACATGGTAGATGTGTTTAACTTCATAAGACTGACAAACTGTCAAAGTGATTCTACCATTTTATATTCCCACCAGTAGTGTATGAGAGTTCTAATTGTCCCATATTCTTGCCAACACTTAGTATGATCTGAGTTTATTTTATTTTATTTTATCTGTTGTAATGGTGTGTAATCGTATCTCAATTTGGTTTTAACTTGTAATAACAAATAATAACTACTACAATAATAATGCTGAGCACTTTGTTACATTCATTTCAGGCGTACAACATAGTGATTCAACAACTCTATACGTTATGCTATGCTCACCACAACTGTAGCTACCCTCTGTCACCATATAATGTTTTTATAATACAATTGATTATATTCCCTATGCTGTATCTTTCATCCCTGTGACTTATTCATTCACTCCATAACTGGAAACCTGTACCTCCCACTCCCCTTCATCCATTTTTCCTGTTCCTTACCTCCTTCCACTCTGGCAACCACCAGTCTTTTTCTGTATTTATGGATCTGTTTCTTTTTTTTTTGTCCATTTGTTTTGTTTTCTTAGATTCCACATATAAGTGAAATAATATGGAATTTGGCTTTCTCTGTCTGACTTATTTCACTTAGCATAATAATACCCTCTTTGTTATTCATGCTGTCACAAATGGCAAAATCTCATTCTTTTTCACAACTGAGTAATGTTCCATTATATAAAGTATATCACATCTTCTTTTTCCATTCATTTATTGATGAACACTTAGATTGCTCCCATATCTTGGCTGTTGTAAATAATGCACTCCCACTGTGTGTTGTTTCAATTATAATTGAATTTTGAGAATTATTTCTATGTTGTGGATACAAGTCTTTTATCAGGTGGATGATTTGCAAATATTTTCTCCCAGTCTGTGGCTTGTCTTTATTCTATTTCATGAAGTAGAAGTTTTTGACTTCAATAAAGTCCAATTTATTATTTCTTCTTTTATGCATCAGGATTTAGGTGTTGTATCTATAATATGAATTTTAATGTCAAATTTACCAATGTTTCTTTTATGGCTAAGACTTTTTGTGTTAGGTTTAAGATATAATTCCAAGTCTGATGTCATAAATATGTCATCTTATGTTTTTGTTGTGTTAAAGCTTTTAACTTAAATTTTTTACTAAAATGGAATTGATTTTTGTATATGCTGTGGGGTAAGGAACCCACTTCATTTTTTTTCTATATGATTGCTCACCTGACCAAGAATAATTTATTAAACAATTCATCCTGTCCCTGCTGCATCAGTCAGGTAAACTCAGTTATGCTGTTATAACAAATAATCCAAAAGTTCCTGTGACATAACACAGTAACAGTCTATTTCTCAGTTCATGTTGTATGTGTGAGACAAGTTAACATGGACTCTGCACATCATAGCCACTCAGGTGCCCATGTTCATGGAGGCTCTGTTCTGACATAAGCTTCTAGAATTACTTTGAAAGAGGGAGAGAAAGACAAATTAGTGACTGGTTTTTGAAGCTTTTTCAAGGAAGTGACATAATTATACTCACATTTTTTTGACCATTGTAAGTCACAAGTTCATACCTACCATCAAAGAGAGGGGGAAACTAATTTTTTCATGTACCTAGAAGGAAAATAAAGGGACATATTTAGTGAATAATATTAAGAACTACCTTAATGATGTATCTACAAGGGCACCTGTGTAATATATCTATTTTCATGTGTGTGTGGATTTGCTTGTGAGCTTTTTATTGATCAATTTTTCTAATTTTTTTCTAACTTGAATTATACTACAGTTCTTTTTTTTATACTGCAATTATTAATTCCTGTCACTTTGTGTATGTTTTGACATCTGATAGGACAAGTCTCTCCAGAGCTGGGTAAAGGTATGAAATAGAGCCATATATAAAAATTAACAAAGCCAAAAGGGTTGAAAGTCTGGGGGATACAGAATGAATTAGGAGTCTTGAGTTTCTTGTGGAGACTAAGCTAAACAGGAGTAAAGGGAATAATGAGACATAATGAGATGGACTCAAGGCACATAGAGTAGAAGATGCTCTAAAGTGATGTTTATTCATGAGTATAATTTCCTTAAGAATAGAATCTGTGCCTGATTTATCATTTTACCACTGATTGCTTACCCTCTCCCAATGAAAAAAGGAATTGACATTTTGTAGATGCTCAATAAATAAGTATTTATTGAGTGAATATTTAAATGAATAGTTCATGTTATATGAGCCCATAGTAACAAAGAGCACCTTGCTTATGGATATTCACTCCTCTTCTGCTATTCTTTGGCCTATCTCAGAGAAAATGAGAAAGTAAATTGGTGCAACCATTGTGAAAAACAGTATGGAGTTTCCTCAAAAGATTAAAAATAGGACTACTATATGACCCAGTAATTCCACTACTGGGTATTTATCCAAGGAAAAGGAAAACATTAATTTGAAAAGATATGTACATTCCTGCATTTATTGCAGCATTATTTACACAAGCCAAGATATGGAAGCTATATAAGTATCCATTAATTGATGACTGGGTGAGGAAGATGTGTGTGGGGGTGTGTGTGTATGTGTGTGTGTCTGTGTCTGTAATGGAATATTACTCAGCCATAAAAAAGAATGAAATTTTCCCATTTATGACAACATAGGTGAATCTAGAGGATATTGTGCTAAGTGAAATAAGACAGAGAAATATAAATACCATGTTATTTCATTTATATGTGGAATCTAAAAAACAATACAAAGCAAACAAACAGAAACAGAATCATAAATACAAAGAACAAACTGGTGGTTGCCAGAGGGGAGGGGGTTGGGGGGATGAGTGAAATAGGTGTTGGGGATTAAGAGGTACAAACTTCTAGTTATAGAATGGAAAAAAAAATCTACAAAGTAACATGAAACTGTAGTATTTGGCCCCTTAACCCACAGTCAAACAACGCTAAACCCCCTTAGATAGCCAAATAATCCTTGGGGCATCTGCTAGACAGTGCTGCAATATGACATTGAAAGAAGATGTGGTCTCTTTTTTCTTTATTTTAAGCTTTGGAAAAATTCCTTAATAATAAATAAATACAATGGTATATGGTGCAAAACATGTTAGATGATGTAATGAGAAAAGAATATTTTCTCTTGTGCAACAGTGTTATGCTCAATTGATACCGTTTATACTCTTTGGGCAGAGATGTGTTTTTTTCCTTAATCCTTGGAAGATCAGTGTTTTGGGAAAAGGTTTTGTGACAGATCTGAGACTGCCTCTGACTCCTAAAGGACAGATTGAAATAAAAACTGTGACATTAGAATAAAATAAAATAATGTGGGTGACTATTAGCTAAAATGTGGGTTTTAGCTTTATTTTCTCTTAATTGAGTTGTCTCTTAAGACAACAGTTCAGATTTTAATAAAGAAAAGAGAAAAAAGAGAACAGGGCTATGAGAGTCAAAGAAAAAAAAAAAGAGAATTCAACAAAATGAAATCAAAATCACATCTGCCCAGAGGGGTTCTGGAGATAACATTCATTCATTCAAGGCCATATTCCCATTCTGGAAGTGTCTCAGGGCTGGAGATACTACAAGAGACAGTTCAATTAGTTATCAGGCACCATGCTGTCCACACTCAAACTCACCTTGCTGTATAGTTTTAACAGAGATGCTTGAACTTGATCTGAATTAAGAAATGTAATCTGTGTGAACAAAGGCAAGATTCAAACATCCTTTAGGAGTTTAGTAGAGAGAACTTGCTGGTGATATTGTGAGAAATGCACTAAATTTGGTGTATGAAGAATTGTATGCAAAAGCCGACTCTGTCAGTTAGCAGCAGAGATGATACCAGGCAAATCATGTAAGTTTTCAAGTTCTTATTTTCCTCATGTGCAAAATGGAGCAGTAATACCTATATCATAGTTGCGGTAAGAATTAGATTGAAGAAGGTGCATTAGTCTGTTGAGGCTGCTATAACAAAATGCCACAGACTAGCTGGCTTATAAACAACAGACATTTACTTTCTCATAGTTCTGAAGGCTGGAAGTCCCAGATCAGAGTGCCAGCATGGTCAGGTGAGAGCCCTCTTCCAGGCACAGGCTTCTCATTGTATTCTGAATTGAGAGAAGGGTCTAGGGAACTCTTTGGCCCTCTTTTATTATGAGGGTACTAAATCCCTTTCATAAGGGTGGAGCCTACCAAAGACCCCACCTCCTATTACCATCGCTTTGAGGGTTAGGTTTCCAACTATGAATTTTGGGGGGAAAACAAACACTCAAACCAGAAAGTATATGAAAGTACTTTGTAAATGATTAATGTAAAGGGAAATCTATCTGATTTTCTTGATCTTGCCCCCTCTGCTGGCCAGGAGGTTTCCTGTAACTTAATGAATGTGCTTTTTCTTTAATCTAGCTTCCAGAGCACAATGATTGAAGCTTAGAATGACCTGCCATTTTCAAGCATAGGGCAGGTCTTAACGTTCTCTATCTGTGCTCTGTATGGCCTTTTATTTTAACTGTCATTAAGAAGTTCCAGGCATTCTTCTTGAAGAAGCTGGAACAGATTCCTGCCTGTACCTGTGACTGTTTTATTTTATTTTACTTTTTTAAGATCAAGCCCAACACATCTGGACTATGGTGGGATGTTTAGAGACATATCATTTTTTGGAAGTCTTGACAGCAGGATTTGGAGCACATGGAGCATATTCTGTCACTTTTTACTTCCATCTGGTAAACAGAAGCCTGGTTGAGACTCACAAGGGAGAATGATTTATGCATTTTAGTGGAGACCCCATTTATAACATTCATAAAGCAAGATAAAGTTAGCAGGTTATTTTATTTATTTAAATACTTCTACTCTGCCTCGTTCCACAAAAGAATTGGGGAAGTTAGGTAGGGGACTTGATTGAGAACTAGTCTTTTACTTAGAAAGCTGTCAAAATTATAGTGAAATTAGCTCTATGTGTTGATTTAGTTGTATTCTTTGAGTCAAATTTCAATAAGACGGTATACGTTATAGTGGCTATGTCTATACAGGGAAAAGTACATGAAGAATGTGTGTGTAATTTAAGATGCTAAGGACTATTCTTTCTGTTTCAGTAGCATTGATTCTTGAATTACCTGAATTTCATGGTTTCCCATTTACTGTGCTCAGTGTTAGTGGTTCATTGACAGAAGAGTAGCAGAAAAAAATTTGTCAGGCAGTTTTGTCAGGGATATTCCATCAGCACACAACTGAATTATGAGGTCTGTCAGTCAGTAAATGCTTGACCAGAACTTCTAATTTCTTTGCTGTCATGTATTTATTTGTCAGATACCTTTGATAAATCAGTACATTCTGTTTTATGTATATAAAAACAGTCCGATGTCACATCTTGTTGTGTATATACATATATCCTTTGTTCTGACTAGATTACTACATCTGCCCTTATTCATGTAATCCAGGAATCCTTTTTCACTTTGTGGATATTTTATCATCTCCAGGACCAAGTTTAATCAGAGAACAGTAAGATTGGGGGGAAAATTGATTAAGGCCAGATCTTTCTTACTTTTCGTTATTTTAAAAGAAACTGAACTTGGACCAGGTAGACAAAGTGGTCATTCATTAAATACCTTTCAGGAAGCAAAACATATTTAATGTTAATTCCCTAACATTTGAGGTATATATAACATGTTAATTTCTATCTATACTTGTGTGTTTTTAATACTTCTTTCATTCTCTCCCTGCCACTATCAAGTGCAGTATAAAAACTTTGATTTTTTAAATTAAAGTAAATCCATTTAAATAAATTTATTTTGAGAGAATCCCATTACAAACTTAAGTGTTTAGGCATTCATCTTTTCACCAAATTTTTATGGACTTCTACTATGCATAAGTCACTTTGATAAGGCAGAGAGAGGATTTAGCAGAGAACAAAATAGACGTAGCCCCTGCCTTTACTGTCTTCACAGTTTAGACAGCGAGAAAAACAATAAACAACTAACCACAAAAATAAGCAGTTATTTAGAAGTTGAGATAAGTGCAATGAAAGAAAAATATATTTCTACGATTGAAAATTAAAGGAATGCCTAGTTTAGATTGAGAGAACAGGAAAAGCTTCTCTGGAAATTACAGTTGAACTGGTAAAATACTGGAAGGATGAGCTGAAAGTGTCTGAGAAATGAGAGATTGCCAGTGTGTCTGAAGAATAGTGATGGAAAGAGTGAGTGAAACAAGGCAAAACCAAGAGGTAGATTCAGGTCGATGATACGAGCACTTGAGGGCCATGTTAGTTTTAAAAATGGATCTTAAGTACACTGGAAGCCATTGAAGGGTTTTAAAGAGATCTAAAAAATATATGATTTGTATTTTTAAAAGATTCTCTTACTTCTGGTTGTGTGGAGAATAGATAGCAAAAGAACAAAAATAAAAAGAGATGGGTTTTTTCAGTGGGGGATATCCATTAGAAGATTACTACATAGGGCTAGGTGAGAGATGATGGTGATTTGAACCAGATGGAATGGCAGACGGTGGAGACAAAATGAAGTGGGACATACATTATGAAGGCAGTATAAATTGACCATGGGGTGGATTGAATGAGCAAATGAGCTAGAATGGGTTATTAAGAATAGCTTCCATTTTCTATCATGAGCAACCAGGTAGATGGAGGTACATGGATGCACAGAAGTGGAGAAGAATGGAACAGGAGCAGTTTTAACAAAACGGTATTAAAAACTTGAAGTTAGAGATCATTGTTCTAGAGAGGTTGAGAAGAAAGATGTAGTGAAAGATAGGCATTCGGAGTAGCAAAGGAGAAATTCTGAAGATGTCAGAACGCTCAGTGAAAGCTCAGCAAAGATAGACCTTGAGTGACAGTCCTCATAATTTAGGAGAACAATGGGCCTTGGTGCTTCGGTAAGAACCTCAGAAGCAGACACAGCTCTTGATTACTGACAACTTGTTTGCCTTTGGACAAATCACATTAGGTTATATTGGCCTCTACTTACTCATCTGTTCAACAAAGATGTCAGATGAGATAAGATACCTTTTTATTCCAGCATTCCATGATTCTATGCGGGGGAGTTTGGCAGTTACAGAGGTCAGTTCCAGCTCTTTAATTTCTACATCTATAACATGGGGCTAATATTAATGACATAGCAGATATAACATACCTTGCATGTTGAAGTGCCTTTCTTCCTTTCTTTCCTTTTAATGCTAATCAGTAGTTCTTGTATATTTCATTTGGAAATTAGTCATATAGTTTCTTTTCTAAAATTAGAGAGACAAACTTGGAGTAGAATCCCAGCCTTTACACATTTTTATGTGTTTTATTTTTGTCATGTGATCTTATTTCTCTGAGGTTCTATTTTTTTCATTTGTAAAATGAACTGGCAATATTTAGCTTATAGGGTTGTTATAAGATTTGAATGAAATAATGTATGCCAAAGGCCTAGCAAAGTATCTGGAACATAGTAGTCTCTCAAAAGATGTGATTCTTTTTTCCTTTATTCCTTAAGTAAAAATTAGCTGAACTATAATCCTCTCTATAGATTTTATTCCAAGGCAAAATAGAGATTAGGTAAGTAATCTTTAGGTCATCACTACTTTCTATAGTTACCGGATAACAGATCAGGTGATATTTATTTCTATATTCAACAGTTACTAAATGTTTAGGCAGAGTCAGTAAGTGTATTACTGTTAATGCTTTACTGTAACCCGGGAAATTCTGACTTTCTCATTGGTAAGAGAAAATAGCTCCAAGAACAGTGAAAAGCTTCTCTAAGCCTAACCGGCATCTGTCAAAGCTTAGTGATATATGTTGTTTAATGCCAATGTAAGTCCAATTTGCATTTTTTTTAAAGATTTTTTATTTATTTGACAGAGAGAGAGAGACAGCGAGAGAGGGAACACAAGCAGAGGGAGTGGGAGAGGGAGAAGCAGGCTTCCCGTGGAGCAGGGAGCCTGATGCGGGGCTCGATCTCAGGACCCAGGGATCATGATCTGAGCGAAAGGCAGACACTTAACGACTGAGCCACCCAGGCGTCCCGCAATTTGTATTTTAAAGGCAATAATGATCTTTAAAATAAGTAAGAAGATTGTGGAGTGCTTTGTAAAAGAAAACACCATACACATACCCCCTTTGACTTTAAGAGTGCAGCAAGCCTGATTTTGGAACCATTACAATCAGTGAGCTACTCAATCTTCTCTCAGTAGCCCTTTTCAGTTGCATCCAATTTCCTACCTCTCGGACCTGAGGTTATCTTAAGTGAATTGCTGAAGAGAAGACAAAAGGTCCATCCCATAATATTCCTAGCATAGAGAGGCTAGGTTAAATGGGATTCTGAGCACTTTTGTGTTTCAAGCTCTGGCTTAGCTCATAGGTGACTGTAATTGTGTCTGGCAAGGCCAAGAGCATCTTGAAATCTTGACCAATGTGCTTTCTTCACTCAGCCTTTAAATTCCAAGAATTGGGAGGTTCAAACAATACAAGTTTCAGATTTTATCACCTCAGGCTCTGGCTATTACAATAAACCTTAATTCCTATCTCTCCCTCTAATCTCTCTGCCACCAATTTCTCTCTCCTTCCATTTTCTCTCTCCTTCAATTGACTTCCCTCAGATTAATCTTCCTAAAATAGCTCTTGAATGAAGTCTCACCTCCTCTTAAAACGTGTCACTCTCTGTTAAAGTATAAACTCTGTAAGGTGGCAAAATCTGACCCCGAGCTACCTGCCTAGATTTTTTTTCTCATTATAATCGTTCATGAACCTGACATACGAGGCATATGTAATATCTTGGGATCTTGCCAAATCTCAGTGGTACTGCAGGATATATACATCCTGTTTAGCTTTGAGATTCAGAGACTTTTTCCTTATTTTTCCTTCCCTAGCATATGGGAATCCTTATATTTTATGCTAAAAACCATTTTGCTTTCATGTATCTTCAAGATATTCTAACTATGCTCATGAACCCCTTTCCCTAAAAGTTTTTTTTTTTTAAGAGCAAAAATCAGTCATTCTTATAAGATCTTTCTGTTTTCACCCTTACCACATGTCCCTCCTGCAATAATGGGCATAGAGGTGTCATCAACTTTCCTGAAAGTAAATTAAAGTAGAAAATGCAGGGAGAAAAAAAAACCCTGTGAAGTGAGTTTCATTAAAACATTACGGAGACAAAGAAGCTGAGGACATTAAGTAACTTGGTCAAATGTACACACCTATTAATGGCGAAACCAGTATCTAATGGCAGATCTGCCTGCCTTAATAGAATAAGCTTTCATTGAAGAACATTGATAGCCTCCAAGCATGAATGGTAGATACAGGCTTCTGTCAGGTCCGCTTGAATGCCTACAGGGGATAGAATTGTGACTCCAAATTTCTGTTTTCTGGAAGCCGAAGGTTAAAGTTGTTTAGTTTACTACACAAAGGAAGGGGATGGGAACTAATAGGGACTGGCAGTGTTCTAATTCTAACTTGTGCAAGTGAGCACTCAGAATATGGAGAAATTGATAGCTCATTGCAGATGGTCTAAGGCTGGACCAGACCAAGAAATGGGCATTAGTTAGAGAGAAATGGGACTCTTGAGTACCGGCAAAGATTGAGTACATGCTGAGGTAATTCAAATGCAAAATCAAGTGGAGTAGCAGGCCAGGAAAGTCCAAATAACAGCTAGAACTTACATATGTTGGATTAATTTAGGGACGTTTGGTCTAATAGCTTCAAGGCAAGCAAGCATAGACTGAGTCAGGAACATGGGTATGAAACACGCCAAAAAGACCTTATTCAATTAAGGATATACAATCATATGCAAGATATAAAGGAACAAGGGGTTGAATGATTCTACATGATTGTCAGGCCAAAAAAAAAAAAAAAAAGTAACAGTTGAATTAGCTAGATGTGCATTTTATCAACCATATTTATAGATCATTGTTGTTTTTATTTCTTAAACAAAATATAATGAGTTTCTCCAGACACCTGACCTAAATGAAATTAAATATTATAGTGATAACAGTGGACAGTAAGAGTACTTTGGAATCAGAGAGTCCCAGTTCAAATCCTAATTCACTATTGCCTGTTTCTGTAAGTTCTGTTGGAACACAGACATGTTTTATGTTCATTTGTATATTGTGTGGCTGCTTTCAAGCTACAATGGTGTTGTTGAGACAATAGAGACTATATAGATCATAAAGCCTCAAATATTTACTATCTGGCCCTTTACAGGAAAAGTTTTCCAATCCCTGGTTTAAAAGAGCAATAATTTATTTTTGGTTAATGGTCTATAGGTTGACTGAAGCAGTTCTGTTCCATGTATATTTACTCTAGGGCATAACCTGTGTAGTTCTGTCTGGTAGGGGAAAGAATTTTCATGGTGATGAAAATTCAAGAGAGCAGACCTCTTCAGGGCTAGGCTCAAAACTGACCTACTCTTGCTTCTGCCCATATACCATTGGCAAAAGGAAGTCAAATGACCAAGTCTAAAGTCAAAGGACAGAGAAACAAACTGTACTCATCATGAGGCAAGAGTGTGGATGTAGGGAAGGATGAAGAATTGAAGTCAATAATTCAATCTACTACAGTTGGTGAAGTAATTGGCCAAGTGCCTACCTGGCGGGATAGCATCCCAGGTGAATAAACAGCCAGTACAAAAGTCATCAGGCAAGAACATCCCTGGTATATCCCTGCTATATATAAGAAACAACAAGGAGATAAGTAGGTCTACAGTGCAGTGAGCGAGAAGGAGAGTAGTAGGAGTTGAGATTGAAGAAGTAATGGGGGACAAGGGTGGGGGGAAAGCACAACCATTTGAGTAAGATGGAAAGTCAATACAAGGTTATGAGCAGAAGAATGACAAAATTTGACTTATATTTTAAATTAATCTCTCTGACTCCTGTGTTGAGAATAGATTTGAAGGGAAAAGGATGGAATCAAGCAAAGCAGTTTAGAAGCTATTTCAGTAGTCCAAGTAGGAAATAGTGTTACTAGCTAGCTGGCCACTTCACTAGTGGCCACAGTGAAGGTGGTGAGAAAGATTAAATTTTGTGTATATTTTGATGTCAGGACCAAGAGGATTTCCTCACAGATTGGATGAGAGGTGTGAGGAAAAGAGAGACAAGGATGACTTCCATATGTTTGGTCTGAATAGTGGAAATGATGTAGTTACTGTCAAGTAAGTTGGAAACGACTACAGGTTGAGTAGTCTTGAAGGAAGAAGTTTGATGAGGGACATATTGAGTGCGTGATGTCTTCTAGACATCCAAGTGGGGTTGTCAAATAGACAAGAGGATACCCAAGACTGAAGTTCAGGAGAAAAGACTGTGCTAAAGATATACGTTTGGGCATTGCTGGCTTACAGATGGTATTTCAAGCAATCAGATTGGATTCATTCACTAAATGAGTTAGTGTTAGAGAATAGGTCTAAAGGTTGAATGCTGGGGCATGTCAACATGAAAAGGTCTAGGAGAACAGAAAGAACAAGGAAATAAGACTGAGATAGAGCTGCCAATGAGATAGGGTGAAACTATGGTTGAGAATAGCCATTTTATCAGAAAGGCAGAAATCAGACCTAAGTTGCTTCAGTTATCTCAGTTTTCAGGCAGGCAAGATTGGCTTCCTTTTCACTGACTATCTTTTCAGATGTGCCTTGGTTGTAATGTTAGCACAAATTGGAGTGAAGCACTGACTTAAGTGTTATAGGAAATTTTAGTACAGGCATATCTCAGAGATATTGTGGGTTTGTTCCCAGACCACCTCAATAGTGAATATTGCTGAAAAATCAAGTCAAATGAGGTTTTTGGTTTCCCAGTGTGTATTAAAGTTACGTTTACGCTATACCATAGTCTATTAAGTGTGCAATAGCATTGTGTCTAAAATAACAATGTATGTACCTTAATTTAAAAATACTTTATGCTTGGGGCTCCCGGGGCTCAGTTGGTTAAGTGTCTGACTCTTGATTTTGGCTCAGGTCATGATCTTAGGGTTGTGAGATCGAGCCCTGTGTGGGGCTCTGCACTCAGTGAGGGGTCTTCTTGAGATATTCTCTCCTTCTCCCTCTGCCCCTCCCCCACACTCTCTCTCTCTAAAATAAATAAATAAAATCTTTAAAAAAATACTTTATTGCTAAAAAATGCTAACCAGGGCACCTGGGTGGCTCAGTTGGTTAAGCGACTGCCTTCGGCTCAGGTCATGATCCTGGAGTCCCGGGATCAAGTCCCGCATCGGGCTCCCTGCTCAGCAGGGAGTCTGCTTCTCCCTCTGACCTTCCCCCCTCTCATGCTCTCTCTATCTCATTCTCTCTCTCAAATAAATAAATAAAATCTTTAAAAAAATGTGTTTTAAAAAAAATAAAAATTAAAAAAATTAAAAATGCTAACCATCATCTGAGACAGTCATAATCTTTTTGTTGGTGCCTTTAGCATTTGGCCTCAGTGTTATAGCTACTGACTGATCAGGATGGTGGTTGCTGAAGGTTAAGGTGACTGGCAATTTCTTAAAATAAGACGACAATGATGTTTGCGACACTGATTGACTCTTCTTTTCATGAACAATTTTTCTGTAGCATGCAATGCTGTTTGATAGCATTTTACCCACAATGAAACTTCTTTTAAAATTGAAGTCAGTCCTCTCCAACCCTGTCACTGCTCTATCAACTAAATTTATGTAACATTCTAATCCTTTCTTGTCATTTCAACAATCTTCATAGGATCTTCACCAGGAGTAGATTCCATCTCAAGAAATCACTTTCTTTGCTCATCCATAAGGAGCAACTTCTTCAGGAAAGTTTTATCATGAGATTGCAACAATTCAGTCATATATTCAGGGCCCACTTCTAATCCTAGTTCTCTTGCTATTTTCACCACATCTGCAGTTACTTCCTCCACTGAGGAAGTCATCCATAAGGATTGGAATCAACTTCTTCTACATTCCTGTTAATGTTCCTGTTCTGACCTTTTGACCTCTTTTCATGAATCACAAATGTTTTTAATGACATCTAGAGTGGTGAATCCTTTCCAGATTTTCAACTGACTTTTCCCAGATCTATCAGAGAAATTACTATCTATGGCAGCTATAGCCTTATGAAATATATTTCTTGAATAATAATACATAAAAATCAAAGTTATTCCTTGATCGTTTGGCTGCAGAATGGATGTTCTGTTAGCAGGCATGAAAAGAATGCTAATCTCATTGTACATCTTCATCAGAGTTCTTGGGTGACCAGGTGTATTGTCAATGAGCAGTCATATTTTAAAAGGAATCTTTTTTTCTTAGCAGTAGGTCTCAACAGTGGGCTTAAACTATTCAGTAAACCATGTTGTAAACAGATGTGCTGTCATCCAGGTTTTATTGTTCCATTTATAGAGCATGGGCAGAGTAGATTTAGCATAATTCTTAAGGGCTCTAGGATTTTCGGAATGGTAAATGACTTAAAGTTACCAGGTTCATTAGCCTCTAATGAGATAGCCTGTCCCTTGAAGTTTTGAAGCCTGACTTCTCCTCTCTAGGAAGTCCTCGGTGGCATCTTCCAATATAAGACAGTTTTGTCTACATTGAAAATCTGTTATTTAGTGTAACCACCTTCATTAATTATCTTAGCTAGATCTTCTGGATAATTTGCTATAGCTTCTACCGTAGCACTTGCTGCTTCACCTTGCACTTTTATGTTATGGAAATGATTTCTTTCCTTAAACCTTATAAATCAACCTCTGCTAGCTTCAGACTTTTCTTCTGCTACTTCCTCACCTCTCTCAGCCTTTATAGACTTGAAGAGAGTTAGGGCCCTCCT
This sequence comes from Mirounga leonina, assembly GCF_011800145.1. Taxonomy (NCBI): domain Eukaryota; kingdom Metazoa; phylum Chordata; class Mammalia; order Carnivora; family Phocidae; genus Mirounga; species Mirounga leonina. The sequence continues at coordinate 32,933,442 of NW_023270447.1, forward strand.
CTGGATTAGGCTTTGGCTTAAAGGAATGTTGATCTTCTATCTAGACCACTAAAACTTTCTCCATAAAGCTGTTTTACTTTCTTATCATTCATGTGTTCACTCGAGTAACACTTGGAATTTATTCCAGGAACTTTTTCTTTGCATTCACAGCTTGGCTAACTGTTTGGTGCAAGAGGCCTAGCTTTCAGCCTATCTCAGCTTTTGACATGCCTTCTTCATTAAGCTTAATCATTTCTAGATTTTGATTTAAAGTGAGAGGTGTGTAACTCTTTCACTTGAACACTTAGAGGCCATTGTAGTTGTATTAATTGGCCTAATTTCAATATGGTTGTGTTTCAGGGAATAGGGAACCCGAAGGAGAGGAGGAAAGACAGGGAGGGGATAGCCAGTCGGTGGGGCATTTAGAATACACACGGCATTTATCAATAAATTTGCTGTCTTATCTGGGTGCAGTTCATGGTTCTCTAAAACAGTTACAATACTAACATCAAAGATCACTGGTCACAGATTCACCATAATGAATCTAATAAGATGAAAAAGTTTGAAATATGACCAGAATTATCAAAGTGTGGTATAGAGACACAAAGTGAGCAAATGCTTTTGGAAAAATGGTGCCAATGGACTTGCTCAGCATAGGGTTGCCGCAAACCTTCAGTCTGTAAAAAGTGCTGTGTATCTGTGAAGTGTCATACAGCAAGGTATGCCTGGATTTTGCTGTACACAGCCACTTAATCCCAGAGCCATGGGTTGGTAGGGGTCGAAGGGATGGATTAATTTGAATGTTAGCATTTCCTGATGAATCTCAATTTCAAAGTTCATTGCTTTGGTTTTCCTGGTGACTGTGTTAGAAAGGAGTCTTATCATAAATCTCATATAAACACCAATTTATACAGATTTTTACAGCTAGATTATTTCATCCCACAGTTTAAACCCTCAGAATAATTTTAAAACTTCTTAGGCTGATATAGAGGAACATTTATGTTCTGGGTCCTGATTCTCTCTTTGACATCATTTCTCTCCCTACTCCTTTCACTCTCCTTGTTCCAGCCAAGTTGACAGACTATACTTTCAGTTCCCTGAATGAGACATGCTTTCTTTTGCCTCCTGGTCATTGCATGTGACCTTCCTTCGGGATACTTTCTCTACCCATCAACTGGTTAGCTACTTGTTCATTTTTAGGTTTCAGTTTAAAAGTTACCGCCTCAGTCCTCCCTGATTCTTTAGATGCTGATTTGGAACTGCAAAATTCCCACATCATAGTTCTTAGTAAACAGCATTATAATTTCCTATATTTTTTCCCATTTCTCCCTCTACACCAGGGCTTGACAAACATTTTTTGTATAAGAACACATAGTAAATATTTGAGGCTTTGTGGGCCACACGGCTTCTGTCACAACGACTTGATGCCCATAGCAAACCAGCCATAGACAAAATGTGAGCAAGTGATTGTGTTCTAATAAAACTTTATTTTTGAAAAACAGGCAGTGGATTGAATTTGCCCATAATAGTGGGAAATATATTTTGTTGACTGTTATGTCCCCAGCATGTAGCATAGTCCCTGAAACACAGTAAGAACTCCAGAAACATTTGTTTTAAGAATAAATGGGCAATCTCATAAACGCTGCCAAGAAAATAGCCTCATTGTGACCGTGCAAAAGTGGCATAATTTAAGTTACCTTTCATGCATTCTTTCAAAGCAGTCCTCAGTCCTTAAAATCTTTTCTTCTTTGCCCCTATCTAAAATCAGAATCCATTTGAACGATCCAACTCAGTTTTTCTCATTTATCCTGTATGTAAGACAGTTGTTTCACAGAACATGAGGGCTGTACACTTCGAGCTGTGACCAGGAATGGTGGATATTTTTTCCTCTTTATATGCAGTTGGGATGGAGTTGTCCCTGAGATTGAGTCTGTGCATTGTGGTTATTGGGAATCTGGTATTTATTGACCATTCCTGTCTCTCTGCAGTGCATGGAATTTGGGTAAGCGGTGATTCATTTGCAGAGATATCATTTATTTAGGTTCATTTAATGGAGTTTCATGTGGTTTCTCGGCCATGGTTTACTTCCCCAAACTATGAGCGGGAAATCAGGAGGTTTACGAGAATTTTGGCTTGTACCTTTGCCAGGTAATGAGTAAAATATGGTGTAGGGGATGAGAAGCTATATTTGTGGTAGTCACATCTTTTAACCAGACATTGTCAGGATGTTGAGCCAGTTTTGGTCAGATGAGCAAGTTAATCCCTGGGAAGTCTCACTACTTCTGGGTTATTTAAAAGAAAAGGAAAATAATAGAAAAGATGCTTGTATTTTTAAAGTGACCCCCAAAACCATAATTATTTCCACTTTTTTCCAGACTTAACTATACTTTATGTAGTACCAGGGGAGTTTTAGTTGGTTTTGAGCACCAACCAAACCCAAAAGAAAAGGGGCTTAAATACTCCACCTATCCTTGACTGGCCACATGAGCTAGGCATGGGGAAAGACAGGCTCAGCCTGCCCCTGGTGCAGAGATCTGACACTGCGCTCGCCAGCATGAGCAGAACTCGCCACTTCTGGGTGTTGAAGTACTATGTTAGGCCAAGTGGTCTTTCAACTATGTATGAATTATAATAAAAATCCTTCACATTTTAGAGTTAAATGCAGACTAAAGAAAGAAGAAAAGAGGTTAATGAGATGTTAGAATAAAAGAGTGAGATTCAGAAAAGAGGCATAAGCAGCACTAAATTTTTTTTAAGATTTTATTTATTTATTTGTCAGAGAGAGAGAGCACAAGCAGGGGGAGCAGCAGGTAGAGGGAGAACAGGCTCCCTGCTGAGCAAGGAGCCCAATGTGGGACTCGATTCCAGGACCCTGGGATCATGACCTGAGCAGAAGGCAGACGCCTACCCAACTGAGCCACCCAGGCATCCCATCAGTAAAAATTTTTTATGATCCCTTTATATTTACATTCATATTTATGTAGTGCTTTACAGGGCAAAATAAATTCCTAAATAACTTTTACACTTACTCCTTCAATAGCCCTCTGAACTAGGCAGGGTTAAGCACAGATCTTCCTTTACTTACGATGAGGTTATGTCCTCATAAACCCACTGTAAGTTGAAAATATCATGAGTCAGAAATGCATTTAATACACCTAACCTACTGAACATCATAACTTAGCCTAGCCTACCTTAAACATGTTCAGAACACTTAGCCTACATTTGGGCAAAAGCATCTAACACAAAGCCTATTATAAAGTGTTGAATATCTAATGTAATTTATTGAGTGCTGTACCGAAAGTGGGACAGAATGCTTGTCAATGTATTGATTCTTCACTTTGGTGACCACATGGCTGACTGGGAGCTGGGGCTCACTGCGGCTGCCCAGCCCTGCAGGGCAGTATTGTACCACATTGCTAGCCTGGGAAAAGATCAAAATTCAGAATTCAAAATACAGTTTCTACTGAATGCATATCACTTTTGCACCATCACAGAGTTGAAAAATCCTAAGTTGAAAGGGTCGTGAGTCAGGGACCATCTGTATTTTTTGCAAATGACAAAACTGGCTTCCAAAAGAGATTAAGTGACTTGGTCACACCCTGTAGAGATCCTCACGGTAAAGGAGGGACAGGGCCATGCTTATTTTCATTGCCACTCACGTGCACAATTCACTGCTTTCTTCTATAGGATTCACTGCTTTCTTCCAGTTTCTTTTCAAACTCTAAACCATGAGATATCAGGGTTCAAGGACTGGGTTTCTGTCAGCCACTATTTTTCCTATATCCCCATAGCTTGGTCTGGTTGTTTCTTCCATTGTTTCCCATTAGTCTTATAGTCCAGTGCATCAGCCTAGAGAGAGGCGAATATGGGAGAACAGAGACTTGGTGAAATAGTGATCAGGAGAGGGAAGAATTATGTGTACTGCTGAGTGAAAGAGGAAGTTTTAAATGAAAGGAAGTTTAGTAGTTGCTGTAGGAATGTTCATTCCTCACATATAAGGAAACATTACTTTTTTTTTCTTCTTGTGTACTGCATAATAATTGACATTACTCAAGACTATAGTCATTTTATAAAGAGCATAAAGCACACATCCATTTTATAGTGGTCAATTAAAGGTATGTAAATGAACATTTTAGTGAGCAGGATCAGTTGTAGTTTCCACTTGAATAAAAATGCTACAGACAGTTTTCTTTTGGCTGGGTCTATGAGCCATATGAGTAGATTTTTCTGCTTTAAGTTTAGAATGTAAATTTGATTCTTCGCAATTTGATCCCTGGTGTTCTCAGATAGCACACTTCTAGGTGGAACAAACCTTCCATGGAGATGTTATCTGCTTTACTTTTGTAGCCTGATGTTATCATCCTATATTAACATTCTGTTTGTTTATATTATGTCTTGGAAACATTTAAAATTTATGCCCATATTTTCTTCACTAGCAGATTCTCACTCAGGATACCCTACTGGAAACTACCACCTTACATTTATGTAAACAATGATCTAACCATGCAAAATGTGTTAGATACAAATCGCAGATGCCCTTGTCTGTATTAGGGAAGGTGCCCCAGAGCTTACTGCAGCCAGACCCAGTTAAACTCATACACATGGAAATGCTGTGCTTTGTTTGCATAATACCTTTGTACTCACGTTTTCCGCTCTGTTTTAACACATGGAGTTAGTTCCTCAGACTTCATACCAATCAATGAATATGGAATTCTTTCATCTAGTGGCAGATATTTAACATTTGCCTTCACATTTTGTGTGTGTGTGTGCTGTTCCTCAGTTTCACAAGAAACTCTAATCCTATAGATGTCTGGCCTTGGGTTGTTATTGCCATTATTATCATCATCCACATTATTTTCTGCCAGTATTTCAGGTCACTTCTGGTTCACTATCAGAAGAGGAATCAGACTACAGGAAGTTAAATGTTAAGCAAAATTTGAAAACACAGATTAAAATAATTTGGCGTATTCACATGGAAGAGCAGGAAAAAAGAAGGGTACGGTTGGGTCCAAGAATAATAATCAGCTTATAGAATGACAGAACTCTGAACCAAGATTTAAAATAGTCAGGTGGCTACTCAGTTCGCCCATGTTTGGCCTGTCATTACCTCCATGGCATCACCACTATTTCTTCCTTTCATAAGCCAGTGGCTTTGGATGTGGGTACTGAAAAAGCAAATGGCCTGGAAGCCAAGAAACCTGGATTCAAGATCTGACTTGGCTGCTTGGATAAGAGACTGAAAGTCTCTGGGTTTGTTTTTCCAGCTGTAAAATAAGATTAATGACAACTGGTTTATGGGATTAAGGTGAGGTAAACATAAGAGAATGTGGAAGCATTTAAAAAAATTCTAGTTTTATACCTACATAGGGAATTTTTACAGTGAATATTATTTCTATACTCAGTTACATTAGAAATTTCAATAACCTATTATGCTCCCACAAATGTTTTAGAAGAGGTACTTTACCTGTAAGGGATGTGGCCTTGGGGACCAAGGCTACTGTTTGTCAGCAGCATTTTTTATACTGTATATATTGAAGATCAAGTGCTGACGGCACCCACCTAATTAAAACAAACAAACAAACAACAACAACAAAAACAGAACAGAAGAATGGAGGTAGATGTGATACATGGAAGGGGTGAGAAACCATGGCGTTCTAGAGAGTTCTTGATAAAATGTGAGTTGAGTTTCTTTCCCCAGGGTTTTGAGAATATCCTTGATTCTTCATAATAAATTTCTCTTTACTAAGGCCAGTTTAAATGGGGCTCAGTTTTTTTTAAATCAGTCCGAGGGACCTGACTGTGAAGAAAGAGAATGTTGAGTTGGTCACTGATTATTTTTATATTTATTTAGCAAAATTATTTTGTGCCGAAAGGGGGGCTCCTCCACCTAGGAAATCTCAAATAATTATTAAGATGTATTTCAATCTTTATAGGAGACTTTTGCATTAACTGACATCACCAGCAACATAGAATCATGGAAAGAACATGAACTAGCATCAGAAAAACCTCTAATCTTAGTCTTCGTTCCATATATGTGGTGTTCGATATGCTACTTCATTCACAGGGGCTTCAGTATCCTCATCTGTAAGATGTGGAAGTTGGATCTGATGAGTTTCCATCCTCTTGCAGCTCTCATAATCTCATCATTCTATGAATGATAGTGCTCCAAAGGTTCCATCACAGATGGTTGACATAGAATAAAAAATTTTGCAGGATGACTAAATGGTAATAACTAAGTGTGTAGATTAAAATGCTAACTAGTAGGGGCATCTGAGTGGCTCAGTCAGTTGAGCATCCGACTCTTGGTTTCAGCTCAGGTCATGATCTTAGGGTCATGAGGTGGAGCCCTGAGTTGAGCTCCGCGTCCAGCAGGGAGTCTGCTTGAGATTCTCTCTCTCTCCCTTTGCCCCTCCCCCAGCTCACACACTCTTTCTCTCTAAAATAGATAAATCATAAATAAATAAATACATAAATACATAAATACATAAATAATAAATAATGCTAACTAGTAGAATCAGATTCAGGCAAATAGCAAAGACTTTTAAACAACCAGAAAATTAAATACATTGAAGGATTAAAGAAACTGAATCCCTAAATCAACAACTATGGATTACATAACTGGCTAAGAGTATTTCCTTATCCAAACTTGAAAATCTGGCAAATCTATGGGACATAATTGAATCTTTGTCAGGTGCTACTCAAAAAAAAAAAATTATTTTTACTAAATTTGGAGGATATATTTGGGATGGTTTTATATAATGGAGGTGGGCCTCAACAGTTCCAATTTTCTCCCAAACCATCCATTAGGACTTTCCTTTTCATATCACCAACCCCTTACCAAGCGACAAGGATCCTACTGTCTATTTTGACAGATGACAATTTAATAAGAGTGTTTGGCTGTTAAAGAAAAGGAATATCCACATGAAGTAGCCTGGATAGGGCTCAGCAAAGCCTATAAATGGGTAAATGTCCTATTGAATAATAATAATATGCCAAGTAATATACCAAAGCTGTCAACATAAGTCCCTTACCCTACAGATATGAAATGAGTAGGTAATGGTGCTTCCACAAATGGTGATTCATGGTCTGTAGATATTGGCACAGATTTTGTTCGTCTCCTTGGCACTGGACCTGGACTATAGTCAGAGCCTCCTAATATTCACTCCTGTCTTCTCCTTGTGTTTATCCTTGTTGTTTATTATTTCCAGCCTCCTGACCAAGGTGATACCACATTTCCAATTCCCTAATATCTTCAGGTGGAGTGATTATCATCTATTTCCTTGAGGAGTAAGGATGAAAGTAGGGCAGGGAAGATGAAAAAGGTATTTATGGGATTGTCTGGCTCTTTTTCTATTCTCTTCCTATTTCTGGTATTATGGCATAAACTCTTTGCTTTCCTTTCCTTGAAACTTCTCTTTTAATTCTCAAGAACCCATTTTGGAAGTTAAAAAATTTTGTCAGTTTCTTTTTTCTTTAAAACATCTCATTTATAACAGTTTTCATTGAGTAACTAACTTGACTAACAAGAAGAGCCACATAAAAGGAAGTCTAGAAAAGAAAAGAACAAAGATTAATATTTTAAGTTAGAGGTTGGCCAACTAAGCCAGAATACCAGCCACCTGTTTTTATAAATAAAGTTTTTTTGGGACTCAGCCACATTCACTCATTTATGTATTATCTCTGGCTGCTTTTGAGCTACAATGACAGAGTTAAGTATTTGTGGTAGAAACTGGATGCTTTAAATACCATTAATATTCTGCGACTTCAAAATTTTATCATCAACCCTGGTCTCTCCCCTGAACTCAACTACATTTCACCTTCACTGCCAACCACTTCTGTTCAAGTCACCTAACATATTGTCTGAACTCCTATTTCCATTCTTGCCACTCCCTTCCATCCATTCTCTGTTCAGTAGCCAAAGTGATATTTTTAAAGGCTAAATAAGATCATATTAGTTCTCTATTTTAAAACTACACAATGGCCTTCAGTGCCATTAGAATAAAATCTGCCTTCCTGACTACGACCTAAAACGGGTGAGCAAACTAGAGCTTACAGGCCAAATCAAGCCTGACACCTGTTTTTGTAAATAAAGTTTTATTGGAACAAAGCCATGTCCATTTATTTACTTATTGTTTATGGCTTTTTTAGTGCTACCTACAGTGGCAGAATTTAATAGTTGCAACAGGGACCGTATGTCCTGAAAAGCCTAAAATATTTACTATCTAGCTTATTAAGAAAATGTTTGCCAACGCAGATCCATGATATCTTAGTATTGCAGGTGGGAATAGAAAAAAGAAAGAAAAAAGGAAAACAACAGCAATTAAACACACACACACACACACACACAAGTTGGAGAGATTACTTGAAGTTCAAGTTAAGAAATTTTGAGTGTCTGACTTCACTGGTAACTTTTTAGATCTGCCAGGAATTTGGCCAGTCATCGTATGACTTTTGCAACAAATTTGCTGATAGAATTTCTAAGTTGTGCCTTTCTGTGAAGAACTCTGCCAATAGAGTAGATGCATTCTTGAAAAACTGCCTATGTTGATGTAATTAGAACACTACTTATGTCTTGGGATGAATATGTTTTCTAGAAAAACAGTTTTCCAATTTTTAAATATAAGCGAGAAAATAACTTTACAACTCAAAATTTTTCATTGAAAGCAATTTTTCAGGACCATGTCTGCTCTTGTACATAGGTAAACACCAAATTGGTTTTTCCTTCTAGAAATTGTCCAGGTGATCTCAGGCCAAGGAATGCCTGTGAGGCAGTTTAAAATCTCTCTTGCTATATAGTTGGTGCTTCTTGTAGATGCTTTGGCCTTATAGGATCAAGAAAGTTGTTTAAACTGAGGCTGGGCATAAAGGAAAGGGGAAGAAATCAGCACCGGATTTCTCCAGCAATAGAGAGCATTTCATATTATTTACATAAAATTTTTTAGGGGACAAATACCCAGAATTATGTTGCTACATTTCTAAATTTTATTTTACTGCCACACTCTCAACTCCCTAATATTGATTGCAAATAAATACAGATATCCCTTGCTTTTCAAGGGTTTTCCTTAAGCCACTTCGCTTTTATGAAAGACTTATATTGGTGCCAGAAGAAATTCGAAGAGAAGTTTTGGTTTTATGAAAAGAGCATTACAGTACTAATTAATGTAGGTCTTTCATAAAAGTAAAGTGGTGAAATGCACTCTTTTGGAAAGCAAGGGATACTCTTTACCCCATTTCACCTTATAAAAGATTTCATAGGAACACTGTACTTTCAGAGAGGAAGGCAAAAACTATACTGTGAAAATTTTGAACCTGCACAGGGTATGATATGCAGTAAGCACATGAGCATATTTGTTGAACAACTATAACACAACACAAAAAGGTGGAGGTCTTTTTGGTTTTTGTGTATGTGTGTGTGTGTGTGTGTGTTTTGCTTATTTGTTTTTCAGAGTTTTTTTTACTATGGTAAAAAACATATAAAATCTACCATCTTCACCATTTTTAAGTGTATAGTTGAATAGTATCAACAGTATTCACATTGTTATGAAATAGATCTCTAGAACTCTTTCATCTTGCAAATCTGAAACTCTATAGCAATTAAACAACTCCCCTTTCCCCCCCCTCCCACCTGTCCCTTTTACCCACCATTAGACTTTCTGTTTTTATGAATTGGATTACTTTAGAGACCTTATCTAAGTGGAATTATATAGTATCTGTCTTTTTGTAACTGGCTTATTTCACTTAGCATAATGTCATCAGGTTTATCCATGTTGTAACATGTGAAGGATTCCCTCCTTTTTAAGGCTGAATAATATTCCATTGTATGTATATACCACATTTTGCTTATTCATTTACCCGCTGACAATTAGATTGCTCCCACCTGTTGACTATTGTGAATGGTGCTACTGTAACATGACTATGCAAATACAAGACTCTGCTTTAAATTCTTTTGGACATACACCCAGAAGTAGGATTGGTGGATAATATGGTAATTCTATTTTTAATTTCGATGAAAAGTTTTATTTAGTATAATTTAACTTAATGTATTAGGGATTTGTTTGCGTACCTGTATGGTCTGTTTCCCCGTGTGGTATGAAGAGTATAAAAGATAGGAATACTTTTACTGTGAGCAGAAGAAGGAAGTCACAACACAAACAGTAAGAACATACTGAAAATGCTAGGTAGAGTTGAGGCCCCAATTTAGGCTGGTGATCGGCAATTTATAGTGATAAGGTGGATGCTGTTAATACAGTTACTACTACTATCTCTACCATTATCACTAATACTACATGATAATGTAAATTGACTTTTGAGTTGATAGCTGGGACTCTTTATGGTAGGCGATGAGTCTACCACTATCAGCCATCAAATGTTGAGCTACAAATTCAAGCACTTTGTCTATAATATGCTTCTCACCGTTTGGTCATAAAGAACAACATGCCCCAGAAGTGACCTAGTCAGAACCACCAATTGAAAATGGTAGTTTGGGAGGCAGCAGGAGTTCAGGCCCTGAGGGGTGTCATCATGTGTAGCTTTCTTAAGTTTCTTCCTTAAAGTTCAAAGTCATTAAAGTAATTCCTCAGCAGGGGCTCCACTCATCATGCTTTGTTCTGCAGGGGTAATTACCATCAACACTAATGGGAATCCTGTATTTGACTCAAGAAATAAGCACACGCTAGCTCCTGAAACAGAACACAAGAGTTACTGATCTGCATCTAAATGTCGTCCCATCATTTCAAGCAAAAGAGAATGCAGTGGGCATTAGAAAAACACTTAAATAAATTCTTCCATTACCGCTGCACTCACGTATATTTTTTGAGAATTTAAGAATTCATGGAAATGTAAGATATTTTTTAGACAGAATAGCAATCATTCAAATGCTTGTTATGTGTGAGGCAGTATGCTTAGTGTTTCTCTTATTTCCTTTACATTTCACTTGTTCACTTTTCCTCACAGCAGACTTTGAGGCATTTGCCCCATTTTACAAGTATAGAAACTGAGAATAGAGAGGATCACTAGTTTTTCTTTTTTTTTTTTTTCAAAGATTTTATTTATTTATTTGAGAGAGAGAATGAGAGAGAGAGAGCATGAGAAGGGGGAGGGTCAGAGGGAGAAGCAGACTCCCTGCTGAGCAGGGAGCCCGATGCGGGACTCGATCCAGGGACTCCAGGATCATGACCTGAGCCGAAGACAGTGGCTTAACCAACTGAGCCACCCAGGCACCCGAGAGGATCAGTAGTTTTTCAACACGTGGCACAGGTTGTCAACACCAAGCGAAGGACTGTGGGAGCATATTCAGAGAGTACTCCTTTTAAGGTCTCATCTGAAAAAATAAATCCATGCCTGTTATTACAAAAGAGAAAGTTAGGATATCGTGTACAGCAATGCAGGCCTGACCCTACTTCTCAGGATCCCCTCTAGAGTGGGCGCCTCATTCCAAGCTCTAGCCACAACCTCTTCTACTCACATTCAGCCATCTCTTAGCTATGCATTTGGCCTAGAGGTGCATGGTTAATAGTCTGACCCACTCTTGGAAAGATGGGCCTCTACATAGACTGTGGAAGTAGGATTGGGGCATTTGACAGGGAATCCCAAAACCCTACATGGAGCATGATCTAGAAGAGGCTTAGTGACACATCCTCTTAGTTCCATGAAAGCCTTACCCTGTGAAGAGGGGTTGGCCAGGTGAGGGCCAAGTCAGGGCCCCCTAAAGGATGGACACAATGAAGGGGTCTAAGTGGTCAACTTGACTGTTGGCTTTAGAAAGAAATTAAAAATATCAACAAAGAAGTTGAAAATTTTCTGGATTTCCCAGACACTGGGATCTACTTCCCAGTGCCTTTTTCTCATATAGTCTTTACCATCTCAGTAAATGATATTACCATCCCTACAGTTGCCCAGGCCAGAAACCTTGAAGTCATTCTCAATTTCTCTCTTTCACTCATAAATTGCATCCAACCCCTCAGAGCAAATTCTGTCAGTACCATCTTTGAAAGGTATCCAGAATTTGACTACTCTTCATTAACTCCAGTGTTAACCAACCTCTTCCAGCCACCATCACCTCTCTCCCAAATTAACTATTTTCTGTGTTTCCTGCCCCATGCCTAGTCTGTTCACAGCACAGCAGCCAAAAGGACCTGGGGACTTGCTCTTCTCTCTACCTAGAATGCTCTAATACAAATATCAAATGACTTGTTATCTCACCTGCTTCCTTCAAATGCCATTTTCTTAGTGAGGCCTCTCTCCTTGAGCCATCTAAAATTGTTACCTGACATCCCTATCCTCCTTCCCTTCTTCATTATTTTTCTCATTGTACTTACCATCTTCTGACATACATATATTTTACTTATATTGATTGAGTGGTTTCTGTCTCCCTCCACTATAATACAAGCCCTTAGGGCAGGAATTTTTGTCTAGTATACTTACTGCTGCATCCTTGGAATGGTGCTTGGTGCATCATAGTCACTAAATACATTTTTGGTGAATGAATGGATGAATGAGTGAATGAATGAATGAATATCAGTAGTAGTATAAACTTAGCCAACTCTTGGTCCATTGGCTGTAATATATATAATGCATGTATGTAATATATACATATAAGATATATGTGCCAGAATAGAAACCCAGGGTGCAACAATCAGAGTAGTTTCTAAATCTTGCCTTGGACCTATCCTGACATATACTTAATCCTGGATAATAACCTAGTTAATGCTTGATCAAGATCAGACACTTCATGGTACATCATTTTACATAGTGGATTATTAGAAGCAACTGATTCATCTAAAACCCCTTCTTTGGTACTTGCCCCTAACCATCAGCCCTGCAGAAGGGCCCGGTCTTAGCAGCTAGATTTGCACTATGAGTTCCAACTGCTCTGGCCCCAGTGTAACAGAATTAGATAAAGCAGCAAATTGTGGGAAATTGGAATAAGAGTGGCATAAACAAGGTCAGTGTCTCTCTTTCTTCACATAAATTAAGTCTAATGACAAGCAGACTAAGACTTGTTTGGCAGCTGCTAACAAAAACTGAGATTTCTAGTTTGTTCTTCCCCCATCCTCAAGGTAAGTGTATACTTCATGGTAAAAGATGGCTAATTAAGCTCTAGCCATCAAGTTCCTATTCCATTTAACAGAAAGGTCTGAAAATTCAGGATGGGTCTAGAATATCCTCTTGTCAAAAAACAAGTGTATGTGCAATGATTTTGGAAGCAGTGTTAAAAATATAAAGGAATCACATGGAGGGCTCCCACCAGTCAATCTGAGCATCAGAAGAGAATAATAATTATGGTTAATCAAAACAAGTAAAATCTAAGATTGGGCAAGCATTCAGAATGTTGCCTAAAAGAAGCAAGTTAATAAAAAAAATGTGTAAAAAGGTAATATAAAAAAGAAAGGTGATTACGATAGGCTTTGTTTACATATTATTTTGTATTTAGAATTATTTTGATGAGTTGTTTTTTCTTTAAATATATGTTGCTTAGAAGGTATTCATTCCAAGAAATGGAACAGCATATTATTACAAAGGAGAACTCTGGAGCCAGACTATCTGAATTTGATGCCAAGTTCATTATTTGCTAATCTTTTTGTTCTTATTTCCCCAGTTATAAAATAAGAATAGTAGTACCTACTTGATAGCGTTGTTGTGAATTTAAATGAGAAAATACACACCAAGAACTTAGAACTATGCTTACTTCATATGCACACATGCTATTTTTTAAAAAATCTATGCTTATCAATCTACCTACCTACCTACTTACCACTATCTAGGGAATGAAAATGAAATCTTATTTTCTTTAAGAAATACTATTTTCTAAGTCAGCAACACAATTGAATGCCCAAATATTTTATCCATCCTGAATTAAATTTTCAAGTGGTTTATTCCAGGTATGTAAGCATAAATTCATAATAATGGCAAAACAAGTGATACATTCTTGCTCGTCTCAATAGCTCATAAGCACGCATTTGACTCAGGAACTGTTCCCTTCTTTGCTTTAAAGATAAGTAAATAGAGAGGTATATAGATAAATTAGATGGATGGATGGATAGATAGATAGATAGGAGATAGATTTTTTAAATGGCAACAAACATTAATTTGAATAGGGTTTCTGTCAAAGTCAATAGAAAATTTTTTGACTATTCTAATTATACATTCCTCAAACGAAGAATCTCCAGTGCTAAGAAGAGTGCCTGTTATATAGTGTGTGGTTAATAAGTTGGTGCTGAAATGCAATAACTTGAAAGAGGTTTTCATATAAATATTTGAGAATATATTCCAAATCTTAATATTATATTCCATTAGAAATGGTTCTGTTCATCTTGTGACATACTGATATATGTCTTCCTTAAGATTCCATCTTAGTCATTTTATTAATATATCAACTAAACTTATTTGAGGCACTGGGGAGCCTGGGTGGCTCAGTCAGGTAAGTGTCTGCCTTCCGCTCTGGTCATGATCCTGGAGTTCCAGGACCAAGCCCTGCATCTGGCTCCCTGCTCAGCAGGGGAGACTGCTTCTCCCTCTCCCTTTGCCCCCCACCCCCACTTGTGCTCTTTCTGTCTCTCTCTCTCTCAAATAAATAAATAAAACCTAAAAAAAAAAACCAAAAACTTATTTGAGACACTAAAACATCTAGCTATTGGGCTACATTTGCCAGCCTTGTAGTTAGGTGTGGTTATGTGACTAAGTTCTGTTCAGTAAGCTCTAAATCAAAGTGTGGTACGGGACTACTTGGAGGCCTCCTTAAAAAAGGAGGTCATGATATTCTTTTCTCCCTTCTTTCTTTCTGCTTCCTGGAAAACAGACATGATGGCTGGAGTTCAGGCAACCACTCCAGATCTTGAGGCAATGCACTGTAAATGATAAAGGACCAAGACAGGGGAAAACAAGACACTGCAGAGCTACTATGGCATTCTTGGACTGCCTACCTATGTACTCTTTATAATATGAAAAAGATATGCATCTATCTCTTTCAGACCACTGTTATTTTTATTTTTATTTATTTTAGGCCACTGTTAATTTTAGATCTTTTATTATATCCAGTCAAATCCAAATAATGAATACCATCCAGTAATTTAATATTCATTTGAAGACCAACTGTGTACAAAGCACTGCACTAGGTACCATGTAAGATACATAATTGCTTAGGATGTTGATCTCTACCCTTGAAGACCTTAAAATTTAATAAGGAATATAAGTGTATATACACATATAATTACAATATAGTGCAGCTTGTGTTAGCTGCACGTATGACTAAAATATTTTAATTTGTTTGCCTGAGATAATCCTGGGTAAGTGGTTGCCCATAAGTCCTTGGGAAATGGATTAAGAGTGATACAGCAAGTAAGAAGTAAGTGTACAGCATATTCAGATACTAATAAAGATGGGATTCATTCTCTCACAATGTGGTTTTTCCCCCTCTGAGCCATCTCAATGTCAATTACACATAGAGTGATGAGAAGGTAGCGTTCTGAAGAAATACATCTATTAAATTATATTTCATATTTGGCTTTAGCCTAGATTGAATTCAGAGTTAGTAAGACTGCCTTCATTTAAAATAAAACTTAGGGGACACCTAGGTGGCTCAGTTGGTTAAGTGTCTGCCTTTGGCTCAGGTCATGACCCCAGGGCCTGGGATCAAGTCCCACATAGGGCTCCCTGCTAAGCGGGGACCCTGCTTCTCCCTCTGCCTCTGCCTGCTGCTCCCCCTGCTTGTGCTTGCTCTCTTCTCCCCCTCCCCAACAAATAAATAAATAAAATCTTTTTAAAAAATAAAATAAAAACTTTAGCATTCATTTGGAGGTTTGGTGTTGTATCTGTTTCATGATAGGATGAGGCATGGCTTATGTATTCTGTATGAAATTACTCTTACATCTGGCTGCAGCTCATCACGGATAATAATATGGGAGGATTGAAAGGAAAATGATAAAGGTACATAAATTACATTGAAAACTTACTCATCGGTTTTAAGAGATGTAAATAATCAATAAAACTTCAAAATAAGCTTCCCCTAATACAAGATGACTTGTGGATTCATGCCAAAATAAAATGTGTAAGTGATACAGTATGTTGCCTACTTTGGTTTAAAAGTCCCATTTAAGAATGTCATTAAAGAAATACAAATGGATATATTTTTCTGGATCTATCCCAGGCCTATGAATATGAGCATATTAACATGTGCAAGAATGGATCACTTATTTTGCCATCATTAGGAATACATACCTGGAATAAATCATTTGAAAATTTACTTCAGGATGGATCAAATATTTGGCTGCTCAAATGTAAAGCTGACTTAGAAAATACTGTTTCTTAGAGAAAACCAGATTTTGTTTTCATAACCTGTCAGTGAAATTTAGATTTAAAAACAAGAGAGAGCGAACTATCTCAAGTTATATTATCTTTGCCTAATCTAAAAGTGTCAGTTTTATCTTTGCTGTTTGTAATGCTTTTCACAGTTCCGTTGTGTAACTTTGAAGGACCGTCCTCAACCTTTCAGTGTGCCTAACAGTTAGGCAAAGTCTTCACGTCCAGGAATGTCTCACAAAAAGAACTCAATGGGTGTTAGTAATTAAGAGTTTGTGTTGTGGGCCTTGTGGTAGAATCTCACTGCCAAAGAAATACTACTTACAAAGGCAGCCTGGTGATGAAGTGGAAAAATATGGGCTTTGAAGTAAAAAAAAACAACAAAAACAAACATACAAAACCCTGGGACCTGGCTCAGTCTATTCTTTATAACTGTATGATCTGATGTAGGATATTGAACTTCTCTTGAGTCTCACCTTACTAAGTTGTGGGGAAATATTATGCAGAGGTTAAAATGATGGACATTGAAATCCAACAGACTGGATTTTAATCCTCGGTGGCTGTATAATTTTGGGGAAATTACTTAAACTCTCTCAGCCAAATGCTTTCAAGTATGAAATGGGTATAACAATAGTACTTGTTTCACAGAGTTATTTAGTGCATGGAAAGTGTTTAGAACAATGCCGGTCATGGAGTAATTTTTAAGTTATTATTATTATTATTTTAAAGATTTATTTATTTATTTTAGAGAGAGTGCGCGCAGACAAGCGCGCGGGGGAGGAGCAGAGAGAAAGGGAGAGAAAGTTAAGCAGACTGTGCGCTGAGTGTGGAGCCTGATGCAGGGCTTGATCTCAAGACCTTGAGATCACGACCTGAGCCGAAACCAAGACTGCGACGCTCAATTGACTGCACCACCCAGGGGCCCCTAAGTTATTATAGCTAGACTTCTTCCTTATTATTTCTATTGCTATCTATAAAATGGAGAAAATTGTGTGTACTTTATGGAGGATTAGGTTAAATAATATACATACATAGCATAGTGGTGCAGAGTAGATGCTCAATATATGTCAACTATGATCTGTAAAATAGTTCACAGGTATTTTATGAAGAGTAACTGAGAGAATACATTTAAAGCCCAGCATAGAGAACAGAAAGGAATAGATGCTCAATAAATGTGAGTGCCAACATGGAAATATTTTCTGTTTTCACAGATTCAACTATGAAAAGATACAAAAAAAAAATACGAGAAATGGATTCCCACTTGTTAGGAATATTCTCTGTAGTTTCAATGTAATGACATTTTAAGGACAAGTCAGTCTTTGTTCATGTTGACATTAGAGAAAACCACCCTGATGCCAATTCAAATATCTAAAAGAATCATCTGCCAAATAAAGAGTGAAACTGACCCTCCCCCCACCATGCTCATGATTCTTCCAAATTCTCCTTCATTGTTGGACATCAGTGAGGAGCTTGCGGAGACTTCCCACTATATCTTCCTTTCCACAAAAGACTATCTCTCTTTGGGACATCCGTCTTCCATGTGAAACTGCTGTGCTGTTTGCCTCAGAAAGAACCTCGTTTCCCACTTTGGATTTGCAGCAACCCAAATCCCATCATTCCTGGTGTCTCACCAGTACTCTCGGGATATAAACACTATCTACCCATGCAACGAATACCTCACCTGGTTCCTGCAAACATTTAACAGGGAAAACCACATTTGGGACAGAACACTGGGTTGTAAGCCCTGGGAGTCAGATGGGGGGGCTGCTGGAAGAGCTCCAGACAATCTGTTTATTTTTATTTTGTATTTTCTCTGTGAAAAGCGTGTACCTCCCAGTACCACAATATAGATTCTGCTGCCAAAACTATGTATGCAGTACCCTTGTGTCCCGGGCTGAGAGTCATACTCCTCCGTTTACAGTGATTATCAACATTCTTTACACCAAACTGCCCTCAAAGCAAGGGACTTGGCAGGGCACAGCAGCAGTGTCAGCAACTTCTCAGCTTTTGGATTTCAGCTTCAGAAATGGAAGTTTTCAGAGCCCATGGATATTTTGCTCCACATCTGCTTCCCTCTGCAGGGGGCGGGAGGTAGACTGGCTGGGAGTGGGGCTGGGTGTCTGTGGTGATTGTTTCCATTGTTTGTCTCAGGCTCCCACAGAGGCAGCGGAGTCTAATGGAAAGAGCACTGGCTTTGGAGTTAGTCAGATCTGTGTTCACATCTCAGCTATGTCCTTATTTGCGTGTATTTGGGCAAATCATTTAAATCTTTCCGAGACCCATTTTAGTCATCTATAAAATGGGTTTCGTGATTACAGAACTTGCAGTGTTGGTGTAAGGATTAAATTACATAATTATGGGAAGGCTTTCAACAGATGTTATTTTTTCTCTTCACTTGTTGCTTAACCATCATGGGATAGAAACATATGATTCTCTTGGCTACCATATGCGGGGTGTCCTTGCTACTGTGAGTGTCCGTCCGAAAGCTTGTGTCTGCCTAAGAAACGTGAGTGAAATAGGTAACTGATCATTATCACAATTATCCTTATTTCTATAGGTCACACCATGCTTGGTGACCACAGAGTATAGGCATCTGGCACAGTGGTTTTTAACTCCAAATTCTATCCTCCTAAGTCTCCATCCGCTGCCATCTTCCCATTACTAGTGAAAGTTGATGATTTCTGACTACTCTTGCTGGTGGAGTCTCCATTCTATCCACCCCTGGCTACTGCACTCTGTAGCAGCTGTTGCTGCTGTCAGAGCCCTGTCAGAAGTGACCAGTTCTGATGCTTCAGGTGCTATGGCCGTCAGCTTTGCTGATGGCATTTGTCATCACGACTTCACTTCTTGCTGCTGCCTTTATCACAATGACTCCTGGTCTTTCCACCACCTGGATCTTCTCGGCCAGGGAAACCTCTCTCCTTACAGTGACTACAGGGCCAACCTAACTCTAGATTTTAGGGCTCTGCTGAGGAGTTTCCAGAGGCTGGGTGCGTGCGTTTTGTATGAGAGACACCACTCAGGATTGTATATGAACATGTCCCCAGATGAGTACATTTCCAAGAATTGGGCCTGACTCCCTCAAGTTGATTCCTTCTTCCCAAAAATCTTAATCAAGTGTCCAAGCGATTACTTCAGCCTCCAAATATCATCTCTGACCCCCAGGTGTAACTAACCCACCATGGGCAGAAGGAAGTAAATAGCAAAGGCCTCATCTATGCAGCAATCTATCCTGGGTGTGTAGCTTTGTCCTATATCCTTCACATTCCATTTTAATGATATGTAATTATATAGCTGCTGATGCCCTGGAATGGGGTACAATTGCAAACAAAAAGCACAAATAGAGGAAAGATATCTTGAATCATGGTGGGGAGTCCTCAGGCAGGTAAATGTAGCCCCAAATCATGCATAGGTTTTCACATCTGGAAGAAATTAGGTTACACACATCTAAGTAATAGCAATTAGTAACAGAAATAGTAAAAGCGTAAGACATGTACTTGCTGAGCTCTTTGTGGGAAAAGAATAAAGACTTTCTGAAGGATTGGGCTTCAAGCAATTATACACAGAGAAATTCTCATTCTCTTTATTGAGTATATTGAGTGTATTGAGTATGTTAATATTGAGTATATTAACATTGCTACTCAGGAGGGCCAGACTGGTATGGCCCAACTAGAGACAAGACATAATAGAAAACAAGAAAATAAGAGAAGTCATACTAAGAGACACCATATCAACCACCAGCATCTTAGATAATGTAGCTCTAACGTGTATAATAGCACTATGACAATGAAACGTTCCTAGACACAGAATTGAAACATACTGTCACCCCAGACTTGCAGCCTCACCAATTGCTAGTGAGGATTGACCGATAGACATACCAAATGTGTGCCTGTGTGTGATTTATAATTTATTGTGATTGTTTATACTTCAATTAAATGTTGGTGAACTCTATATTCCTCACTCCATAGCAAGGATTCAAGTCATTTGAATTAAACTTTTTGTTTTTGTTACACATTTTCAAGCTAAAAGAACCCCTTTAGGGGTTGTTAAAGAGAGATACTTGATCCTATTTGAAATTTGTAGTCTCTATATTTATGCTCAAAAAAGGATTAACATTGACTTTATCATTTGAAATGCTAGTTTACCACCAACTGCATTTTACTTCATGCTCTGAAAACTCTGGAGTAAATGCTGATGACCAAGTTTCTCATTGGAGTAAATATTTATATTTATGCAACCTACTTATTTCTGTTCACTACTGAGACTTAATTATGTTAGTGCTCCTTTTAGTTATAATAGATTTTAAAATAAAGTTTAATTTGTTTACCTATTTTACATGCACTGTACTATTTTGTGGTTAAAAGAAAGTACATTCATCCTTTAATCTGAAGTAGAGAAGGAACAAATTTTCATATATTTTTAGGTCAAGAGACTTCAGCCTGATTCTGTAACCTCAAGATAATACCTATCTCTCTAAGCTAAGTCACTTGCTAATGTGTATAAAGGCATTTAACTTACAAATGCTACATTTGGTCTTAGCCAAAGGCATGAGAAATGATATGCAGAAAGCTGAATAAAGGTACATTGATTCTGACAG
Organism: Mirounga leonina; assembly: GCF_011800145.1. Lineage (NCBI taxonomy): Eukaryota > Metazoa > Chordata > Mammalia > Carnivora > Phocidae > Mirounga > Mirounga leonina. The sequence continues at coordinate 32,954,314 of NW_023270447.1, forward strand.
CATATTACAAAATAAAATTTTGCTCTTGATTTTAAGAGCCACTGCTTCTTAAATTACTCAGATACTGAGTAAGTGAGTAAAATGTTCCAACTTTCTTTATATTCTCAGCTCAGTGGATAGTTTTTCTGCCCATCCTGTTTGAAAATCAATCATGTACTTGAAAGAAGTAAAGATAAAACTCCACACATCTTACTTACAGCAAATAGTATACGGCCTGCTTACCTCTACCACTTCTTCATAAATTGGGGGAAGTCACTCTCTATACACATCTATTGTTGGCATCCTGCCATTCCTAATATTGAATAGATTACTTTACTCGTGGGGCATGTCCTTTTTTCTCTCCTTTCCAATCAGTGTCTGATTGGCTTCCCAGTAACCTTATTCTTAAATGTGTATAGCAAAAATGAGGGCCTACAATTTCCCTCTTCTAGCTAAATTTTATTTAAAAAAATAGAATTTTAGAAGAAGCCTTTCTTTTTTTACTAACCACAAGGGAAAAAGAGTACTTTTCTGACTAAATAATGATCTCTTCTGATTTATTTGCAATGTATTTGTGATTGGGTCATTCCTGCTTGTACCGCATTATCCAATGTCACCTATAACATGTTAGTGCCAAGTTAGCCTCAGTTTTTTCTTGAGTTTTGTGAGGACCTGGAGAGATTACTTTGTGTACCAGTGAGCAAAACAGCCATTCTTTGATTTACCTGGGACTAAGAGCAAGCATGTAAGAACGTTCTTATTCCTTTGTAGGACACGAAGATGGAGGGTACTCTTTCTCACTTATCACTCACAAGAATTACAATTCTCAGGAAAAAATATTTTCAAGAGTGCAAGTTCTCCAGGTGCTGAAGGGATTGAACACATCAGATCTGATGGATGTATCAACATTGATTTTTGTGAAAATGTGCATGAAGAAATATGCATTGATTTTAAAATGCATGCCACAAAAGCCTAAAAAAATAATGCATCATTTTCCATCTTCTAACTTAGATGGAAAAACATGTGTTTTGCTCACAGTTTTGTCTAGGGGAAATGTGAACTCGCAGCCAATTGCATTCACATGCAGGCCTATTTTCCGAGATTGCTTTCAAATGTAAGCATAACATATGTTGTTCTGTTAGAAAAAAAAATAATAAAGTGAACTCTTATAATGTAAATTCCTAGTATACAGGATTATGGGAAAGGGTAATGTTATTTAAAATAAGGCATAGTTTTCCCTCTAGGTAGAGTCATAGGGATGGGAGGAAGGGGTAAGTGATTGTTTAACCCTTGCATATTTTACATTACCCCATGGTGCTGGTGAATGTGTCAGAATGTCTTTCCTTTCTGTCAGGGGTGTAGAGAGTCAAACTCAATAACCACATTAGGAAGAATAATAGGCCAATGGCACATGTGTTGACAGATGTTTCTTACCCAGTGGAAAGGAGATAGAGGAAATTAGATGATGAATTTTAAGGACTGAAGCATATATTGTAGTTTTTCTAAATCTCCAAGTATTGTGCTCTTCCTGAGGTCACCAACTATGTGCTGGCTGCCTCTGGTGATGCTGAAAAGTCCTTAGAGTCTAAATGAATGAGCTCTGGAATTGCTCCCATGATGAACTGTTAACCAATTTGTCTCAACTGGCACTTGAATGCAAAATTAAAAATGAAGGTCTTCTGGACTGGACTGTGGCTTGTTGAAGAGCACTGAAAGATTTATTCTCACTCATTTTCTCCACTTTCCATGCTAAAATATTTTTACATGGTCAATAAATTATGAAGGCTGACATTAACAAGATGAACTGTAGATGAAAATATGTGAACCTGAATATTTATAAGAATGTGGAATTGATATTTTACTTTTTCTCAAACCAGCTCTGAACCCATGGGACCTCCGTTAAATAAGGGCATCTAACTTAATTCAGATTAATTTAGTAACAGGTATTGGAGACTGATGAATCATGGGTCATTAATAATGGAAAAGAAGGTACTGACATCCTTAGGACATTTTAACGAAAGAAGGTGACATGGTTGGAATGAGTCAGATGAGGCTCCCTAACTCCCTTTTTGGGAAGCCTTTGGCATCAAACCACGGAACTTGTTGCTGACCTGTGGCCACACATGAGTTCTGATGTGCCAGTGATGTCTACTTATCATCCAAGGAATCGGGTTGGCATTTGGCTGGGGTTGCTGAGGGTTGATATTTCAAGCCATCCCTACAGTGGAGGCATGTTCTAAGGAAAAAGGGAAGGAAGTTTAATTCAGGCATAGTCATTTAGACATTGGAGTGAAGCTAAAATATTCTACTTGAAGAAAGTTAAATGACTTACTCTTGAGGAAAAAAAATGTTTTGAGAAACCAAAATGATGCAAAGGGATCATTAAGAGATGAGTGTTTTGAGCATATGACGGGTGATAGTACTAGAAACTAACATTTTGAACTTTACAATATGCTATGCTTTGTACTTATTTTACTTCTGTTAACTCTCAAAACTATACTAGGAGATGGGCGTGTCTAAGATCCTTTCTAATTTTTTGGTTATGGACTCTGGAATTTATAGCAATAGCAACAAATGTGCGTTAAACCTCCGTCAAACACAAGGCTCCATCCTAAGTCTTCAAGCAGGTAGCAGGCAGGTGATTTAAAAATATCAGAAGAGAAAATCATTGCTAAATACTTCCTACTATATTGATTTATACTTGGATTTTTGCATAAAAAGCTGAAAGCTCCATGTGTTTTTCAGTCCTGAAGGGAAAACCTAATGTATTTCCTGGAATTCATTAGGATCTAAATATTGGCATTTTATTTTAGATGCCAACTTCCTGAGCTCAAAGGAATTGACATGACCAGCACTTGGATGGAGTGTATGAGATGCTTGTGACCTCATAAACATTGAAATGAGAGATGATGAAGCTTATTTTTAGCAGAGTATTTAGAGGGGCCCCATGAGCTAATTTTCGCTTAGGGTTGCTCATGTAACAGTTGAAGATGTGCTAATAAGGCACACTGCCAAGGTTTATGATTGTTGTTATTTAGCACTTTATTTTAGGAGCTTTAAACATCATCCAGAAATATTTATTAAGTGCATATATGTTCAGGGCAAGGCTGTCTGAGTGCTAGACAAGCTTTGTAGATCTAAGAAGTGATTAATTTCAGCCTTCAGTACATGATGAGGAGGGTGGGCCACTATTCCCTATGCCCTGCACAGAAGAGAGCGTGATTTGCTTAGTTCTTTCCACAAAAGATATCAGAGTTTTGAAAAGTTGGAATGAAGCCTTTTCTACTCATGTTACCTTATCACACACTACATATTATATATTCAACACTGAGAAATGAAAAATAACCTAGGTGGTTTAATGAGTGTGGCAGGAAAGTCTGGTTTGATGAATGTAGTGCAAACCCCATTCTTTGCTCTAGAAAAGGTGTTTGGTGGGTTTTGTTTGGTGAGATTTGTTGGGTTATATGAATAATATTTCACTTTTCATTTCTCTACTTCATTGTGTGTTGTTGGATTTGCCATACTTAGAGAATTACCCTATATGGGCAGATCCTATTTTTATTCCTTTGATCACAATGGATAGAAATGCCAAAATAGCAAAAGACAGACTGCTCAAATAATTGTATATACCTTTATTCCTTTATCAAGCTTAATGCTCTGCAATATCTAGATGAAATCCATGTTTTTTCCAGTCCTCTGCAGAACTGTGGAAATCCTCATTCATCAGAATGATCTGGACCCCCAGAGCTAATCAAGTTTATTAATGTGGAGAATGGGGACAAAAGGTTTTTACCTTTGTTGTAGTGAATAATGCTACAGTGAACTTGGGAATGCAGACCTCTTCAATATTCTGTTTTCATTTCCTTTGGATAAGTACCCAGAAGTGAGATTGCTGGATCATATGGTAGTTTTATTTTTAATTTCTTGAGGATCCTCCATACTGTTCCCCAAAGTGGCTGCATCAATTTACATTCCCACCAGTGTACAAGAGTTCTCTTTTATGCACATCCTTGCCAACATTTCTTTTTTTTCCCTTTTAATAATAGTCACCCTAACAGGTGTGAGTGGTAGAGACCTTATTATGGTTTTGATTTGCATTTCTATAATGATTAGTGATGCTGAGCATCTTTTCATATATCTGTTAGCCATTTGTATATCTTCTTTGGAAAAAGGTCTATTCAGTTCCTCTAGCCAATTTTAAATCAGATTGTTTGGTGGGGGTTTTTTGTTTATTTTTTGCTTTTGTTTTTGTGATTGAGTTGTATGAGTTCTTTATATATTTAGGATATTAACCTCATATCAGATTATTATTTCAAATATTTTCTCCCATTCTATAGGTTGCCTTTTCATTTTGTTGCTGATTTCATTTACTGTGCAACAGTTTTGTAGTTTGATGTAGTCCCACTTCTTTATTTTTGGTTTTCTTACCTTTGCCTTTGGTGTCATAGCCAAAAATTTATCGCTAAAACCTGTGTCAAGGAGCTTACTGCTTATGTTTTCTTCTAGCATTTTATGGTTTAAGGTTTTATGTTCAAATCTTAAATCTCTTTTGAGTTGATTTTTGTATAGTGTGTAAGCTAGTGATCGTTTCATTCTTTTGCCAGTGGCTGTCCAGTTTTCCCAACGCAATTTATTTATTTATTTATTTTGTAAAGATTTTATTTATTTGTTTGAGAGCGAGAGAGACAGAGACAGAGCATGAGCAAGGGGGAGGAGGCAGAGGGAGAGGAAGAAGCAGACTCCCCGCTGAGCAAGGAGCCTGATATGGGGCTCCATCTCACAACCCTCAGATCATGACTTGAGCCGAAATCAAGAGTTGGACACTTGACCGACTGAGTCACCCAGGCACCCCTGTTATGGTTTATTTATGGTCTTTCTGTTCTGTTCCGTTGATCTGTATATCTGTTTTCCTGTCAATACCATACTGCTTTAATTACTATAGGTTTGTAATACAGTTTAAAATCAGGAAGTGTTATGTTCCAGCTTTGTTCTTCTAAGGATTAGTTTGGCTATTCAGGGTCTTTTGTGATTCCATACAAATTTTAGGATTTTTATTTTATTTATTTATTTGTTTATTTTAAAGATTTTATTTATTCATGTCAGAGAGAGAGAACACAAGCAGGGGGGTGGCAGGCAGAGCAGGCAGAGGGAGAAGCAGGCTCCCCGCTGAGCCAGGAGCCCGATGCGGGACTTGATCCCAGGACCCTGGGATCATGACCTGAGCCCAAGACAGATGCTTAACTAATTGAGCCATCCAGGCATCCCAAATTTGAGAAGTTTTAAAATTTCTGTGAAAAATGCATTGGGATTTTGATAGGGATTGCATTGAATCTGTGGATTGTACTGACTCTGTGGATTGCTTTGGATAGTAGGGACATTTTAACAATATCAGTTCTTCCAGTCCATGAGCACAGAATATTTTACCATTTATTTGTGTATTCAATTCCTTTTATCAATGTCTTATAGTCTTCAGTACACAGTGTACCTCCTTAGTTAAATTTGTTCCTAGGTATTTAATTCTTTTTGATGTAAATGGTATTTTTAAATTCTTCTTTGATAGTTTGTTGTTAGCATAAAAAAACACAACTGAATTTTATTTATTGGTTTTGTATCCTGCAACTTAACTGAACATGATATCTTCTTAAGATAAGGTATATGACAAGTAGACATTTTGAAATTTTAATTTCAGGTGTTTTATTCTAATCTAGCATTTGATGTATTCAGGTAAAGAATTCTGGGTTGAGAGTAATTTTTCTTCTGTTGTTTCATGATTTTGTTGTGTTGGGATTTTTTTAGATTTTATTTATTTATTTGAGAAAGAGAGCATGTGCACAAGCAGTGGGAAGGGAAGGGACAGAGGGAGAAGGTGAGGGAGAAGCAGACTCCCTGCTGAGGGACCCTGGGATCCCAGGACCCCAAGATGTTTAACTGACTGAGCCACCCAGGTGCCCCTTGCTGTGTTGTTTCTTTTGGATCTGAGTTGTATCTGGATATATATTTTTAAAGGCATTATCCAATATCTTTTTCTATCTGTAGCTGCTGATGAGAATTCTGATGCCAATCTCTTTCCATATCATTTGTAGTTTTCTTTTGTTTGTCTCTGGAAGTTTTCAGGATCTTTATTCCTGGTGCTCTGAAATTTCACAAAATGGAAAAAGGGAATGAGAAGAGCAATGGTTAGCTTCTGGGAGTTTTGTGCCATGGGGATATAGAAGGTTAAAGACACCATATACAGAATTTAAATCAGTACCCTTTTCTTTAGCTCCAAGTCCCAAGTCATGAGCCTCTCCAGAGTGCTGGAGGAACATGGACTTGCTTTCTCGATGTCTGTCTGTCTCTGTGTATTCTAGGCTATCACTTCACCTACTCTGCGCGCTCAGATACCACTTCTCTATTTTTCTGTTTTCCAAAAATTTTATTGACAAGTTTCAGCTGTTCATGGCTTTTGTACCATTCCTCTATCCTTGTAGTATTATTCTGTTGTATTTTTTTAAAAATTGCTTTACTGTTATTTTATCAGGGTCTCAAAGACTGAGGATATAAGCACATGGCTACTCTATAGCATTGATACAAAAGTCTCAAAGGGGCTTCATATTATGGGCCTGTTCTAGTCACCTAATAGTGCTTACCTAGGGCACTGTGTTGAGAACGATTGTAAAACTGTGTTTGGGCTACATGATGGAGCATAGAAAGGGAGAAGAGTGATACCCATGCAATGTAGTGCTGTCTCTATATGCATCACAATATATACAAAAGTAGAACATAAAAATACATTTCTGTACAGGATGTGTATAAAAAGAAAACTTGTAGTTGGAATGGATTAAAAAATAATTAAGGACACAGAATCTCTCATTTAAAAATTTATACCTTTTTATATTATCTCTATTTATTATATAGAGAGAAAAGCTCAGTGAGCATCAGGAACTTTATAGGAACCCTGTACCTTTAAATAGTTCATTTTAAGTTAAAGAACATGGAGTTCTAGAACTGAGTGATTGTCCCCAGAACTTATGCAAGCTTAAAAAATAAATACAGTTTCACCCCCAAACAACACGGATTTGAACTGCATGAGTTCACTTATATGCAGATTTTTTCAATACATAGAGTACTCTAAATGTAATTTCTCTTCCTTATGATTTTCTTAACATTTTCTTTTCTCTAGCTCACCTTACTGTAAAATATAGTATAATATATATAACATACAAAATATGAATTAATGGACAGCTTATGTTATTGGCAAGGCTTCTGGTCAACATTAGCTATTAGTAATTAAGTTGTGGGGAAATTGAAAGTTATATGCAGATTTTCAAAGGTGTGGGCAGTCGACGCCCCTTACCCCCATGTTTTTAAGAGTCAACTGTAGATTCCAGAAGGGTTTAGATAAATTTATGAATTGTGGATAAAGGAAACTATAGCAGTGAATGAAGGAAATTGGGGGTATTTACTGATTTATTTACTTCTAAGATAAAAGAACTTACCACTACTGAAAAGGTGTGTCAGTTTGATAGGGATGGGCTTAATCAGCATAGCATTTATTATGTAATCACTATCCAAAGCCATTCAACTTCTCCGTGCATTTTATACCCAAGCAGAAAATCACACAAGCTTCGCAGTGATCTTGAGAAACTGCATGATAATAGAATGAACACTGAAATGAGTTAAAACCTGGATTTCAGTATTGGATAAGCAGATAACTCCCTGAAAGCCTGAGGTGGTCAAGTACACTTCTCAGCAGGACTTAATCTTTAAGGAGTGATGGGACTGCTATCCTTCTAAGACTCTGTTAGCTTAGGAGAAATCAGACATCCCACCATTCTTCCTCCACAGGCTGCATACCTCCTTGCTAAAAGGCCTACATCACTTAGCATAGTTCAAAGTACCATTAACATTTGCAAAAGTAACCAAATGACCCAATATGCTTATTACAGTCACTTCTTTATTATCCATGTTAACAGACAGAAAAAAATAGAGAATAATCTTTTTTCAGCTGATGGGCTTTAAAAAATGTACTTGGCTTGAAATAGCATCACACTTAGTAGTGTTTTTACAAGAATTTTCTTTCCAGGTTGTGTTTTACTTTGCCTAATATAAAAGTTGGTGGATGTTTCCTGAGAACACAAGAATTTCACATTTGGAGAAGGCAGCTTTAGAATGCACTCGATATGAAATATTTTAAACTTGCTGTTAATAATCCCCTGAGAGAATGAGCTGCAGCTGGATAAAATTAGTAATAATACCTCTGCTTTATAACAATTTGTGGTGGTTTTAAAAGATGTCTGCAATTCTTTGACACTCCTTCTATGAAGAGATGGAGTCTGTGTCCCCGCCTAGGAACCCGAGGAGGACTTTGGTAACTGCCTTAATGAATACAGTGCAGTGGAAGTGATGGTGTGTAACTTTGGGGTTTAGGTTAGAAACGGCTGTGCTTCTTCTGCTCATTTTTCTTAGGATACTAACTGTTGGAGTTAAGCTCCCACGTAGTTTTCTTAGGATACTAACTGCTGGAG